>NC_070635.1:13564984-13881484 GCF_947347685.1 Pleuronectes platessa | reverse complement strand
GCTCTGGACCTTCTCTAGACCTGACGACGTCTGGTGAGTCTGCCTCTAATCATTCTAATCAGTCGTACAGAGGACAGGAAATCCCTTTATCAGTGGTTCCTGTAGTCCAGTCCCCTCAGGGTCACGACCTAGCCATGCAGAGACAGTTCCCATTACTGCTCCTGAGCTCAGTCCCAGACACTGTCACCCAGCTGTCCGCTCCCTATCGCTCAGCCCATCACAGCGTCCAGTGCTGTTCCCCAGCATCCAGCTGTGGGGCGCGGAGACTACAAGCATGCAGGGTTTCAGACGGCGTTGCAGGGCGGCTGCAAGTCGTCGCGAAGGATTCCTTTGGTGGTGCATGTGGTTAGTTATAATGAATTGTCGGCTTTCTCACCTTGTTCAGAGTCTCCCGTAAACTCCCCCACCGCCACAGAGTAACCTAGAGAGAGAGAGAGAGCAGTTGCACATGAACGCATACGGGTGAAATTAACTGTGTGATGTCATGTTTCCTAGTCTAATTTAAGATGCATGAGTTCATGTGTGTGTGTGTGTGTGTGTGTGCATGTTAAGGCGTGTTACCGAGGTAGCTGTCATCATGTGTGTCCTCAGCCGCTCGAGTGTATTTCTCTCCTGGAACCTTTCTCAGGATTGCCTTCAAAGAGTAACCATTCAGGATCTCAGCTATCCCTGCTGTCATCACCTGACCTGCAGGCACACACACACACACACACACACACACACACACACACACACACACACACACACACACATACACACACACATACACACACAGAAAGATAGAGATAAATAAACACCCAGGGTGAGAGAGACACATGTGTCTCATGGACAGTGGTTTCAGCTTGGACCCCTTGATGGGAGCACTGCTGCCCTCCGCTATAGAAACCTGCTGGAGCTGGACCGTTCCCTCTACATGAAAGATGCTCGCAGCTAACGACACATCGCAGTCCTACCCGAGGAAAAGTAAAACATTGGCGGAGGGAAAGCTGGGAAAATATGTTCCTAAAAGAAAAAAGAAAAAACTCTAGGAAATGCCTGTCCTCTGCACGGAAAAGACTCTTAAATTATAGGTGCCCTCACACAAACAACAGTCTTCCTTTACTGTTGAACAAGAGGTCAAACAAACAAATGATTTTTTTATCTATAGCCGACCTCAACCTTCCATAAATCCTCCTTAATGTGTGTGTGTGTGTGTGTGTGTGCACTGACGTTGGGAAACTGTGCCCTCTTAACCCTCCCTCCAGCTCCACTCCCACACTCACACTGAGCCATGAGCTCCCCTCCCAGCATAACATATCAGCTCATTATAAAACTCCAATCTGATTAATGAGACACCGTGTTACAAACTGTTAACATGGAGGCATAAGTCACTGACGCTAATTTGAAGTCTCCCTTTACACCCAGAGATAAGAAGATTGTATATAAAAGATCTATTTTTAATGATAGCTCAGGCTGAAGGCTGAAGATAATCGTGGTGTATTAGAGGCCATAAAAAAAATCCAGGCTGAGTGCTCTTATAAACATCGAGAGGAAGTGTTTTAACTGGAGGCAGCCAGCCCTGCCACGCTGAGGGCACAGAGCGAGGGAGCCGTCCATTAGGCCGTCTGTCGAGTGCGGTCTTGTAAGCCGGGACGTTCATTATTCAACCGTACGCAGCAGCGACTCGGATGACAAACAATAGAGCTCCATCATTAAAATAGGGCTTTTGAAATAATCGCCAATGAGCCAATTTCCCCCGATGTCTTTCTCATATTTCTTTCTGACCTCCGTGTAAACAGAAATCCTGCCTTAATCTTTCCATGGGGAGGAAATTAAGTGCTGCGGAGTGATAGAAGTGGGGTTACGGAGCGTGGGGGGAGTGAAACTGATCAATTACTGTCTCCCCGCTCCTCACAAACCGCTTCAGGACTGAGATACGGTAAATAAAGACGAGAGGAGAGCAGGGAATACACTCCTGCTCACACCTGGAGCTGGGGGAGTAGCGTTACCCTTCAGCAGCTGAACTCTGACACACTCTGGCTGTGTCTACAACTATTAAGACACTTCATCCCTCTGCTTAGACTGGCTGACCCCAGCGCTGCTTTTATCAAGCAGAGGATCCATCTTTCTCCCTCTCCTGCTCTCCGACACACTCCCTCGTCTCTTCTCATCTTTCTCTCTCTCCCCACCTCAACATGTTTCTATCATCTCCTTAACGATCCTCCATCGCTCCCGCTGCCCCCGCCACTCCACCCCCAAAAAAACGTCTCTCTGTACTTCTCTGCCTCGTCCTCGCTCCTTGGATTTTTTTTTATTTACCAGGGCCCTCTGTGCTTTATCAAGGGGCAAAGGGGCAGGTCCTCCACACTCCATTACCCCCTGATCAGCTCATTACAGAGCCCAAACACCCACTTCCTGTTACACTGTTACAGAAAGAAGCATGGAAGAGCGAGGAAGGGGGGACTAACAGAAGAGAGAAAGAGACACATTTCTTTCCACCTTGTAAGACTGTAATGAAACTTCAAACCTGGCACAGATTTCCATGTGCATTTGTGTGTGTGTTCGTGTGTGTGTGTGTGTGTGTGTGTGTGTGTATGTGGGCTGTCCTGACTGTTAAACTCATCTGCATTCTCTTCTCTCATTTGAACACAGTCCCATCTATGATATCACTGAGGCTAGAGACTAAACACAGGTTCACACTCTGCTGGTGCAGTTACCTTGCCAGTAAAAGCTTCCAGGTCCTCCTACCACCAGCTTTCCATCCTGGAATAAAAACAATTACTTGGGGTTAGTCATGTAATAGACATTTGCAGAGGGGGGGTATATATAACATGTGTAGCTGTGCATGTGTGTGTGTGTGTGCGTGTGTGTGTGTGTGTGTAGGAGAGAGCACATATAAATCCTGCTGTCATGCCTGTTGACGTCCTGCTGAGAATGACAGCTTCCTGTATAGAGGGTATAGGGCTGGACCGTGAAACATAGGTCAGGGTTCACATTGACTATACACTGAAAGAATGCATAAGCATGTGTGTTTTGTCTATTGTGTTCAGAGGCGATGGGTCACATCAGGAGTGGAGGGCTCCTCTAGGGACAGACGGGCTCTCATCTTCCCCTTGGCCATAAATCTCCGGAGGGAGTCTGGTGTTTTCAAGAGACCTCTCTGCATGCACTCCTGAGACAGGACAAGAACTGGGGTGTGTGTGTGTGTGGGGGGGGGGGGGGGGGGGGGGGGTGATAATGTATGATCGCATTCTTTACCTTGGTGAAATCCACACTGAAGCCAGCCTGGCAGAACCCCTGGCCCTCTGGGTCTGGATCGCCTGAAAACCACAGAGTGAAACAAGTCACTAGAACCAGCATCCCAATTGTAATGGCACCAGTTTTATTGAGTAAAGCGCTGATCCAGCATCATGCTTTAACATAGAGAAATTAAGAAAAACTTATGACAGTTTGTGCTTCTGTTTGAATAACTGCATCTAACTGTGCATGAACAAAAAAAACGCATGCACTTAATGAATTTGCTCTTCAATTCAGAGGCACCCTGAGGTGAAGTTTAATGATGCGTTACTACACACGCGCGTGTATAAACAGAGCGTGAGTTATAGCAGGAGTCTTAGTGGTCGTAGATTAGGTTTAAGATGAAGCAAAAAAAAGCTCCCGGAGACAGAAAGTTCAGACTCAGGCACGTGATAGAGACATAATTCCCCCCCTGAGAACAATAGCATTTCAACGTGATTAACCATGATTCGTCATCAGTGTAAGAAGCATAAAACTACAGACGTTAACCAGCCACTACAGGGATCGTGAATGTGAACGTGGGTGGATGTGAGTGGGATCCGTGAGGGATTTTCATGCAAAGCCGATGATGGAGTCAACGATAAGGGCAGCGTTTTGATCTGCTGTTTACGAAGTGCCACCCGATAGCCTCTATTGCCCCTTATCATTAAGAGGAAGTGGGAGAGAAAGAAAGAAAAATGGAGATAAAAGCATGATGGTGGGGGCAAGGCAGGGGAATCCCACCCGTTCCATTTATAGAAGCAATGACAGAAAGAAGGGGAAGCAGGGATAAAGAGATAAGCTGTCAGAGAAATAGATTATAGTCCGGTTTCAGTGGCAACTTTAAAAATCGTCTAACAGAATAATACATTGTTGAGGCCAATGAAAAACATACTCTGTTCATATTTCAGTTTATCCTGAATAATCTGGCTACTGTCAGGAAAGACATGTAGCAGTGCTCACAACAAAAACACAAAACAAAAAAACGTTCACGTCAAACGTTTTCGAAATGGAGGCCGAAATCTGAGCGACAGACATTTCAAATTCAGGACAATAAATCCAAAACTATTTATAACTGAATACTACCAGAAATTTTAGGGTGAACTGACACATTAAACCTGAGGCACATTACTTTTTATAGACTGACATAAAAATCAATGTAGTGTGCTCAGGCTTTATGTCCTATTATGACATACTACACTGGTGGAGGATACTGTATCGTAGGAAATGGTCTGTTAAGGCAATAGCTTTAAAAATGTTTTAAAACTACAGTTAATTTGAGAAAGAGAGAGAGAGAGAGAGAGAGAGAGAGGGAGAGAGAGAGAGAGAGAGAGAGAAGAGAAAGAGAAAGAGAGAAGAGAAAGAAAGGGGTGATGGAAAGCAGTAAAAGAAAGGTGTAGGCAGTCGGAGACGGGGCTGCACAGTGACTCACTGGTCCTGCACGGAGAGTACTCTGCGTAGGCGCTGAAGTTCTGGACGGCCACATAGCAAGTCCCCACAGGTTCCTTCTCCCCACTCAGCTTCACTGTGCGCCAGTGGTAGAGCGGAGCACAGGCCTAGACAACAAATAATACTCTTTAAGAAAAATTCACATCAGTGGCCAATAAGCTAGAATGGCACCAAGTGGAGGGCAGAGCTCCACCAAGGCCCCACAGTCCCCTTTGAAACTAGATCCAGTGTTTTGTTGTCACATTTTGTTCAGATCAATTATTTATTCGCACCATCCCTCCAGGAAATATCACAGACATCAGTTGGTTTATTTTTGCGTACTCCCGCAAATAATCAATAACAAATGCTAACGAAAACACATGCTCCTTGGCAGCGGGAAAAAGTTTTTAAACTATCACCACTCACCACCACTTTTCCTTTGTGCGTCCTGACAGATGCTCCAAACCACTGGTGTGACTTGAATTCCACAGGCTCCCTGGTGCCATTCACCTTCATCATTCTGTTATCTGGACAGAGGGACAGAGGCAAAGACAGAGAGAGAGAGAGGTAGAAAAGACAGAAAAAGAGAGAAGGGGACAGAGGCAGAGAAAGAGAGAAAAGGAGACAGAGACAGTAACAGAGACAGAAGAACAGGCGGAGGCAGAGAAGAAGTTAAAGAAAGCAACAGGAAAAGAGAAAGAAAAAGAGACAGAGACAGTTAGGGAAAAAGAGACAGACAAAAAGACAGAGAAAAGAAAACAAGGCAGAAAAGAAGATAGAGACAGTAACAGAGACAGAGAGGACACAGACAGAGACAGAGAGAGACAGAGAGGGGGGGAAGTAGCAAAGACATAAAACATTGAGTATAAAAGGGACTTTTCAGAGTGTTGCCAGAAAGCAGCTGATATTAACCATGGTAATGTGGATCCAGGCCTTTAACTGAGACTGTGTGGATGGAAAACATTTGTCCCTGAAGCAAGAACAAACAGACACATCTTTAACGCGACTATAACAAACATCAAAACACCATTTGCCCCCCCCCCCCCCCCCCCCCCGGAAACAGACATTTGTCAGGATACTGATGGGTTTTCCGTCAAAGTCTTTCTCATAAAACGTAGCAACACTTAAGACACAGACACAGACACACACACACACACACACACACACACATGAATCCCCAATAAAGTGTCAGATTTGGTGAGAGTAGAGTGAGAGTGTGTGGGAGTGTTTGTGTGGGTGCATGTGTGTCCTTGCTCTATTGTAGATATGTTCCAGTGTTATTAAAGACCAGCTGTGGGTCTTTAGGGCCATGCAGACCCTCCTCATTAAACACCTTTCCTTTTCTTTTAGACGTATTTAGCCTTGCTCTATTACCTCTGCCTCCCTCTGTTTGTCTGTTTGTTGGTGTGTATGTCCATTTATTTGTTTGTAAGCAAGATTTCACTGAAAACAACTGAACTGATTTTCACGAAGGCCGATTGGCTCAGGAATAAACCCGTCACATTTTGATGCAGATCTGGATTAAAGATTTTCTTTTTACATCGTGAGATAGTGTTTTCAACATTTTTACAGTTTTCCAAGAGAATAATTCATAGATTTTGAGGATATTTCAGGGACTGATAAGTATGAGTGTGTGAAATTTGGTGCAGTTTGTCTGATTTTAAGGGGAGTGTTGAGCCTTGGCAGGGGTGAGAGCTCTCCTGAGGGACAGTTAGTCCTTTTCTTTCTTTAATGTTATTAGACAACTTTATGATTTAGATGAGTTTGTATAAGTTTCTATTTGTAGAATCCGTAGTTTTATCTATTGAAAACTCTCAAATGAAATATTTCTCTCTATCATTATCGCAAAAATGAGGCTAGAGATTAAAAGATACAAATAACTTTTTATAATCTAAGCAGGGGTAGAATGTGTGTAGAATCCTCTAAAACACACAGCAAACCCCAGTTTAGATGTGTTTAACTGAGCATTAACTTCAACGTGTGGCTTCCATGTGTGGACGTATGGAGCAGTGTGATTGTGACCACGCTTGGAAAACAGGACGTGTGCTAGATCAACATATTTCTGTTCAATTAGAGATTATTAATAGTGCTTTTTTGGGCTCTAAAATCGAATGACTCACGTTTAAAGTTGAAAGATTAAGATTAGATACATTTATACGAGTAAAACGTACAGACACACACACACACACACACACACACAAACGCACACACACACAATAGAGCAATAAGGTATTCTGCACTCCCAGGTTTCTCCACTCTAGTTATAGACATGGAATTTATCACTAATCTGTCACACTATCACCACATCAGCCCCCATCCTGGACCCCACCCCCAACACTGCACTGGCATGACGGAAAACATCTGCCTAACATCACTGAAGCTGTGCACTCGCACACACACTCAGGTACACACACATAATCAGACACACGTGAAACCGAGATACAGATATTAACCAGTACAGTGCACCAGATGTTCACCACCAGGACGAACACTTCACTGTGCCTGAATGTGTGTGTGTGTGTGTGTGTGTGTGTGTGTGTGTGTGTGTGTGTGTTTGTGCGTGTGTCGGTCTGATTGTACCTGTAATAAAAAAGTCTGCCGTAACTCTAGAAATATCCGCCATGGCCACTGTCATCAATAACCTTGAGCCTTCCCCCCCATTCCAGAGGTACAGACAAACACGTGCACTGTAACTGCACATACATCTACTCCTCTATGTTTATTCTTCTTTCCTAAAAGCCTCACATTTCCCCCCGTAAAGCACCTCACACTACGACTCTTTGTTAAATATAACTTTCCCCTCGTCTTCACGGAGCCTTGCTTTCAGCTCAGAACCCTGACGTCAGCCGACCGGCTTATCAGCTGCTTCATTCAGGTACCAGTGGTTCATAGATTCATCAGCTGATCTGCGAGCTGCTGACAAGCAGCTTCCGATTCGTGGTCATAAATATGTGTGTAGAGCACAAACAGTCCTCGGCTGATATCCTCGTATCATGTTTCAAAAGCTGCTGAAGCTTTCTCCTCATGCATTAAGATGCTGTTAACCTCGAAAACAATCTAATATTCACGTTACGGCCTTTTCCCCCTCAGACAGCAGAGCAGCTGCCACCAAGGCTCTGCAATAAAAAGGTAAAGTCTGCCCCTAACTCTATTTCTGAGAGACAAACATGATTCTATCGTTAGAAAAAGAGAGAGATGGATAGAGAGGGATAAACTGATGGAGAACAAGGGGCCGCGGGAGGTGAGGGTGTGTGTGTGTGGGGGGGGGGGGGGGGTACATTTTCAAGATCTAATAAAAAGCAGACCTCACCCAATCCCCTTTCTTCCGAAGGGGACTAAATTCCCATGTGCATACAGTTTAGCCCCCCCCCCCTTTTATTTTTTCACTTGTTCTCTCTCTACCTCTCTCTCTCTCACTACCTCTTGCGCACACACACACATACACACACACACACACACACACTGATGGAACAGTGACCATCAGGAACATTAAGGTGCAGAAACAAAGTCTGATTGGACAGTGGGCCTTGATGATAATATATTGTAAACCACATGATGTAGACCTGCACAAGCAAACTCCCGCCAGCCACCTTTTTTCTGTTGGACCAAGTTGATGAGGCCCATATGTCTTATCTCTCTCTTTCTTGCCAACTCATTTACACACACACACACACACACACACACACACACACACACACACACACACACACACACACACACACACACACACACACACACAACATGACACATGCACGTATCAAACACACAAGTTACGAAACTCCACCAGTTCCAAATAGTAACATGTGGGGCCACCTCTGGGAAACAAAAACTCATTGAATTGAATTGAATGTATTCCCTGAACTGCTCATTTTGAGAAACACAATGATATTGGTGGTGGCCTGCGCCTCACTGTCACCGGTCAGATATTCCTTTCCATGTTTTAGAGTAACAAATCTTAAAAGTTTTCAGGGAACTCACTGGAACTGTCAAACGGAATCTGCCGGCAGCTGTCAGGCAGTCCAGGCCAGGGGCAGTAGTAGACAGCTCCAGCCTCCACGATGCCAGGCTGGGAGGTGTTCGCCTTAGGGGCCCCCACCAACACATTGATCCTGGTGGGGAGGGGGAATGAAAAAACTAAGGTTAAATACAGGCAGGCGAGTGTATAAAATATATGCAAACATGTGTGCACCATTTATAAATCTCAGTTTCCTCTCTGGCTCATTGTGTGTGGAGCAGTAATCTGATAATCCATCCTTCTTCTGTCCTGCTCCAGGCTGACATACAAGCTGCAAACTTGAGGAAGCTTAATTTATTTCCATCTAAATTAAACTGCACTAGTCGAGCCTCCCTATAGTTTATAACAGAGGTGCAGAATTATTTTCAGAGCCCCAATAAGACCTCCATCCACTCACTTGTTGCTGTCGGCGGAGTCTTGGTAGAAGTCCACTGAGTAACCGAAATAACTTCCATCGGGTCCCCTGTAAACCGTGGGATGCTCTGCGTGAAGGTTAAACCCCCAGACTGCGTCCCGCGCGGGCCAGAGCACCAACAGCAACCCGAGAACTACCATCCCAGCGGAGGAGCCAAAGTCCCGTGCGCGCTCCATCCTCGAAGAACAAATTGCGCACGATTCACCCCCCGAAATGAGAGGGAAACGTGAGGGAGAGAGGAAGGCTGAGAGAGCTTTCCTCGGTGCAGGTGAGGTGATGGAGCTTTGTCCCCGGGTTAAAGTCCCACAGCGGCGGTCTGACACTGGATCAGTGCGCTCTGCTGCGCTCTCTCCAAAAACTGCCTCCTGACATCCTTAAACCACCGGGTCCGCGCACAGCCCGGGCTCCAAGACTGCTCAGCCGCGCCCCCGCCCTCTGCACAAAACCTTACCCCCTACACACACACACACACACACACAGAAACACACACGCGCACACACACATATTACAAGGACCAAACCACATCTGAGCGCGCAAAAGGGGCCCGCGCGTCACCGCTCCTTCTAAAGCGCAGCCAACTTTTCCGTGGCGAATTTGGGGGCTTCGACCTGAAACAATAAATAACCCCGAAGTGAGATTTATAGCCACCTTCTCCAATCGACCCAGTCTAATGTACACAGGCACTTTACGCACGGAGATTAATGGTCCATAAATTAACCCACCTTGTATTTCTTTATTGGCCGGTTCGGCCAAACGAGCCGTTAGAAAAAAAATGGCACGTTTCCTACCCTTGAGAATAATCACTTGTAATTATGTCAGTAATTATTATGTCGGCTTATGGGAGAAATCTCTTGAGCTGCATGTGCAGGTTTTGGTCAGTTTATTTGGCTGCTCGCTCCCTGTATTACTCAACACCAGACGACCCCCCCCCCCCCCCCCACCCAAACCTCCTCAAAGGCAACCTGCTTCGTTCCTGCTGAAAATATTATCCTGCAATAAAATAAGTTTTTAAGAGGCAACAAGCCAAATGCAAGCTGTTTTTTTGTTGCATATTTATCCCAGCACACTTTTCTTATCAAAGGGTCTCCCTCTGTGCATGTGTGAGGGGAGAGAGAAAGAGTGCACCCACTTCCAGTCAGACCAATCTGCAATTGATCAGCTTTTGATGTTTTTTTTTACAATTAAACTGAGCTTTATGGGCATTCAACTCCACAGCCGGGCTCAGTGCAGTAACAGTGCAGCGGAGTCACAGTGGCACTGGAGCGTTCGCTGTCAGCAGAGTTGATAAGAACCAGGTGAGAAGGTGAAGGAACGAGTTGTACGAGGAGAAACCCAAACCTTGACCTGCCAGATGGAGAACTTTCTCTCCTCCTCTACCTGCCCCGCACTCCTCCTTTAACAGATTTCCATCCGTCCTGCAACTCTATCCCCCTTCCTTTATTGTTTCATTTAAATGAGTGCGGAGTCGATTCACCTTCTGCCTGGTTCCTTTTTTGTGCAACAGTTGAGTGTTTGTGTGTGTGTGTATGAGAGAGAGAGAGAGAGACAGAGGGGAGCGAGGGTAAAGGACAGGGTCTGGTCCTTCTCAGCTGTTTCTATGTAAATCTAAGATGAACAGAAGAGGAAAAAAACAATAAAACATGAAGCGAATACTGTAGAGGCAGATGTGTCCTGTTTCTTCTTACACAAGAGAGATGGTGATGGTGATGTAGCGAGGAGGCAGCAGACAGACACATTCCTCGGCTTTTGCCCTATTTGGCCTTAGTGCGTCTGTGTTATAATGTAGTCCACCATGTAACTAGCGTTTTAATGTAGTGCAGTTTCAGTGTCTGATTATTTTCTCCACCATCTTTCATCCAATTAAATTCCCACAGATATCCAATTTTCAGGAATACACTAATTTACTCATTCTCTTCAGGTTACGTCCCCTCAGTTTGCTAATGTGCTCTGATCAGGGATCAGGCACAGAAATGCTTTATATTTTATACACTGTCCATGTTCCCCTTCCCTTTTTACAAACTTATAATGCAACTGTTAAGCAGATTGATGTGTCAGATTAGGCTCACATCCTTTTTCCATTAGACAGATCCATTAGACACACACCCAGCCAATATTACAACATATTACAACACTCCTGTGCACAGATGCCGAACAGGCATTAACTGTACACACACTAACACAGAGTTACGATACCTGGCTCTCTTCCTTAGCCAGGAATAAGTTCTTGCAGTAAATAGCGTAAAAAGATATTCCTCTAACATTTGCTACGTGATGACTCAATAAAACACTAAACAGTAGCCACATACCACTGATTTTATGATGCCTTATAAAACGGCAGTGTTTCCATTGTCGTCTATTGGGAATTTTTGATAGTGAGCCAACAGTAAAATGCAGTGTTCTATCTTGGGAGGCTAGAGAGAGGTAATTAAGTCCCCATCAGTGTCTTAGAGATTTAGTTAATACTCGATTTGGGGTCTCTGAGGGGACACGGCACACGTTGGCCTGTGATTTAGTGAAGAGGGGGAACCAGACCTCGGACACGGTGAAACCCGAGGCGGTCCCATGTCGAGGTCAAGACATGAAATGTATTGGAAAATGGACACAGGGTGTGTGTGATTTCAAAGCCACCAGCAAGACAACATGTGAACAAAAAAGTGTTTATTACAGAACCTTGTGTGTGTGATAATAAATACATGAACACTTGGCCAACATCCCAGTGTGGTGCATGAAGCACACACACTCACAGAGAGCAACTAAACCATCTGGGTGAAAACACTCAAGAATCCCCCTGCTCATTATCACAGGGGTCTCTGCGTCTGGGTTGGTCCCTTTAAACTGTAAACGCTTATCAGTAGCTGTGACTGTGTGTGTGTGTGTGTGTGAGTCTGTGTCTGTGTGTGTGTTTGTTAATGTGTTCTCCTATGTGGAAGGCTTTGGTAGGTTTTCCCTCAAACAGTCCTATAGCTGCAGTAACAGTAGTGTTTCAGTCGACTGGCTGTACGTGTGGTTCAGCACGTGATTTAGTGAAACACTCTAGTCTTCGAACCATCGCCAGCCTGCTCCCTAAATAAGGTCTCGCTGTCTACTGCTGAACTGTAGCAGAGGTGTCGGCACAGAGCAGAGCTGTAGAAAATAAATGCCTTTGTGTACTGTAAAGGTGAGTTTGTGAATTTGTGTGGAATGTAAGTTAGAAGGCAAAGAATAGATCTCAAGCGTGGATGTGTAGTCTGTCTAAGTGTTTGTCTCCATCTCGTGTCGGTGTACGTCTGTGGGTTTTCTCATTCTTCTGTTTGTTGTTGTCGTGTGGCTGTGTGTGCGTTCTCTATGTGTCGGAGTCTTTGCAACCTGGCGACCTGGCGGAGTCAATGTAAAGAGGGGATGCAGGGGGGGGGGCGTTGTGCGCATGAAGCAGTAGTGGTCTATCCACCTGCACAGACACACACAGACAGTCAGTGCTAGTTCAGTGACGGGGAGCGGTCAGTGGACCACAGCAGCTCGATGTAGGGCCACTTGGTCTGTAGGCAGCGCTTGACGGGAGTGTCGTCAGTCCGAACCATGGGGTCCTCAAAACCTAGCACCAAGGTTGTCCCTTCCACATACTCCACCTAAAAAACACACACATGTAAATACACAGTTAACACAGAGTTAACCAAACAAAGATATTCAAACTCCTTTGTCAACTTTGACAGGCTTTAACTCCATCAATCCTTTCAGACACTTCCCTTGAAAGGGTCAAAGGTGAACTGGAGAGGGATGGATGCAGGTATACAACAGATGCTCACAAGCGCACAAACACACACACGCACGCTGCAGGAGACTGCTGTCAGCAGGTCTGTTATTCCCATCTAGAGCTATGGGAATGGAAATGCCATCACAAGCTTATAGGCGCCTTGCTGCATGTGTGTGTAGGCGTGTTATTTTGTGTAGGCACACATGTGGTGCCATTCCTACGTTTTCAGGTAGCAGTATGGGAAAAAAAAAGAGCAAATTTTACAGACTAGACCAAATTGACAGATGAAGAAAGTGATATTCCTGAGTCCCCGGTTTGTGCACCGCCACACCAGCTACACCCACTGACAATCATCCATCAAACTAAGCCTCCTTAATAGGCCTGTATTTGACCATTCATCATCACTCGGCTGCTGACAGTGGCCTCCGTATTGAAATGACTCAAAAGAAACAGGAGGTTAAGCCAAGGTTTCTGGAAGGATGGACAGGCTATTAAGCTCTCTATAGCTACTGTTTATTCTGGAGTGGCAGACTGCCTCCAACTGTGTGTGTGTGTGTGTGTGTCTGTGTGTGTGTGTAAGTGTAAGTGTGTGTGTGTATGAATGAATGATGACAGGAAAATACGAAGAGAAATACTAAGTGCGTAAGAGAATACGAGAAGGAATTAAAAACCTGAGTTTCTTACCCTCTCGTTGTGGTTGGACTGTTTGAGTCCATTGTAGTGGTAGACGGGAAATGAGTCTGGGATTCCTGAATCCTGAAACACAGACATGGAGCACAGTGAAAAACATGCAGTGTTGTCAAAGAGTCTTCGGTCAAACACATAGCGACGGGGGTGGAAACCCACAGACAGAACATGTTTATGTCTCGGCCTGCAAGGCTTTACATTACGTTATATCCTGTGAGTTGGATTTAGAGGTGTGCGTGTATATTGGTGCATTGAAGCAAAGCTCCAATTACAACAAAGCAGCCAACAATAGAAAAAGGTCCAAACAGTGACACTGAGCCAAAACACCTCCCATGACTTTGGCTTGAAGGTGGAGAACGCTAATAGGGTGTGTTGTCTGCGAGCGTGTCCAGCTTCTCGTGTTTATGTCCCTATATATGAAACCCTAACCCTAACCCCAGTCCCACGTGTGTCTGAGTGTGTGTGTCCAGTTGGCTAATGGTAGTATAATTTCTTTGCGGCTCGGGGCCGTTCCTCTGGTGAGTCCCTAAAGCCCTGATCACTTTAACACAGTTTCCCTCTATCTCTCTCCCCCTCTGTCTTGCTCGCTCGCTCTACCTCATAAAGGCTTTTCACTGCACTTTCCAAACGCCTCGGCGAGTTATGTCATATGATGTCGAACGCACGCATAGATTTCACATGAGACGCCACAGGAATGTTTCTGGCAAACGTTTGATTTGCTGAGACGAAAAAACTCCACAAATGCTTGAGAAATAGACATTGGTGTCACCTACTGTAGGTGTGTGTGTGTGCGCATGGCTCTTTTACAATGTGTTTTGACTCTGGTATCGGTTTGTAAGGCTGGATGAGAAGTTGTTTGTCATTTTGAAGTGGAAGTCCACCTCTAAACACTTTTACATACCTGATGGGGGAAGAACTCCAACAGGAACGGGCCCAGAAGAATTATGCCCAAACTCTCGGGATCCAGCTTAGTCTTCACCAGACTGACACTGAGACACAGAAACAGTGATGAATAAGGAAGGAAGTAAATATCACTGGAGTAGAAGAAAACAGATGCAGGAACCCAGAGAGAGAACCTGCCTGGAGGAACATGCACGATCAATTCAACAGGGGAAACAAAACAGCAGCCTGTGATGTCTTGTGTATATAAAAAACTGCGATAAAGACAAAGTGTGATCGCCCAGTGCGAACTTATGATGCCTGTTTTGGTAACTGGTGCAAATTTTCACGAAATCCATGGTGCAACTAAATATACCTCTTTCCAGACATTCCTACTTGTTGGATCAGTGTTATTATTATTCCACCGGGATGAAAAAAATAAAATCTGGCCCGATTGCCCTTTTAAGGCAGTGAGGAGAGAAGCAGGGGTTGTGCCCAGACACAGGGGGAAAGCACTGATTATGTACTCATCTATCGATTTGTACACGTTGTACAAGCAGCAGGCGGCAGAGTTGATAGTGACCGTGCTGAAGTGTCACTGAACCACACACACTGACAATTCAAAACAACCTTCTGCTTTCTATGCAGGGGAGGAAAAGAGAAAATCCGCACAGCGTTCAACTAGAATGATAGAGCTCAGTAGAGCTCATACCTCCACCAAGTCCCAAGAGTCCCCTGATGAAACCACATTTAATCCACTAGATCCAAATTTGTTTTGCACAAACTTATTGATATCAGTCCACTTAATATACCAGATTTTTTTCAACAAGATCCATAATTATGTCCTGGAAATTGGTGAAAATGTTAAAAAAACAAAACCCTCTGTCCGAATGTTAAAGAAAGTGGCTCATGTCCATCCTTCGGCCAAGCTTTGTGGAAAACTGTTTAGAAGTTTTCGCATAATCCTGCTGACAAACAATCACACAAATGAACAGGGGTGAAAAGATAACCTCCTTGGCAGAAGCTATGGACAGATCTCAACATTGGGAACAAGAAGATTTGTGTTCATGGGGATCTGAGGAGTTAACAGTTAGCAGCGGGTTTGTTCTCGATCCACTGCATGGTGCGAATGACATCACCATTTAAAAAAGGAGCAGTCATGAGCGGATGGTGCATACAAGTGCCTACATTGAGCGGGCCACATTTATCCCTTGTGTCCAATCCATCCTTGTGTTAGGGTTACAATGCAGTCATATGATGTGTCTGGAATCGTGGGAATCATTTGAAGCTATATGGATTCTTTAAGAATTACAAACAGATACAGCTGGCTCTGCATTGAGGAAATAAGAGTTTGTGAATAGTTTTCTGTAACTTCAGTGCTACAGTGAAGCATTTAATTCTGTGAATATCTTTTGAAAATGATTGGATATCATGTATTTCCTCGAGAAACACTAAGTGAGAGCCCCAGGGATTTACTTACAACACTAAGGACACTATTATTTATCACAGATTGCAATTTAAACAATTATTAAATATTGACTTGAATGATCTAAATCTAAAGGAAATGTTTTAGTTTTTGGTGGATTCAAACATTTTATCATGAAAAGTCAAAGTTGAATTGCATCATAAAAAGAAAAGTTGCTGTTTTCCAGATCTTTGCGTTAGATAATGCTGCCAGAGACACTACAAATCAAATGATCAAAAGACTATTATTCCTCAGAGCAATATACTGACTTGCTAAGAGGAGCCATTGTCCACAGTCGGTTAACCACAAATCGCAGCAGCTGACTGTCATAGGTCACACGATTTGTGGAAACAGTTTCAGGCGTGTATGTTTAGTCCATCACAGACAACTTGAAAACAGTTACAGCTCATCCTCCATAAGTGATGAAAGACTTGGATTTAATACTTCTAGATACTCAAATCAATCATCCTCCCAAACACTAGAGATTCACATTTTTTCACACAGAGGAATCCTTGCATAACCCCCCCCCCCCCAATTTGCTGAGTATCATTGTGATGCATCAGCCATCTGTGGGTCTGCAGAGCAGATCAGTGGTCCGGTGACTTGGCTGCAGCGTTGGGTCTTACTGTTCCACAGATGAGAACGTGCTTCTGTTTGAAGCCGCACTTTAAAGCGTTTCCTCCCTCTCACAGTCTTTCTTCCTGCCGTTAATGATCTAAGCCTCAGTTTCTGACTTTCGTTCCTTCATTCTTCAACGGCTTTTATAGTGAGCTCGCTCTGGTCTTTCTTTATAGTTAGCTGCTAGTGAAACATGAGCACGGGGCGGCTGACCCGGCCTGGCCGTGACTTAGGAGGTAGAACTTTAGAAGCACTACAGGTGCCACCCACCCACACACACGCACACACACACACAGGCTGATATACACACAAACATAAAGCCTTGAGCATGCAAACACTTACTACTCGGGTTCCGAGACAAGGTCAAGGGCTTTCATCACATCCTCCAGCAGAGACTCAGGGATGAAGCCATTATCTGCAGAGAGGGAGAGAGAAAGAGAGCGTAAGAGAGGGAGAGAAAGAGAGAGAGAGAGAGAGAGAGAGAGAGAGAGAGAGAGAGAGAGAGAGAGAGAGAGAGAGAGAGAGAGAGAGAGAGACACATAAAGAGAAAACTGATGCACTGGCTGACCTTGGACAAAACATAAAACACAGGCTTCCGATGAAAACCAGGGGAAGCCTTTACCTACACACAAATGTGACAAGCACCATTAACATCATGAACTCTGGGGAATTAGCTCACAATAGAAAAAAAACAAAAGAAAATCCAATATACACACACACAGACACACAAACTTCTCGCTGACCTACATTCCATGGTCGTGATGATCGCTTTACCTGAGCGGAGAAGCTTTAAACACTAACATGTGTTCTTGCCCGAAAGATTGTGTGTGTGTGTGTGTGTGTGGGCATTTACAACATGTGAGCATGTGTGGGCTGTTGTTTAGATGCATACATAAGCCTCAAGTGTGTTTTGAGGAAGATTAAATGACAAGCGCTCTGCTTCTCGGCTCTCAACTCAGTCATGCCTTTTCAGTGCCAGATGTTTACTCTCTATGTGACAACTGAGAGTGTGACAGCCAGCAGAGAGGGCACAAACACACACACACACACACACACAACACAACACAGGGAAAATGACAAACACGACAATTTTACAGACCGTGCGGAGATAGTGGGTTTCTGAGTGTATGACTAGTGAGTCACTGTTGTGTGTGTGAATGCGTCTGGCGCCCTTTCTCCACAACACAGGGGGCTGTGCTGACTCTCCATGTGACACAGGCAGATTTATGGGCCCATTGCACAGCACTCAACTGCGCTGCTGGCTATGGCATATGTGCATAGACTATATAGTGTGAACGCATGTGTGTCCTGTACAGTACATCTACTATGGCCCAGTCATTCGTTTGTGTATCTTTGTGCATTTTGTGGAACACGAAGAGCGAGATAGAGAAAAAAAAGAGGGAAAAAGGTGACAGACAGTTGATGTTTACATATTTTCTGTTTCATATCAATGCACCACTTACAATAAGGAGCTCTACAAATCAGCAAGTTGTATCTACGAGTCACATTGTGTATGATACTGTTTCAGGCGAAAAGAGTGAAGCACAATTAATTTCTCAGTAACAGATAAATATGAATGTTCGAGGTACAACTCTTGATTTAGTCAGGTCCTTGGCTGGACGCTCTTGCAAAAATGAATATCTCCAAGTGTGTGTTGTTAATGTGCTCGTGTCTTGAGTGCGACTCTCCACATCTCTGCCTCCTCTTTCTTCTGCACGGCAGAGGAGAAACAATACACAACAGATGTCGACACAAAATGTTTAATTTCACTGCTCTCTCATTAAGGCATGAACACCCCGCACTGCAATCTTGAGGCTACACGAGTGAAAAATGCTTGTGACATCAGTTTCGTTTCTTCTCTTAAACTCCCTATTGTCATTATTCTGTGCCCCGTGTCCTTCCCCTTTTACCCCAGTCACCTGGAAGTGACAAGAAAGGAGGTTTTAGGAAAATGAGGAAGAGAGGGGAAACAGCAGGATGGTTGATTCAGCTGTTAGAGAAGCTGATCTCACCAACCTAAACAACAACAGTGGAGATGAGACCGGGAAGACTCTTTATGTTTGCAGAAGAAAAATAACAGAGACGGGAAACAAGAAAGACGGGACGAAGGGAACAATGGAGGTTATAGATGCCTCTGCTCATCCAGGAAGAAGAGAACAGGCAGATGTTGTTATCTCAACTTGTTTGTTTTGTGTTAAATTGAACGTTTGGATTAAAAAAAATACATCTGTGTGCCAGGATCTGCATTTACCTGGGGTACTAATGAGCAAATAAAGTATGTTCCATAAAAACAAGTGTGCAGGGGGTGAAGAGCAGGAGACATGACTCAGCAAGATAATGACCACGTGCACAATAAATGATGATAAATCACGTTCATTACCTTCAGGATCAAATGACTGGAAGACCCTCCTGGCCTGTTCTGATGGAGACTCCGGGCCTACCAAGGAAATCTCCTGTACAGGGGGGAGGAACACAAAGATAGGAAGAAATAAGACAGAGACAAAGAGGGTGGAGAGAGAAGATTAAAAGGTGAGATAATTCTTGATGGCATGAAGAGGTCTGACCTAAAATTGACCATGTAGAGATTTGTGACCTAATTGACTGAGAGGGATAGAGAAGGGACGAGAGGTGGGATTAGATCATATTATGGGGGAATGTGGCTTCATCAGTGTTGAAACATTAGAACCACTGAGCGAGGAATCAGACAGTCATTAAGACCTACTCACAACTAAAAGATTGGGATTGTACTCGTCAAGGGTTTAGCAGGACTAATGTACAACAAACTGTCGCCAAGACATGCAGCCAACATAAGAACCACGTTGTAACAGTGTGTGATGCACTGCTAGTGTGCACTGTGCGTGTGTGTGTGTGTGTGTGTGTAATCTAAGGGGCCAGTGCAATCACCAGAGCCCATCAGCTTATTAACTGATCTGCTGATAAATTTAGACGGTTTGTTTTCACTCCAAACGCACAATCAGGAAATCGAGTCTTACAAATACAGCCCATGATTTATGACAAGGCTTACAATGTTTGTTTGTTGATGAAACTCAGAGAGAACAAACGTTGGCAGGGAGAACATAAAAAGAGGGAGTGGGTGTGTTAATCAAGAGTGTGATGCCTTTTGTGGCTGGCATAGAAAACCTTGATAATCTCTACACCAAAAGGCCTCAGCATGCTCCAAACAAAGCGCTGGTTAGATCACTTAACGGCACATAAAGCAATGAACAGCACGCACACAAGACCCTGGGAGAATGTGCGCCGTCGTCCCCAATTGCGGGATTCACTATAAGTTCCACTGTGTTGAAACAACAAATACACAAAAGACACCAAGCTCTTGGCAGGAGGAGGATAAGACTGCAGGCTTTTCGCCCGCCTGTGTGTGGTTATTTAAAACTCTTTTTAGAAGACACATAGAACAACAAGTCGGAAATCAGACACCCTCCACAGATTTCATGAGAACTTGTCCATGCTAATATTTTTAGTGTTATTCAATATTTTGAAACTTACAGCGTGTAAATGAAACGTCAGTTCCCGATAGGCAACTTTGCAAACAAACAACGAGTGCAAGGGTGAGAGGTCACAGCTTAAAATATATTGCATGAATAATTATTGAGAGAAACGGGATCATATGAAAAAAGAGATTTGATGGATATATTTCCAAGAGAGAATGAAATTAGATACTTATCACACACACACAGCGAAGGCGAGAAATCAGAAGGTTCTCACTGTTCCTCGATGAGGGACTGTAATTATGACAACGCAGCTCTGGAAAAACACACAATGTTTTTGGAGAGCAAATGAACCCTGCTCATCTCCTTTAGCTGGCCTTTATTAAAAGCCTGAGCCTCAGATTCACACAGACTGCTTGGGTTTCACGGTCCACTTATTACTGTAGTCAGGGCTTACTCAAGGAGAGAGGGGTTCAGGGGGGACACATCGAGAAGAGATGACTCCCAGCTGTCCGCTCTTCAGATGCAAAGAAAAACAGTCTGAGAAAAAAAAGGCGAAAAGGCAATCGCACACTGTTCTGTCACACAGAGTATAGCAGCGTCTTGATGTGTTAACATTACAGGCTCCATAAATCTGACGGAAGATTAGTCATTAGCTAGATATAGTGTTTGACGCATAGGGCTGGACAGAGGTATTTCTGCTGATCCTGGAAGAAGTGCTGAAAAAGTCCCTCAGCGCTTCAGTACATGTCAGCAGACAAACTAATTAAATGTAGGTTTAGCAGTGAAGTATGTGTCTTGAAACACAAACTGTTTTGATAAACTGAAACTTTGCCTTTTACCTGAACAGGAAAAATAGATATTTTCTTAAAGTGATGAAAAGTCCAATAAGCCTCGAGAACAAAAGCTCAGTTTGTTCGTCAGACTTTCAGAGCAGAATGGAGACATTAAGTGTAAAAAAACTGATAATACTATGGTTTACAGGATGTCAGCACTTACACATGAGTGTGGACAAGAGACAAAAACAAAACATGGTATTATGGCAAGTCTGCACATGCTACTATGGCTAATGAGAACATAGACTAGACAATGATTCACACGAGCGTAGGTTCATGCACATACACGGAAATGTACGTGTGTTTGCATGCGAGTGTGTGTCTGTGTATGTGAGATGACAGGTCTGCTTGGTTGTCTTTGATCCCTGTTTTATTAGAGGCCCGAGGAAGATGCCGCTGAGTTGGAAAACATGTCATGAAGCGAACATGCTCCACAGGGAAGTTGTGTATGTTAGTGTGTGTCTGAGTGTTTCTTTCCACTCAAACCCACCGTGTTGCAGTGTGTTCTTGTATTTGAGAGAATACCTCTGCAATAGCAATTATTAGTCCCGTCAACTGCGGAAATGTGTTTGCTTGCACCAAGGTCCTGTATTCTATTCTATCAAGAGCGCTAACATTCAAACTCATGCAGACTGAAGACACACACACATTTACCCATTAAACTCAGAAAAAACTACTCTAGATGGTATTGCCCTTGCCTCCAACTAAACAATCGTGAATCTGGGAGTCATCTTTGATCCGGATTTGTCCTTTCTCTAAAACAAATTTCAAAGACTGCCTTTTTTCATCTTCGCAACATCTACAAAAATCCTCAAAAGGTGCAGCTTTTGTTACATCCAGACTTGATTGTTGTAATTCCTAACTATCCGGCTCCAGCAGTAAGTCTCTAAACAGAGCAGCATGTGTCCTGACAAGAACCAGGAAAAGAGATCACATTTCTCCTGTATTAGCTTCAGTACACTGGTTTCTGGTCGTGATCATCTTTTATAATCCATTATCAGATGTCACCACGGACACCGACTCGCTGATCATGGATTATAAATTCATTGATGCTCCCTTCCTCTCTGTTTGACATTTGCTTTTGTACGAATACCAAAAACATTGATACACTATGAGACAAACGGTGATATGTGAATATGGCCAATATAAATCAAATTTGATCGATTCATTTATTGAAATGCAACATGCAGCAAAGGGCTCTCCTTAAGCAAATGGTGTGTTTTTGTGTCTTCTCAGTTAAGTCAGGAGAGCCGACACATAACACGAGTATTGTGCAGTACAAACACAAGCCTATATTTCTTATCATCAGACCAGATTCCCAGGATCACACTCTCCTATATAAAGAATCAAACATCCAACAAATCCCTTTACCATGTGCACAATCTTGGAAAAGGATCACAGCCTGAAACTTTGCCTCAACCCAACTTTCTCTCCATGCTTGAGTTACTCTCTTAGGTTGACAATTCATCCTCTATAGGCCCTTTTCCCCCTCTTGTTCTTTCTCTTGCCTAATTACAGCCCTCTTTACCTGCCTTTTCCTGTGTTAAGTAGGTACTCTGCTTCTTGAGTATTTCCTTCCCTCCCAACCATGACATTTTCATCCTTTCTTCCGTCCCTGTTTCGTCTATTATCACCACAGGCAGGTAGCTACTTTAGGACAGAGAGGTAAGCACAGTGCTTTTCTAGAGTTACTCTTTCTTTCTCTTCTTTTTGTCTACCAAAGAGCTATTGTGTGTGCTGAGAGGTCCTGAGTGGCTATACAGTGCATCGGAGGGGATCGGTTTCAAGGCAACAAAGCAGAGGTCTCGGACAGTGTCTCCTGCCTTGTTCCTCGTAAGTTCCGACATATTCACTACATGACAGCATGAGGAGGGACGTGAGGGGCCAGTCTGTGTGGGATTGTTTGTTACTTGAGTGTGTGTTTGTTGTGTTTACCTTAATTTGCCTTTGTCCCATATAAGAGGACAGGAAGTAATGGAAAGCCTAACGCTCTTGCTACATAGGGAGTGCGTGCAGTATCGACTGTACGTTAACGTCTGAGTGTGCGTTTCAGGTGTGACAGACAGGACAAAGTGGTGATTTATGGAGCTGTCTTGGATGAGAAAGACTGTGTCTCACCAGAAACATGAGGAGACACCAGAGGAGAGTTATGTAGCGCGATGATGGGTCCCATAACAGAGACCAACACACAGGGGAGAAGGAAGGATAATGCACCACACACACACTAACAGAGAGAGCCTTTCATGCTGCTATAATGGCCTTTAGTCTGACCTGTCACTGATTATTAATGACTGTTAATGTACACTGCTTTGTTATTCTGTGTTTCTGTATGGCCCGCACCCTCTGATCACACCAAGACTGGTAAGTCATCCGGTTTAATAGAAAACACACAATTTGAATCATCTATTATAGATGTTTCCTGTTGTGGTTAATAAATATGAATTCCCAATTAGTTCAAACTACATACAGTGCATTGAAGGTAATGGCCACAATTCCGTATTAGTGTTATTTAACTCAGCATTGTCCCCTTCTGTTGATATGACTGTTTCAGGTTATCATTTTCTATTTGCTTTGTCATGATATATCATTATAGAACACTGCCAAACTTCCCTTGTAAAACAAATTCACTAGATTTATACATGTCTACACCAAAATTCTAACACTATTAGTCCCCTAAACATGCCCAGATTTTCTTCATATAATAAATAAAAAATAAAAATCGTGGATCTGCCCCCTGATCCAGAGCCGCACCAAAATTGAATGGCTCTTCTTTGCATCAAGCCCCAAACATAGACGAAGTTTCATGGTAATTGCTTTTTCATAATCCCGCTATAAAACAAACACAGACAAAAACATAATCTCCTTGACAGAGTTAAGGGGCTCATAA
The DNA here is from genome assembly GCF_947347685.1 of Pleuronectes platessa. Taxonomy (NCBI): domain Eukaryota; kingdom Metazoa; phylum Chordata; class Actinopteri; order Pleuronectiformes; family Pleuronectidae; genus Pleuronectes; species Pleuronectes platessa. The sequence continues at coordinate 13,857,820 of NC_070635.1, read as the reverse complement.
ATGTTCCTGAGAACATGCATCTGTATACTCAAGGGTCTTGTCCTAGCTTCACACCTGAGCAAGTTACACTGAGTGAAGAAGACCAGCCCTTGAAGGGTACGCTGCGTGTGTTCACAAACACAAAGCGTCACAATGGCCGCTCTCTCCTAGTAAATCACTGGCCTACAAAATGACAACTGGACGTATACACAAACAACACGCATGTATCTCCCTGAAGAAGCAGAGACACAGCCTGTGAACCTCATCACTCAGCAAAAATGTCACAAGAGGATCACCCCCACCTCCGTTCCTGAGTGACCGCTCTTTAAAGTGCATCCTTCCTTTCTACTTCTCTACTTCCCTCCTTCCTCTTCCCTTCCCATGAGGGACCACTAATCTGAAGAGGTTGGTTGAGGTGCGCGGGGAATCCTTTTCTTGGGGAACCGATCTACTGTACACTTGAGGGAATAGATACTTCAAAGACAAGGAGGAGAAAGGAAGGATTGAATCCTTTCTTTACAAATAATGCATGATACGTCTCATCCATCACCTATCCCACTTCTTCTTTGGTCTCTCTCTTTCTTCGTTTCTGTCCTTCCTGTGGCGTCTCAGAAACCCTTGTCCAAAAACAGATCCCATTACATGCCATTATACACACACTCAGGCTCTCTCTCACAAGCACACACACATTAATACAACGGAGGGCAGAGAGAGTGTGTGTGCGTGTGTGTGTGTGTGTGGGGGGGGGGGTGTGGGTAGGGATCAGAGATGGTGGAATGGCCTTTTGTGTAGGTAGATTAGATAAAAAACACTAATGGCATTAAGCTGATGGTCTGAAAGCCACAGTCACACACTGACAGCGACTCGGGAGAATACACACCCGTCCCTGATGGCAGACAGAAGGAGCCGCTGACACATCAGAGGCAGGGATCAGGTTGTCTTCTTTTGTGAGGCTGATGGCTCCATATCGAAGCTAAAAGCTGCATAACCAGGTAGTGTGTATTTTTGTATCATAAATGCTGGGAAATCTCAGTGTGCTGCGAATAGGCTCTCAACATAGATTCCATTTCAAGAAGGAGAGGGTCTCACTGAGTGTTCTTGCCCTCTTCTGCCTCGTTCTCAAAGCCGGCACAGAGTAGTGTCAGCTATCTACGTCAGTATAAATGCATGTGTGTGTGTGTTGCCAGTCTCCAGCGGGACAAATGGATCCAGATGGGAACTCCGGAATCACATTCCCTACAGGAAGCCATCCACCTAAAGCTGCACACACATACAACACTAATGCTAATCAGGATTAGGTTCCCTCCTCTCTGGAATGTGTGTGTTTGAGCCATGCTGTGTGTGAGTGTGTATATGTGACTATGTCACCAGTGCCGGGGGAGTTGTAGCAATCGGTAAGTCCTCAGCACATGCATGACGACTTTGGGTCATCTCCGAGGCAACACATGATCCACTCGACCTAACAGGGCAGAGCTCGACGCATGTAAGTGAGCTTTTAATCAATGGCATTTTGAGGGTGTGGCATTATGATGGAGATGACTGCCTGGGATCTTTCTGTCTCTCCGGTGCCATTTTCCCAACAGCACAGAGAATCAATTTGCTCCACCAAAACTGCCAGCTTTTATATACAAGCTACATCAACATATCACATTACATGTTCACTGATAGAGATGATAAACATGCTTGTTTGACTGCAAGGAGGTTAAGTGGACGCACACGCACACATGAGCAGTGATCTGATGAATCATACTCCTGTCCAAGAGCCTACGTTTTTCTCAAAGGTACAACCGCAGGGTTGACCTCAATTAGGGTGAGCCTTCTGTATCTTGTGGCATAGCCCAGTGCATGTATGTGTGTGTGCATGAGTGTACATCTGAGCTTCTGCAGCTGCAAGAAGATGATGGCAAGGCATTTTTCCAAGAATGTCCAAAGGTTGTGGCCACATGAACCTGGTTCCAGTTTTGTTTTCTGCACATTTCACTCAAAAACAAGGTTAGATTCTGCAGAACAGATTTGTCAATCTCAAGCTCCAGTGTGCAACAACTTGTAAAGAGTGGTAATCCAGAGTACACTCCCTTGTTCAGTGTTAATGTCACAGACACTGGGCAGGTAAGTAAACAGCATTTGCTCATGTTGTCTTTAGGTCTCGTACTAAAGCTGACAAACTAAATAAATAAACTCACCCAAGCCTTATGCACTGGAGACACAGTTTGCTTCGTGTTTTATCTCTTAACTTATTCTTTCTATCATTTTTTTTATCGTTAATCTTGTTTCTGGGGCTTCTGAGTTCCTGGGACTTTTTTTGTACAACAAAAACATGTTCTTATGAACAAATGCCAGAACAGAAAAATGTGTGATCCCTTTTTGTTAGAACAAACCTGCCAGTGAAGGCAGACAGATGTATACTCTAAAAGGAGGCTCTCATTGAAGTCCAAATCCAGCGGTTTACACATGAAGGCCATACGTTCTGTAATGCACATTGTTTGGTAGATCACAGATGGTTGAGAAACTAAAACTGTGTGCTCCCCTGCGCGTGAGGAAAAGAGCATGACGATAACTGTGAGTGTGTGCGTGTATGTGTGTGTGGGAACAGCTTTTTTCCCTCTTAATGCTGGATAGGTAAAATGCCAAGAAACAGTACTGGCCATATATGACTATCTCCTGCGCTCATTTTACCTCCCCTCCCTGTCGGCCTCTTTTTTCTCTCACATTGATATCTGACTTGGACTAAATTAAATCTGTTAAGCACGTTCCATATTTTGTTTTTTCTTACCTTCTGAGGAGACTGGCTTCTATTATGCACTGTGTATCTCTGTGTGTGTGAATTATGTGCTTGCTTGCCTATTGATGACTGTATTCAACTTGCCTTGGTGAAAAACACAGAGAGATGGGTCTCACTGCCAAGGATCCAAATAGGGAACTTTGGAGACTTGAGGAATGCCCCGACCTAAAACACACACAGCCAGAGAAAAAGAATGCACAACAAATGAGTCTGTTTTGAGTAGTTTTCATCATGGCTCAGACTGTTCGACACACAACATTTGATTACAAAGCACATTTTTTTTCACATTTAAACATGTCAGAGAGCAAGAACATCATGTTACTTGTCTGGACCCTCAACAAACAGCGGTATCTAGTGAAATGTTTATTAACAATTATAATATTGAACTTCTCTTATAAGTAACTTGCTCTTCTGAATAGTTGCATCAGGTTCAGCTTGAACTTCCTTTTCATGCAAGAACAATAAACCTAATGGTGCAACATTACATGAACAGTGCACAGTGAGCAGGCCTCTTAGCATTGGATATCAAGTGGTCTTTTAAATCACTCCGAACATCTCCATTTACTTTGGCAACTATCCAATTTCTATTAACATATTATTTGTCTTTGGAGAACTCGTGCTTTTTTGGGCTTGCTTATGTTAGCAATGATAAATAAACAGCCAAGATTCCTGTTTTCCAAGATGACTACATTGTGTTACATCACATGTTTTGTTAAATTGCTTTTGTCATCTACTTTGGGGTGTTGCCTGTGTCACAGAAAATAAAAATGTAAGGAGAGTGGGAGTATGTTCAGACCATTCCTCACAAACACATATTTTCACATGAGGGCTCTCAATGTGGTTTGTGCTTAACATATTGAGAATGACCCACATCTCAGAGTCACAAGAAACAGTGGGCATTTTTGTGTTCATTTGTTTACTTGGAACTCTCTCAGTATATACAATGGTTGTCCATCTCAGCTTCTAGTGAATCTTAATTAAAAAAAGAAAAATCCCCAAATCCGATGCAGTTTTATCAAAGACAAACATTGAATTATTTGTTGTTTCTTTTCATGATGTTCTCAATAACTTTAAATGGCTGTACCTTGCAGTAGCGTAGAGATTCCATGAGTGTGAGGAAGCCAACTGATGCCTGTTTATGAATACCATGTAGCTCTGCAAGACAGGGAGAGAAAAAAAACAGCAATCAAATTTTGTTAAATTACGTCAAACTGGCATTAATTTGTGCTTTTTGTGCAAGGCTGTGGGATGTAAGAATTATTGCCGACTGATGGATGTAGTTTAAATCCGGGGCCACAAAACTGAGCTCTGGGTAATGCGTGTGATTATGGCATGTTTGTGCGAAAATGCAGGAACTTTATGGAAGTCTTACTCATGCCAGAACACTCCCTGTCTCCATCCCAGACATTAGAGACTGCATGGCCAGTAACAAGGAGGTTAACCAGGCTCTGACTGCAAAAACAGATAAGAAAAAAACATCAGTAAAAGTAAATGAAGATTTCTAAAGTAAATAAAAGACACCTTACAGCCTTCACCACACAAAAGAGACCCAGAATAGCATTTAACTTGCTGTAACAGTCTAACTGATGTGGACAGTAGGTGAAGAGAGGTGTACTTATACCTGCCATGACCATGCACAGGGTCAATAAGAGGCTCCAATGTGTCCTGGATCTCATTTCGTATGTTCTCTATGCCCTGCAGAGAGAAGACCAGAAGAGACAAGTCTGTATATTTGAGCATAGATTTCACAAACAGGAGAAATTAATTAAATCCTAAAATATGATTAAAAGCTCCTTCGTCAAAAGAAAAAGGGGTTTCGTGTTTGAAACTCAAAAAAACAAAAGTCTCTATATTTATCCCTTCATGCTAATAACTTGATAAATATGGAAAAAGTGACAAAACCAATCTTTTTGTTTCCATTCCATATGTAATTTTTCCACCCCTCTTTCCATGCAACCGTTTGTTTATGTTACCTTGGTCAGGATGACTGAGTAGAGGAAAAGCAAGACTCCACAGCACCCTCCCCAGGTCTGGTGGAGGGACAGCACCTCATCTCTCAGCTCAGACACTGACATGACAGTCCGCTTACTGCATGAGAGGAACAAACATCAAGATGCCTTATGAACCATTCAAAAGAAAAAAGAATTGTTGGATCTTAGGAAACGACAGTCAATGAAACTGATGTATTGAGTGTATCTGTCATTCCGGGGTGGTTAAGACAACTATCAATGGGGCAAAAATCTATAAGACGCGCCAAGAAAAATCTGCCCTTGTCTGTTGTGAGCCACCTACCTCTTTTAATTGCCTGTCTTAGTTAGTATGCACTTCTTCACTGCGAGTCATCATTGCTTTTTGCTGACTGTGGTCTCAGCTGCCAGTGCGCAACGTGATGAAATTTCAATATTCCTCTGGCAAATGCAGCCTTGCATTAATTTAGTTTGTGTGTGTGACAGACAGCTTGTGTGAAAGAGAGGTAGTCAGAGTTTTTTTTTTTATATGAGGCAATCAGTGAAAATGCTGATTCGGCAACAGAGTGAAATAGCTAATCATTGTGGAGGCCAACTTTAACAGATGAGATTGATCACATACAGTCCCCTCAGCTCTCCTGATACTATCCTCTGAGAAATGTGTACTTCTATATTCCATTCCTGCATATTGGCAATTGTAAATCCAGGATTTATGAGGTTTTGATCCCTCCGGAAACCTGCAATATTATCTGAGATTATCTGAGTTGAGGAGGAAACAGTAATGAGTATAAAGATGCAAGGTGTTAGCTGTGGTGAGAATATTTAGTGTCACTTACTGAATAACACTGTGAAATCGCTCAAAGCCAAGATCCTCAGCAGCCAGAGCAGCTAGGCAAAATAAAACACACACACACTATAGGGTCAGAGTTTAACACAGCAAAAACCCACACTGTCAAACAGTTAGTCATTGAAATGTACCATTTTTGGGAAGATGGACCTATGTGAAGTGAGCATCCATGTGTTATGCACCATTACGCATCTCATGTGTGAATATGACAGACGTCGGACTCACTGGGAGGCTGCTCCTTTGGCGGCTGGCTGCTCTCTGGCACGTCCTGCGTTTGTGACTGTGACTGTGTCTTGGTATGTGTGCTAGTGTGTGGGCTCTGTCCCTTTGCCCAGGTCACCAGGCAGAAGCCTGTGGAGGGGCTGGAACAGGCCGACTCCAAGATTTCACTCAGTGTGGAACACAAGGCTGTTTTCTGCTCCCCCTCTAGCAGACACACAAAAAAATATGCATGATTTAATGAGCTATTCAGTTACACAGTATAACACAAACGTAAAAGCAATGGTCTGGAGGTTTCTGTGGACAATTTACCTGACATCTGTCTCCAGTTGGAACATTCTCTGTTATAGATAATGTTCTTGAGAAGGAAAGCCTGTGAAGAAACAGTCAGTCTCCAAATGTGCAAAAAAATACAACCTGATACACTTTCTATGTCCTGCACACAGTTTTTAAATATACATTTAATTTTAAACAGAATTTTTTTTCAGTCAATTAACATTGTCGACCGGCACAGAGAGTCTACACTATATGTCTTTGGACAGATACATGTTTTTTTATTCTTGCATGGCACATACAATTTGAAATAAAACTATACATTTGTGTGAGAGATATAGCCATTTCTCTGAAAAGTTCTCAAATCAAAAGGGTGTAAAAGCAAGTGGACACTGGCTACTTAAGGTTTCTTGGCCAGCTGTGGGTCGATTGAATATTAGTTCAAGCATAAGAAAAAGTTCATATGTGTCTAAGTTGACTGAGACTCTATTCATATCTGGTATTTAAATGATTACAAATGGACATCTCTGAGTATGTCACCTTACATCTGGCATTAGAACTTGCCACATCATGTGTTCAGAGGTGTTCACTTAGTCTAACGACTAAGTAGCACTTTTCAACACTATTTGCAATAAATCACTTACAGAGACTAAATGCGTTATAGTTTTCCCCCTAGTGGGAGGCAGCGATACACTTCGCATGACTCGTCTGCCAATAATTATAAGAAAAACCAAACAATACTGACTGGGTCTATTCCTTGCAAAAATGAAGAGGTTACCAAGCAGGTGGAGAAGATAATATTGAGGCTAAAAAATCATCAAACATTGATCAGAAATAGATTCATCACAATCATGTCTTACATGATCTTCAAACAAAAGAAAACGACTGGGAGAGATTCAGAGGGAAAGATACAAAGTGCCCACTGAGGTCTGTGTATTTACAGTAAATATGATGATTTAGTTGGACTTCTTGTGTATCTATCCAATTACTTCTGAGCCCCCAAAGCTTTGGTTGCTGAATGGGCTGTAACTCCCACAAAGTTCCCAACTATATAATTGAGGTCCTCCTCCTGTCATGGACACATTGGTGTTTATGTCTGTGGACAGCTTTTGTCTCCCTGATAGCCTTACTACCGTGAGAAATATAGTCACAAAACTTCTGTTGAGGGCTCAGTTTTTTTGACACTGGGAACTGTTAATACCAAATGGAAAACTAAACCTGATCATACCTGGACAGGTGCAATGACAGCACATGGGCCTCCTTCAAACTGCTCCAGAGCTGTGTGCTCATTCTCACTGAAAACAAATCCTGTGATGAAGACAAAAACATCTCATTTAAACAAAGTGAAATGTTTCACAGTGAACTCACGTGAGATGTTTGATAACTTACTGAGAAAGAAAGGCAGCAACATCTATCTTGATAATCAATTAACAGCTAAAAAGTCTTCAATTAGAAAGGAGGATCCGGTGATTGAAATTCCTGTGGTATTGTGTTGGAAAAAGGCCTGTATACATGTGGAATCCCTGTTTCTGAATGAAATGTTAGGTGTTCTGTGGAATGCAAAAGCACTTTCGTTTATATAATCAGACTGAGCATCATACCTTGGGACCATCTGCGGAAGATAGAAGCAGACACTACTCCACTGGAGGGTCTCCCCCAAACCAGATCCACCACCTCCTTATTTAACTCCGACATGACAACTTTCACTGCAGGTGGATCCACAGGCTCTCCCTCTTCAGTCCGACAGCCAGGTGGGGACAACAGGGATCTGCTGAGGCCAACTCTCTAGCTCTTCTCGAGGTTGACAGTCCACTTCTCTCGGGCAGGTCGAGCCGGTGGCATTGGCCACAAGCGACCTGTGTCTGTCTCCAGTGGCTGGCAGCAAACTGGCTGGTAGGAATGACATCAACCTAGCCACAGCAGCCTGCAAGATAATGCAACAGCACCACATGTTAAGATTATGGCTAATGCTAATAGCAAACATATGTTTTAGCACATGTAGCTAAACTTCACTTCTAAGGCGACAGTAGCGTTATTACACACTTTGTTAATCAATGCAATGTTACATATTGGCTCGGTCACCGAACAAGCTAGAAAGCTAAGAGTTGGGTTAATGTTATATACTTGTATAAAACGACAGCGGGATACCGTACAGCTAGCCACGAGGCCGCGTTGTGACCTCCTTACACTGTTTTTGTGTTGGGTGATATTTTCAAGAAGTGTATTGGCTTTGTAATGTCAGCAGTTAGCATTAGCTGTGCTACTAGCAGCTAATATTTCACTGCTTTGTCATTCAGCGACTTCTCACAACACAGCGGGACCGACAGTGGATGAATGAACTCGTTCTGCTTGATATCGGTTCGAAGACAGTAAAATACAGTTACCTTGATAAGCAGTCGAGTAATCGGTTTCCGTATCGATTCGGTATTTCGGTCGCAATTAAACTGTCGCCAACGTCTCTGTCATTCGTTTATTTACAACAGGATTGTAGAAAAAAAACCATGCGTCCATTTGACGTGTCTGCTCATTGGTTGAAATCCAGCGGGTTCCTGGTGCGTCAAGAGGTACAGCCTCGTCTCGTTATCTCATTGGTCCAAAGGCTTGTCAGTCACATTGAGCGCCCGCCCACAAGCAAAAGCGCTTGATTCGTTTAAAACGTGCCTTTTAAAACCCGGAAACACAAAGTTGTGGTGGTGGACTCTCAGCGTCAAAAGAGGCGCGAAGTGTTTAATATGACGGACAGCTTAAAGGTAAAATCATACTTGTGTCAGTGTGACTTTTTCGACCGGCAGTAATTATGTCTGCCTTCGGCTTCCGGAGCATCCACGCAGTGACCGCTCTGCGCATGCGCTCTGCCTGCCTCCATACCATCAGCTGCTGCTCTCCACGCGTGTCTCACATTTACACTGTTGTTAAGTCTGTTTTCAGGCTGAATTTGTAGGAATATAAGACGCGTTGTTGTCCAACATGGGAGGACAGGCTAAAGGGAAGAAGAAAAGTAAACCGAAGAGGAACGAGAACCGTCCCAACAGGGGTGAGTGGCTCTGGCATTTACTGTATACGTACCGTCAATCTCAGAAACAACAGGTTGACCACCATATTCGCTTGTTTTTGCTTTGATTGGCCTCGGGAAAACAAATCATAACGTCACACTCTCACTTCTCTCATCACAACAGATGCAGGAATTGTGGGATTGACGCCTCAGGAGCGGATGAAAGTCAGAATGCATGAAAAAGCCAAGAGGAAGACAGCTGAGAAGTACCCTGTGCTGCAGCTACTGGAGAAGGTAACAGCATCCCCTGTGACAGACACGTCTTTGCCATGTCTTTAACATGCGTTCGTGTTCCTTATATATCATGTGATGATGTGTTGCACAGACAGAGGAATGCATGGACAGCTTGGACTTTGAGATGGCTGGTCTTTTCTGTCAACGAGCCCTGGATGTGGAGCCCACCAACCTCCAAGCTCTGGATATGCTGGGACACATCTGCTCTGAACTAGGAGACACACTCAAAGCTAAGGAAATATCCTTGAAATCGTATTGTTCCTGTCTTGTTTTTGTGCATGTCTCTGATTCAGTCAGTTCACCGCTGGGATGTATCTTTACTGCTTTAATGCGGTGATGGTTGTTGACACTTCCTTAACTGAGGCTTTAAGCTTTCCTGCGTGCAGTGGAGCTGAGCCCCGATGAAGGCCACAGTAAGTACATGTACCTGGGACAGATCCACACAGGTCAGGAGGCTGTGGACTACTACACTAAAGGGATACAGGTCCTAATGTCTGCATTGGAGAAACAAGCAGAGACAACAGTGAGTGCACAAACACACAGACACGCACACACACACACACACACACACCCTATATGGTTTACATAAGGTTTACAGATGGAAAGGAAATGCTATTGTACTTAAATCTTAATGCTACTGTATTATTATCTATCTACACAAGAGGGTGCTGTTGGACAATTAATGAATTTGTATCTATCTGTCTTGAATCATATATCCATGAACATCCTCTGGGCCTTATTTGGACTATGAGTTATTAAAATAAATATCTTGGCAGTTTGAAGTCAACCCAAAAATTGATGAGAAATGGAATGAGAATCGTTGACATATAAGCCTCTTCATGAATTTCGTAAAAATGTTTAGAAGAAAGACAATTAGATTTTTTATAATTATTTACAGTCTTGTTCTTAAGTCAGCGTACACCCTAACCCTAACCCTTTTTTTGGGTTAGGGTTAGGGTGACTGTTCAATATCTTTCCATTGATCAGGCTTGAAGGAACTGTTTAAAATAAATCATATTCCCTCTGCTCTTTCAGCAGGCTCAGGCCGGAGCTACTTCTCGGGAAGCAGATGAGGACTCTGAGCTCCCAACAGCGAAAGATGTTAGCGCAGCCTACTGCTCCGTCGCTGAGATTTACCTCACAGACCTCTGGTGCGGCTGCAAACAGAGTTACCCTCTTGACACAATTAACCCCTTTTATTGTTACTGCTTTTTAATGTGCGTGTTTGTGTGTGTGTGTGCATGTAGCATGGACGAAGGAGCTGCAGACAAGTGCAGAGAGCTTGTCGAGAAAGCATTACAGTATCACCATGACAACCCTGAGGCTCTCCAGCTCATGGCCAGTTACCTGTTCAGTACAGAGAAAAACCAGGTCAGTACACACACACACACACACACACACACGCACACACACTAATGCTCAGGATGAGTTATCACCATATTAAAGCAGGAATCTGCTGAGTTAATTATTCTGAGCAAATTGAATTGTATGCCATTAATCAGCAATTGGACACTTGCATTAACATGCACATACACAGACAGGTCACGCCAATAGAAATGTTAATTACTGGGCAGATCACAGAGGTCATATAGTCATCTGATGAAGAGAAAGAGATGAGGAAGCAGCGTCCTCAACTAAATTTAGAAAATTGCACAGTATGCAGCATCTGACATTGAAGTTATCAGAATCTCTTTGTCATATTTATAGATACTATTTATATAAATCTGATTGTACTCATTTGTTGTACTTTCCAACTGTTATTAAAGGCGGATTCATTCAAGGCAGAACATCTCGGAGAGAATCCTTTCTGCTGGAATATATGCACCATTTTCTCTCTGAACGAACTTGCTCTGTGCTTACTCTTGAACTTTTCAGGTCACCGATGTGTCTTTGAGATTTGTAAAACAGACAATTTCCTTCTGTCTCACAGTTCTCATATGCTGTAGAAAAGATATGCAATAGCTGCAGGGTAGACATCAATATTTACATACACAATAACCTTTTCCTGAGCTTTCTTGGAACAGTTCCATACAGGGGGTCAAGATATAGTGAAAACGGTCATCTCTGCATATTATCCAGAGTAACCAGTGCATTGTTTGTGGAAAAAGCAAATCGTCTCAGGGCAATTGTAAAATCAACAGTCTTTGTGTTGGCATTGTGTCAGCAGGGGATATCTCAAAACTTGGACATTGCCCTGAACGTTGCCCTTGATGCTCATACATTAACAAAACCTTTCAGATACGGTAGAACTGAAGGGTATCGGAATACTAGCTGTAATACTCGCTGTAAGCTGCAGGGGTCAGACTGACTCCAGATTCACAAATCCCAGCATCTCAAATCGAGCAGCCAAAGTCCTTCTACAAATAGTGAGGGGAAATAATTAAGAATAAAAATAACTAAATTAATATTAGATTAATTCAGAGGTCATTGACATACATAGAACATTTAAGAGTTAGCCTGTAGCGGTGAAACTCTGACTTGTGTTTGTCTGTTTGGTTTGTGTATGTGTGACAGTAGTTTGAACATGTTGACATACATGCCTGTAAATTGCACTCCTCAGGAAGGCAAAGAATACCTGTTGAAGAGCGTCGGATTGTGGCTTCCCGCCCAGAAACAGAGTGCAGCTTCCTCCAGCACAGACGAGCACATGCAGGTGAGTTGGTGCTGTGCTTAGTATTTTTTTTTGTTTCTGACAGCAACCAGGTCTCATAAGATCCCAGGTTTATTTATAAATCACTTTCAACTAACAGGATTGTCACACTGTGCTTTCCGCTGAGCACAAATATAAGGACACCAGTAGAGATGAAAAAGTAAGAGATAATAGAATGAGGGATAATAACAAAATAAAAGACGGAACAAACGCTTCATAAATCTGTGTGGCTTTGTGGGTGCGGGTGTGTGCCGGTTTGTGAAGGTCTGTGTGAAGAGAAAGCACAAAGCAACACAAGAAAAAAGGTCTCAAGGATAAAGTAAGCAAACGACTAAAGGGAATCCAACAAAGAGAGAGAAATGGCTGTAATGTCAAAGTTGTGATGGGAAATGAATTACTCCAAATAAATGTTAGCAGAGTTTACAATGGAGGCCTCTGCCAGATTTATGAGAGTGGTGCAAGATGATAAGATAAAAATCGCTGTTATGTTGTTTACTCTATTTATTAGAGCAGGTCGACTCCTCTGTGATTATCAGCTACATTTTATACAGCGAAATCAGGTCTTAATGAACAGACAAAAAACCCATGCAATATATTGATGTGAATTGTTACTATGAGGAACTGAATACATATAATAATCACTTTTAATACCCTGAATTTTTACATTTGTGTTTTTATATTAGACTGTGATGTGTCCACTTGTCTGTATATTACTTTATGTACCACTGGGACACTTCATTTTATTTAACTGTACACTGTTCAATGACAATGAAGGCATTGAACAATAAATTGAAACTATCATGTTGGTGAATGCTTGTATATACAGATACTGCATAGGTGGCGATCTTGTCCTCTTCTCTTTTTATCCCAGAGTGAAGTCCCCCCCTACGAGTCTCGCATCACCACGGCCAAACTGCTCATCGAGTCTGAGGAGTACGAGGTAAAAAATTGTTCTCCAAAAGTGCAAATTTCTGCCGTTGTCGGTCTATGTATTTATAACAGCAGGAACGCAGCTTGGCGTGTGTGCATGTGTGTGCGTTTGTTTTCCTGTGTTTGTGCACTTTCCTTTTCTAGTGAATAGCACTGAAGGTGGAAAGGCCTTGTCTGGTGTTTATCCCCTCCAGAGTTCAGTGTCAATAATTGAAGAGTGGTATTTACTGAGAGGGGCAGGGGTGAGGGGGCAAGCGGTGGACGAGAGATGGGGAGAATAAACAGGGGGAAAAAATAGGAATCTTTATTATTCTGATGAATTGCTGCCATTTCTGTCAGTGCCCTTGTCTAGATAATCACTCATCAGTTCCAGTATTAATGAATCTGGTTTTAGTGGCTCAGTAGCTTCAGTTCAGTGCTTAAAATAAACTCTAATAGTCATTAACGTTAACACTTTAATCCATTTTCCCTGCTTGCTCACACACACACACTCACACACACACACACGCATTCCTGCCAGAGCTGCATTTATACGTTTGTGTGTTTATTGGAGAGATGGGCTGTCAGGTGTATCAGTAAAATGACAACGTTTCGGTCCATGGTTTCTGACGGGTCGTTTGTCTTCATCATCCCGTCGGTGTCATCAAGCCCGAAACACAAACCGCATCCGTTTTGCGAGCACTTCAGAACATGAATATTTTGCTGTGCACACACATGTTTGTAAACATCATGGCACAATTTTGGTCATATTTGCTCTCAGCCATCAGCTATTTGAAAGTTTGTGACGGAAATCGAGTTAAAGGGTGGAAGCAGAGAAGAAGCGAGATATTTTCAAATCCGCCTCTTTCTCCCAAACTGGGACTTTGCTTGAATTTGATAGGAACATCCTCTCTTCTCATTTCCTTCCTCTGCTCCTTTGTCACACACACACACACACTCACTTTTGTGCTCACCATCTTTCCCTGTGGACTATAAATCTATTCACAACCCTGTGTAAAGTTGTGTACTTCCAGTCTGTTGAGTTATTGGTTTGATGGCTACCCTCATAGCTGTGAGTCAGAATACGAAAACTTGTCTGTATATTTTCCCCTGTTGAAACTTCTCTTTGGTCTTTCAAACTTAGCCATGAGTTTGATTAAATATATTTAAACGCTTATTTCTGGTTAGTTCACTGTAGAATTGAAGGAGTAGCAGCACATCAACGACTTTCTTTGCCAAAAGCACTTCACCTCTCTCTCGGTTGTAGATTAGATTATTTGTCTGATGATTTCAGTTCGGCTTTTTACATTCAATCCACTATGTTGGTTGAGTTTGAATGGAAGTAAATCAGGAAATTCCTAAATAAATAGTTGTACCATGATTACCATGGCAACAGAATCAGGATGTATCATATCATCTTGATAGTTATGGGAAAAAAACTAACTGTGCAATGTTACAAAATTATATTTTTCTGATAGCTGACATTCTATTAGTTGGGGATTTTTGACAGGCAGACCAAAAAAAAACAAAGAGCAGAAATATAATCAAAGAACAGATGTTTTACACATCCACAGAAACAACTTGGGGAGAAGAGTTGAAGCTGGAGTGCAGGGAATCTATCTAGGCTACAAAATAAGAGCAATGAGCCAAGCTTTTTAAAAGAGAGATTTCTGGTTAAGTTTGTAAGCGGAGAGCAAAAGAAAAGCTTAACGAGGAAATAATATTCTTGATGAATTGAGAATATTATGGTGCTTGAGTTACTTATAGCAGAAGGTCAAGCTCATGGAAACCATCACATCAACTGATGGTAAGAGTTAGATGATGCAATTGTCCCATGGTCTTTGTAAGTAGACCGTGGGTTAATGAATTCATGAAAACATCAGTTACGCGGCTGCTGCTCATTTCCCCAGTCGTCTCTTTCACTAAGATGTGGATCTGTGCCACTTAATGTAGAAGAGGATGAAATTGCTTATTTTTCCCCTCTTGTTTTTTTGTGGAAAAACACTTGAACATTTCCCAAATCTGTCCATGACTTCTATAAATTGAGTCAGAGCTTTTTAAAGTGTTTCTGAGGCCTATTCTGTAGATTTAAAGCGGCTATTATTATTGACTGGGTAATGGTTGACCACTGATTGACTGCAGTTTAAATCAGATAACGTTATGGATTTTGGACGCTCGATGCAGATACCTATAGGAGGCAAAATTCTTTGACGGGAGTATATCAACCAATCTTAATTGTAAATTTAGGCTCCAGTTTAGATTTCTGATATTTTTCATTTTTTGGGGTTTGTTTTGTAAATCAAAACGCTGAATATCCACTGGTTCTATCTCTGAATATGAGAGAGTCTGTTGCTTTTATGTTTTACACCAATTTAAAATGAATGTGTTTGGGTTGGTCTGTTAAAAGAAGCAGTTTGAAGTTATGACTGTAGTGAATCTGAATTCATGCTGTATTGCTTTACTTGTTAATTTATGGTCTCTGCTTTATAGTAACAACTCAGCCCGCAGAGATCAGTCCTCTTACAGTCGGACACACACACACACACACACACACACACACATACTTATATATTACCATCATCATCACTGCCACTAATTGACTTGCCACACAGCAGACAGACCGTCTCCACTGACAGTCATTAAGGTGTGTGTTTGTTGTACTTATCACAGTGACTGATGGGGAGGTCTTTCTGTATCGTTCTCGTTTTCTTTCATGCGTCACCATTTTAAATTACAGTTCTTTCAAATTAGCTCACAATGGAACACAACTTGTACTTTCTAATTCTGCTTGGACACACAGTTACCACTGACATCCCTAGGATTTATTTACCTAAGTGCAGACGCCACTGCGCGCACGTGTGTGTGTGTGTGAGATACGGCTTGCCCTCACTTGTAAAGTAATTTGTCTTTCTCCTGTCTCTGCTGTGTGCTCTCCGGTAAAATGATTCTGTTAAACAAAATTGCCTGAAGATTACACACAAACACACGCACAAACTGCACACACACACATACACAGTGGCCGTTATAAATTACTCTCTCCCCAGAGTCCTGCTTCCTTTTCTTTAACAGATATTGAAATAAAGAGGACAACATGTACGTGGAGGCTTTGGCGTGTGTGTGTCCTTGCAGTGCATTATTGCTGTTCATGGACCAGTTTTACATTGTTTATTAAGATGCTTTTTTGAACCCGTCCAATTTTTTCTTCGTATTTACCCCCTCTCTTCCACTTATCTTCACAAGAATATTAATCTTGTTGTTGTTGTTGAGCGTGAAGCGGCTTAAGAATCTCTGAATCTTTAATCACTTGCCCCTGGGTTGACCAGTGTGCTAGTAAGGAGTGCAGATGGAGAAGATATAATGGTTATCATCGCTCACTTATCCTGTCTCCCAGATAGCTCTCGTTGCACTTTTTTGCACCAAAACCGCCTCCTCTATCAGTTGTTTAACACCCAGACAGATCTTTGCTCGTATCTATTAAATCGAGAGCTTGGGTTGAATTACAGTGTGTGATTGTGTGTGTGCGTGCTTGCGTGTGTGTGTGTTTGTGGATGTGTGTGTCTGTCACGTTGGTGTTATGCGCTGAAAATGAAGCGGATAATTCAAACGCTGGGCAGGAATCCATTCATCATCAGCTGGGATTAGGTGTTTTTGTTTGTGTATTTTTAATCAGTCATTAATTAATTAAGGACAATGGGTTTTTCAGCTTATAATTGGTCTAGCAATCAATCACCCGACTTCCTGACACTCACATTTGCACAGCCTCAGCGGCATCCTCTCAATTAACCTGGCTCTGCCTCACTCTTCCCAGACAACACGCCTCTTTATCGCCACCGGAACCACACAGGCTTAATGAAAGGAGAACTCCAAAGAGCGAGAGGGGAAAAACTCGGAAGCTCTCCAGCTAATAAGACCGCCTTAACAAGGAACAAGAACTGCTTGTTGTGCTCACTGTTGTGTGTAGCTTTGTTACGGTGTGAAACTGTGTGGTAGTGATTGAGTCGAGCGTGCGTGCGTGCGTGCGCAGGCGTGTGCATGTCTTTTATTCTTGCCCTTCACCACGGGTGATTGGCTAACAGTCGCCTCCTACCTGAAGTTGACAAAAATCAATACATCATCACCTGGGGCCTCATATACACACATACAACCACACACACACACACACACACACACACACACACACACACAAGGCACAACCACAGAATCAGCAAGGGGGGAGGCAGAGCAAAACAAACACACAGCCTACTTTAGTCGGGGTCTGTTTTCTGTAATAGAAACTTCCCACAGAAACTGACCCAGACTGTGACGCACTATAGCAAAGGTCACCGAACATTAAACTCCTTTGAGACCGCCAACTCTCTCTCCAGGACACTATCGAGAGGAAATCTGAGGAAAAGGTTTGAGGTGGGGGAATAGAAATGGTGGCTCAAAGCTGATCTTTAGATTTATCATGCACCTTTTGGCTCGTTGTGGGTACTAAGAGTATATTGACCGTTAATGTCGGTAAATGGATTAGAAGGGCCATTGAACCTGGCAGCCAAAGTGACTATTGACAGCGCGATAAGCACTGGTGAGTGTGTCTATCGGTGGCCATGTCTGTTGTCTTGTTGATATCGACAAAGTCATGTCCACGGCACTCGCCTCATAGACACTTATCAGACCTTCTGATCACTGTGATTGATCGAGGTGCCTGGGAGATGCACAACACCCACGTGTTTGTCCTGTTGTGTTTGTCTCTTCTCTGCCACAGCCACAGCCCACAGACAGAGCACTATATGTCTGCACCGATGAATGTTATAAACTAAATGATAATTATAACATTTTTCTCTCTCCCATCTATCCTTCATTAGATGTCCGTAGACGTGTTGGAGGGTCTTCTGGAGGAGGACGATGAGGTCGTCCAGGTAAGCAATGAAATGGTGTCTCTGCTGTTTTATTCCAGTAAAAGATGGTGGTCAACTTGGTTTTCCCTCATGTTTACTTTTTATTTCCTATTTTTCTGTTCAAAATTCAGGAAAGTTTATTTGTGCAAAAATGAAAACATGGCAGAGATGCAAGATTTTAGTATTTTATAATGGGGTTTTGTATTTCCAGCAGCCCATTCATAGCCTGGTTCCAGACCTCTGAACCCTGTTGTCCTACTCATTGACAGCTGGCTACAGAAACAAACAACCAGCCGCAGCCTTGTAGGCGGGATTAAGAGTCAGAACTTCTTACATGTGTGACGGCTTCTATAGCAACACCTAAATCCTTACCATATCATTATACAGAATTATTTAATCTGCATATTTAATAGCCCCTGTGAAGTGCAACTGCATCTTTATCAGTTCCCTAACAGTATGGTGAAGTCAAGAGAAAACAAAAATACCCTTTTTTTAAGAAGAAATCGATAAATATGAAACAATTTCAGTCTTAATGAATGAAAAATAAAGGCAATATAGTCTTAAGAGTGCATTGCCTGTTTAAAATGTGTCTGATGGTGCGGGCTAATTGTTGAACCCGCACTAATCCAGCTCGCAGCTTTCTTGAGGGCATCATCCAAACAAACATAAATCATCCATTACAGAAACAGCCCATATTTACGGACGTATGGACCCCCCCCCCCCCCCGAAGGCGTGTGGAAGAAAACATCCATGTATAAATGCATAGGCTTTTAAACTGCAGCCTGGGATCCAAGCTCTCAAATCACTTGGTCTGAAAAGATACAGTAAATAAATGTTACACAATGAAATCAATTAAATGTCCAATGCGCAACACAGATAGGCATAAATTCTAATTATCATAAAGTCAAGACTTGATTTGAGAGTACAAAGCTGTATTTGTATATATACAACATGCTTATTCTCGGGTATTGCAGCGTCATACAGGGCAAAAGACACAAACTAAAGCTTATGTAAATTGAAAAATAATTTATAATCATAATAATAATATAAAAATCATATGATAGGATGGAAGGTGGATGATTGTATTAAGGAATACTAAGGATTATGTAATAAATTCACCATGATGTCGTTAAGAATGAAATAACATCATATTGTGTTGTAATATACTAATTAATATTAGAAATAACCACTTTAGAGAAGCGCTCATCCAAAAAACTTCACGGTTGACATTGCTCTCACAATACGCTCGGCAAGTCTGAGGTCGATCAGATTAGCAGATGTCGAAAAAATCGAACTAAAGGCCGATTCCTTCCTTCAATTGTATTGGATTTTCAGTTCTGGTCCGTCCGGTTTCATTAGTGTGATAGTTGTCATTCAACAAGATTACGTTATCTCTTTTTATGTATCTCTTTGCAGCCAGTCTTCATATTGTTATTATTATTATTATGCAGGAGCCTCTGCTGGATCCGAAAAAGACATCATCCCAATGTGAAAGAGACAGTTTCAGCCTGTGCACATAGTTGCTTTTGCTGAGCCAGCCACTCTCACTTTTGCGGTGCTTGGTGCTCACACACCGAGTACGACTGAGAACTTAAATGCTTATTAGACAGTGGCGTAAATGGCAGTTTTTTTTTCTACTGTGCTTTGGTCTGAGCTGTGTGCTGTCAGTGTGCCTCCAAATCCTCCCCGTCAGTAACAGAGGAAGTGAAGGTGTGCCACTGAGTGTCAGATAAAAGAAAACGGTGGTGTCTCTCTCCCTCACTCCCCCTTGGCTTCGGCACAAAAACACACACACACACACACACAGACACACACACACACACACCCCTCAGCTGACAGATTGAGAGCAGTCATCGGGGGGCTGAACTTTTAAACTCGCTCCAGAGACGCACAGCTGTGACACTCGATTTGAGCGGGCCCAGAGCCAATCACATGTGCATTCAGTCACCGCTTCTAATGGTCAGAAAGTGATTTGTCAGATCCCATCACGGTTTTGTAGGTAGAGTCACGTTTGTGATGTCAGACACACGTATGACTGACACATTCAACTAGTCTCTCTTCTTCCTCCTCCCCTCTTCCTCTCTCTCTCTCTCTTTCATTTTCTCTCCTAAACACAGAAGATAAGTTGTTAGCGCTCGCCTCCGTCTTCTAACTCTTGCATATCACAAAATTGGAGCCTTGCTTGTGTAAGTCTGCACTAACTACATAGCAGGTTCCTTGCAAATCTTGTTTCAAAGTTATTCCATTGCTTCCTGATGCTTTTGTTCTTCCTTCAGAGGCGCCATATGGGAACTAAGATGTGCCTCCGCTTTGAAATTACTACAGTTCTAGCGATTTGATTGACAGACGCAGCATTCATTTTATTATGTGTCCGCCTGTCTGGGGTTGTGGTCGGGTAAAGTGGATCCTCTGAAGTTGTTAATTAGCAAACTTTCTCATGTTTTAATTTTCAGTACAGATACATAAACCATCTTTACCACATACACAAATATTCCACAGTGGACCATCTGTGAAGAATGTTCCAGCCCTGTTCTCTCTGTTTTTGAAGACGCACAGCGGCTCTCCCTTTGTGAGGAAGTTCAAATTTGGAATTTAATCGCCCTAAATTCTATTCTTTCTCTTTGGAAAACACACATGAACCGTTTCCCCCCCCCCCCCCCGAAGGTCCTTTATTCACCGAAAATATTTTGTTGATAAAAAAATGTCATATGGGGGTTGTGAAACATTTCTACATTCCTCCAGTGCTGGCTCTGATAAGTGTGGCTGCAGGGGGTAGCCTCCCACTCAGCATGCGATGCAGCAAATCGGAATTCAGCGGGGCATGCCTTGATGTGTTTGTTAGCTAAATGGTTGATTTGGCAAAGGTGCAGGTCCCTTCTGCCTCTGCCCTCAATGAATAATGAATAAAGCTAATATTCGTATCTGGGTGCTTGAAGAACAGTGGGAGGGTTGAACTCTGGCCTCAGATGAGAGGCACGCACACACCTCCAAGTTCTTTGAGAGTTGACTATGATTGTGTAAAGAGGTGGAAGAGCAAGCATTGCAAAGTGGATGTGATTATGTTGAAGGGAAATGATGTGATAATGGAAAAGAAAGAGAAAAAGTTGATTGTGTTTTAACATATAAACTTCCAGTTAAAAAGATTATGCCTCCCCCGCAGTTTGAACTCTGTGGAGCAACAGGCTTATTTCAAAATTGTGTTTTCGTGTTTTCGAGCATAGATGTCAAGTGAACAGGCCCCTAACACCTAACTCTTGATGGTGCTCTCATGAATTAAGTGACGCTCACATATCGGTGGTTGTTATTTGCTACAGAAGCAGCTAAATCATTACCACATATTTGCCAACACATTGTGCTAAGCTCTGTGACACATTTTTGAACCCACGTCATGTCTGAAGAAAATCCTTCATCAAAAGCTTGACTCAGTAAATGAATGTTGCACAGGTCTGAGTGTGCAGATGTTTTTCTTCATTAAAGAGAAACTGTAAAAAAAGGGTGATATTCAAAAAAAGGAAACATGAGTAAACCAAATAACTACAAAGGTAAAGTTAAGCAATAACAAGTGTTTTCTATTTATTTTGTCAAGTGTGATGCAAATGTCATTAAACATTAGTCGCTTTGACTACCTCTTAATACACTTTTAACCAACAATTAGTTTTAAATCACTGTTTGTATGTAAACATTTTGTTTGCAAGATGTGGCACTAGGAAATAATATGCAGTCGGTGGGCGTTAAGATTAATGTGTTCAAAGTCACGTGTAGAAAATAGGAATTAACTGTAAGATGAAGAAACTATAAAAACTTTACTCCTGTAATTTAATAGCAAGCCAATATCCTCAACACAGCTTTTCAGACTGAAATATGATTTGGAGGATATTTGCCTGAGGAAATTTATTTTTCATTTTCTTATATTATGTTTTTGTTTATATTTCAGAAGAGTAATTTTATCTTTTTTGCCACAGAGAGATAAAAACAATATTGTAGTCACAGATTTGAATTCACAGTTAAGCTGCAGTATGGCACATTGTGTCGTTATATTCATGCAGCATATGTCAGGATTGTATGTGTGTGTGTGATTCCATGTCCTATGTGTGAAACCTGTTTGTCAGAGGAGGAAGTGGGATTTCATGCAGACATGCTCTGTGCGGGTCACAGATCTATTTCTCTCGTCAGTGTTCACTTTCTGCAACAAAGAGCGCTTTCTCTGTCTCATCACGCCTCCTGGCCCCACCCACCCATCTCTCTGTCTCTGGTCCTCCCAGGTGTGGTATCTCTCCGGCTGGGTGTGTTACCTCCAGCTGGAAAAATCAAAGGAGCAGCAAGAAATAGAGGGAAGGGAAGTGACGGAGGAGGAGACGGAGGAGTGGACGGCGCTGAAAGAGGCTGCCAGATCGTACCTGACCAACGCAAAGAAGGTAAAAACTCAAACAATGTTAAAGGAAGTTCAAAAAAATATATATATATATATCCTGTGTCTGCCCCAACATTTTGGTTTGTATCGTTCTAAATCCATTATGTACTTTTTGTGTAGTCCTACCTTATTACAAAGAAACCAACCAACCAACCAATCAAAACAAAAACACAACCTCCTTGGTGATAATAGTCATTAGTTATAAGATACTCCAAAACTAGCTCCGTCTCAACATAAGAATGCTGCTTAAATATGAAACGCACAGGTAATGATCTAATGTTACGAAATGTCAAATACTTCAAGTTTTGTTACACAGCTACATTTTCCCTATAATACTTAAAATGTTACGATAGTAAAAGTTATAATTTAGGATTTTTACTTTCAAAAGAGTACTTTTAAAGCTGTGCACTGTGCACGGCTACTGGGTACATTTGTAATACATGTCATGTAGATGAGACCACAGAAGAAGTTTAAGTACTGTGTACATGAGAGGATCCTGACTAAGCTTTATTGATGCTACAGAAATGCCTTTTTGTGTGGTCTCAAAGAGGTTTAAATCTACCCCTCTGTCTTATACATGCACACACACACACACACACACACACACACACACACACACACACACACACACACACACACACACACACACACACACACACACACACATACAGAGGAGCTGATGTGTCTCATTCATTCTGTCCTGCTGTCAGGGAGTAATGCTTCTATGGAGCAGTGATTCATGTTAGTCTAAAATCCAATAGGCTTGTAAATCAGACAGCACAGACTGAAGGATGGCAGGCCCCACCCTCTCCTCCCCCCCATCCCTCCTCACCCGACTCCCAACCCTCCCTCCGCCTCCCCCCTGCCACGTCGTGTTCCTCCACAGATGAGTAGGGGCAGCAGAGTGGCAATATATTGATGTCTGTCTCTCTGCCGAGCAGCGTAGTGACAGGCATGTCTAACCAGCATCCAGGGAGGATGTCCGCAGGAGAGACAAGAGGGAGGTGGGCTTTGAGCTGCTGAAAGGGAGGATGGGAACCCTGGGGTTGGAAATAAGAGAATAGTGTTTGCATTTATTTAAGCGGACAGTTCTGTGGCGAGATATAATAAAGGAAGGGCGAAATTTAAGCACTTAGCCACTTTTGCATTGTGAGGGACTGGTAAGAGAATTGGGTGAGCTGTCAGAGCGTGAAAAGTAAACAGCAGAGTTTCTTTGTGTGGGGAGTGAAGCAGCGATTAATGTGAAAGGTAAATGCTCAGAGTCCGTGAAAAGGTGAGGGGGAGTGGGAGAAAAGAAGAACCCCTCTTGCGGTGCACTTATTTTCTCTGGCTCTTTTCGCTCATATGTCTGTGCATCTGTGCCCTTTGTAGAAGACGTTCTCCCATGTTTATATCAGAGCTTTGTTTCTGAGCGTCACTATGACTGTTAATTATTAATGACGAGTCAGTCTGCTAGTTAAAATGGGCTCCAACATGGAAATGAGGCCTCAAAGCCCAACGGCTTGTTTTGGCTCTAGTCCACTTCTCTGCATACTTTATGACTTTGCTAAATTAATGCGTGTGTGTGGATGCACATATTTAATATGGGTTGTGTGGCAACTTGCATATCTAATTATTATTATTATTAAGAAATGTCCCAATTATTCAGCACTTCTCTGATCAGTACACGTGCACACACACACACACACACACAATGTATCCAGCTGAGATGAATTGAAAAGAAGGATGGCAAGAATAGATGAGTCGAGAGGACAAGAAAGAAGTGTAAGAGAGGCGGGTGGGGAGAAAAGAGAGGAGGCACAGAAGGGAACAGATTTGATGTGTGTCTCTGTGTGTATGTGTGTGTGTGGTAGGGAGCGGTGGGGAGCAGGGGGTGTTGCTGGTGAATAGCAGCAAGGGTAAAATCAATAGTAAACCGGACGTGAAATGGAATTTGAGTCTCTGCTAGATAGGGTGCGATCGAGGAAGGATCTGCAGTGTATGCACAGAGGACAATGGTATATACGTGCATGAGCCTGCATGTGTGTGAGTGTGCACAGAGGGAGTCCGGACAACTGGAGGTCAAAAGCTTTGCTATTTGATGAGGCTGAAGGTATCTCATGAGCACAGATTGTGGATTGGGCCGGTCTGAGGTGTGCTCGTCATGTAATTTTAATGCCGTCGCCTCCCGTGGATGTGCCTGGAGGACTGAGGTGGTAAGTTATGAGCATGTGTGTGAGCCTTTGACTCCGAGCGACATGCAGTGTTCACACTCGAGAGGGGTCTTGAGTCAGCCAATACCACACGTTACCAGTGAAGAAGTGTGTTTGTATGACGCACATGAAAGAAGTCATATAATTATTGTTCTCACTGATAGGGCCGTAGTCACCCAAAGTAAAATCTTTGTTGAAATTGTAAACAATCGTTTGATCGCAGGGAGGAATAATGGCCACATAGTGTCTTCTACATTAAAAACATTTCAAGCTTGTATTTTCTCAGCATATTAAACCATTTAAACTTAATTAGTTGAGGAAAAGTATTCCAGTTGTTATATTTTAACACTTGAAGCCTCAAGCACACAAAGTTGACGGATAATCGTCACACTGACTAGTCACTTTATCGTCTTTCGAGGATTTGTCTTGTTGGTTGTCGAGCTGTGAACCTACATTAGTTTTCACAGGATGTATCTCCCTCCTGCAGCCAAAAACAATGGATCAAACCTCCGAGGAGTTTCTCCTTATGAAATGAACACTGGGATTGTCCTACCTATGACATATGACAGCATATCGACCAACCTTGAGCTTGAATAATTGTAATGGATTTAAAAAGCTAGTATTTGCAGCACATTAAACAGGTTCAATTCAGGAAAAGACATTTTCCAGCTCTGATATTTTCACACTCTAAGCCTAAAGCAATAAACACAGTGAGTCATAACGCTGTTGGTTGTTGATCTCTGAACCTCCATTAGTTTTCACAGGATGTCTCTCCCTTCTGTTGCTGAAAACAGTAGATTAATCCACTTTTGATTAAAGGTCCTTTGTCCTTATTAAAACAACAGCGGCGATTGTCCGACCAATGGCAATTTGGTCGGATAAGATAATATCAACCAACTGATTGACCAGTGGAACAGGTTCAGTCCCACTTACTTATCAAAACTATGTATTTCAGTTTGGTCCCAAAAAAGGGATGGAAAGAGCAGGTTTCAGAAAACAAGAGAGAAGTTGAGAGATGGGAAGCAGGGAAGATTTATTCTGCATTAATAGCTGGGTGTGAGAGTGCGAGGAAGTGTCCATCTCCTTGACAGGCAGGTCATTTGGGGAGAGTGTGCGAGCGAGGGAGTGCACGAGGGGAGAACGGTCAGGAGACGAGCAGGGGGGATGAAAGCATCAGGACATGAAATGAAAGAAGAGGTAAAAAGAAATGGGAAGTTGAGCGTAGATGTCGAGCAGAAGGTGAACAATGATGGAATGATTAGTCTCTCAGCACCTAATCAGCCTCTTTTTATTCTGCTATGTGAATTGTCTATAAAGGTTTCGAACATGAAATGAAGGGGAACAAATTTCTCGATGAAGCGTACATGAGTGCTTATTATTACACCTTTGTCTATTCCATACTGGGAAAAAGACACAGATGATCTATACTGAGCTGAGTCATAAATGCTTCCGGAGAATTAAAGTACATATGTGAGAAAAAAACAACCTTTGTAAGGTCAGCACTTATTTTTGGTTGGGAGTAAATGTGTACTTTTCTAGCTGTCATTTCTCCTGTCAGCAAGAAGCCCATGGCAGGTTGCAGCACAATGGCTTCAACCCGAATTAGACCTCATTGAGAGCCTGACGTTCTTTTTCTTCTCTAAATTGTCCATGTGAAGGGAACACAATTCTCTTATGTGCTAAATTATATTGACCTGTTCAATACGTTGACCTCGAATTGGAGACATTTGTGTTGTAATATTAAAGTCAAACCTTTCGACTCTTTTGTGCGCACGTTTCTTCACTGGGAAATCTGCCATGTCAATACACACTGCATCAGACATGCACTAAACTCCGCTCACTTGTTGGTGTTGATGACATCTCAAACATGCCGCAGCAACACAACCTGAATTTATCAAATATCCCAGGATAAAAGACGATTAGGGCTGATGTCGATGTGCTGTAAACACTGTGGTTTCTGCAGCAGTATTTGTACATCATGTCCTGCCTCCTGCTCTACCCGGCTGAATGTCCTGGAAATGTTGCTGTGATGTGTATAAACCAGACAATCTAATGTCTTCCTAAATGAAAAGCTGCATGTTTTTCGGACATTTTCCGCAGTTTGAAAACAGCTTAGCGGTCTAGAAACCTGGACGTCTCACAAGAACTGCAAGTTGTTGCCTTGTTTAGGAATTAGTTCTGGAAATACATTGAATTCAATGATATGCTTAGCAAACAGAGAGATACATCCATTAGACCAACCGTGGCTCACTCGCAGTGACAGCTCGTCCACCATGAGAAATGGTATCCATTTAAGATGAAAACGTTTTAAAGTACAAATAAGAGTATTAGGTTTACCATGTGTGCCTTTTTGGTTTGTTCTGTGAGCATCCTAAACGTTTCTTATTGATATAATGCCCATAGAGATGCCATTAGCTGGCAGGTTCTATTTAAAATATTGGACAACGTTAAATTTTTATGTTGTGATTTAAAGTCCTCTGGGGACTTTAAATGTTTGCACCCATTTGTTTCATGCCAAATCCTCCAAGATTTGTCTGCATGTCACACCCTCCCGACTTTTACTCTTCCACTAAATAGATTTTGACATTTTTGTGCATTAAAAGTCAGTAGTATTTCACCTCAGGGGAATATGAATGTCTACATCATATTCCATGTCAGTCCTGTCAATAAATGTTAAGGCTGGAATGAGTTGGTGGACCAAGCACAAAGACCAATGTTGCCATGGTACTAGCATTGCTGAAAATGAATAGTGAGAGGACAATGAGAACATGCGTGTCCATGCACCCCTGTGTGTGTGTGTGTGTGTGTGTGTGTGTGGGTTTGTGTGTGTGTGTGTGTGTTTGTGTGTGAGTGTGAGTGAGTTCTTATGGCGGTGGTCAAGTGTGCTTTGGGCCGTGACTCAGGCCTTGAAAGTAGAGCAAAGTGGACCATGAAAAAGTTATACGATTACACACTCGCACGCTCTCACAACACACGCTCTCCCTCCCTTTCTCGGCAGCTCTCTGGGCCGTGAAAGTGAGAAGAGAAAACATTGGCTGTTGTAAATGAGAAACGCTTTGTGTCTTATGCGACGGCGGTGCTGATGTCAGCAGCGCTCGACACGGAATGTGTAAAGAATAGCTCCTGTTTGTTTAGTTAGCTAAAAGCAGAGCCGTGAATAATCACGTCCTATCGATCAGGAACGCTATAGTATTGATTTGTAGTAAATATCCCCACCTACTGTATTCACACACTTTCCAATTAGCGTTGTGTAGAGTAGACGTTCAGTGTTTTCACACGTTCACTTACATCGTTTCTATTTATAAAAAGACATCTCGTACCCTAAGCTTTAATGCGCAATTATTCTCGGTATTGAGTCGAGCATATTGTTATTGCACCTTGTATTCTGAGTGTTCGTCCTGGATAAACATCTCCAGGCATTTCAGAGTGACACTGGCAGAATTAATAATCTGTGTGTGTGGGTGTGGGTGTGGGTTTGTGGGGGGTGTTCTGACGAGGCTGAGAGGGTCAGCCTATCTCCCGTATCAGTCCCTGGGCATGGGTCACGCTCCAGCTCCCTAGAGCTCCAACCTGCCGAGACTGCAAGCCCTTAAAACATATACACACACGTACACACACACTCACTCTCACACTCCAAATGAGTTCCCATGGGACTACGTGTCTCCTGTCAGGACCTGCTGTTGCTTAGAGACTGGTCCCAGGGCAAAGCAGTCACACACACTCTTCCTCACTCTCCTGGCCTCGTTACACTTTTAGTAAGAATGATGATGGCACTCTGCTTCTTATTGTCCCTAAGCTCAAGTAAATGTGTGTTTGTGTGAGTTCCTGTGTGTTTTTAACCACATTTTGGTCGACTCAACATAATATTTTTCCTAGATCACATAAACCATTCCCCACTTACCCTCTTTTTTTTCTTTCTAGTTTTGCTTCTAGAAATAAAAGCAAAAAGCCTAAATCGCCACATCAGTTCCACTCAGTACATGCACACACAGAAACACAGCGTTGTGCTCGCCGTCCTTAATGCTAGCACCAGTAGTTTTATCACCAGCTCCACTTTGAGTTCAGTAATTATACACATGCAGAGTATTTTACTGAGATAAATCTGCTGGCTTCTTTGAGGACGGGATGTTTTTATCTTGCATTTTCACGCCTTTTTCACTGAGATAACAAACATGTGCACATATCCATATGTGCTCCGAGATACACTCAGCGTTTGTGCGCATTGCATGTTGCAACAGCACGAGGACGACAAATGGCCTTTTTTTTTTGTCTCCTATTCACATGAATGGTGTTTCAAAAGTGCTGATTTGCCAAATGAAAGACAAAAACTGTTTACCAGCGTTTTGCACGCCATGAGTGCCTCGCTGACGGAAAGCAGCTGCTGTTGGATATTTCAGGCGGCCTAACCAGCACTTAGAGACTTCAAACCTCTGGGCTGCTCACTTCCCTCAACTCCATCCTCCCGCTTACTGATGCTGTAGTGATGCAACAGAAGAGCCTCTCTCAAGAGTCTTTCCATCACTTTATCTAATGTCTTGTATTTATCCACTTTACTCTCAACATTTCTGCTACTGAGCCCACTTTCTACCGATTTCACACTACAATACTTTTTTTATTTTGATTTCCCTCTCTCGCAGCTGTACAGTAAGCTGCGATGTGATGACCAGCCCATTTTGGAGCACGTGGAGAAGCTGCTCGGCGAGCTGGGCGGAGAGATGGAGGCAGAGGAGGAAGACCCAGCGCTTGATGAGGATTATGAACCCTCTAGTGATGAAGAGGTGGACAACCCAGATGCCCCAATGGAATACTGACCACACCCCTGTTGTTTGTACCATGTGATTTCACTTATCACCATTATCCCTCTAGTTTCAGTGTTACCCTGTGCTCTCTTAAGTGCCTTTTTACCGGTTATCCTTTGTCACCCATGTATCAGTGATGAAATCTGACGATGAAATGATATGCACACCAAAAAAAACGAGTGATATTAAAAGCTTCAGTGTACTCAATCTCTTTGAGGTCAGTTGTTTTAATGTTTTCGGTGAAATAAGGGCCCGCCTGAGTAATGCTTCCCTTAATCACGTTGACAGAATCATGTTGATAAAAGAAATTAGTTCTCGAGCTTTACATCTCACCAGCGGCAAGAGCAAAACTATTTTAAACGCTTTTACTTTCATACACACCCACGCATGGTTTCTATAAGCAAAGGTAAAAAAACACACATATACAGACAAAAGAAGAACAAAGGCAGCACATTAATTACTCGAGCTCTTCCTCAGCTCAGCAGCAGCAGTGTTTCCCTCTCCGGCTGCAGCAAAGTGAAACTTCTCATTGGGTTTTGTAAGCCATGTTGTCTACCAACAAACAGTTAATGCTTTATGTGTAAAAGCCCATCTACTTCAACTTTATGTGGAGTGCTTGAAATTTGATGCCTTTCAGTTTATTCTCCTGCTTTGGATTTTGTTTTTACCCCCGTCTCTCTCCCCTTTGGTGAACTCATTGGATTCAGCAGGACCCGACACAAAAGAGAGAATTTGACATCGACTTATGCAGCAGAGCTTTTTTCTCTCCGCTGTTCAAAGTGTTTGAAAAGGGAGAAACATTTTGGCAACTGAGCTATTTTTCTTTTTTAAATTTAGTTTTCACATCGCAGCTTTTATAAATTCTCCAACAGGGTTACGTGGTTTAATGCATTGGCGGAATAATGGGCCGATGCTTTTCCCTTCCTTTCAAATTTGTTACACTTTAGTGAAGAGGCAGAGTTTGTACATCTGAGTGGAAGACAGATACACAAACCGCTGCACACTGAGGACAAAGATATGAACATTTCTACATATTTTTATAATCAAGAAAATAAATCCACATATAAGACCGCACAAAAATTGGCTGTTTTCAGCCCAGAGATGTACGACTGAAAACTTTTACAAGTATTAGAATCTTCTTTGCACATTACAGACCCTTTTATCCCCAAATCTCACACATACATGCCATTGCAAAACTGGGAAAACGCAACACACCACGGACATCCAGTGTCGTGCAGCCTCTCTGTGGAATCTCATCAAAGTTAAACAGAAACCTTATCTGAGATCCTGCCCCTGATAGTGACCCAGCTGTGAGTTGTGAGGCATTTTCTCCCCAGATGCCTTCAGCTGTAAAACACATCCGCTGCAGAGTATTTGAACTTGCACTATTCCTGTACACAAACGCAATACACCACTGATATTCACGGTGGTGCTGCCTCTCTGGAGAATTTCCCAACAGGTAAATGGGACCTCTATCTGCGATCCTGCTCCTGATAGTGACCTGGCTGCATGGTGATAGGCCTGTTCGCGAATACATGGGTCCAGATACCGTGATCCAATTGTGCATTTGTGTTCAGGGAGCATAAAATATAGCTGAGGAGAAAATGTGTGGACATGATGCTGTGTGTGTGTGTCTGTCCTTTATCATAGTTTAATGTGATATGATGTGTTCCTATTTGTGAAACTGGGCTTTGTTCAGAAATATTCATGTCAGCGATGTTTAGTGTATGATAATGCACCAGGAGTACAGGCCTGGGGGACTGGCTACCTGGAGCAGTGCTGTCATCTAACGTTTGGCTTTATAATTAAAATGGTCTCTGGTGTGTGCACATGTTTTCTACATTTATGTATGTGTGTGTGTGTGTGTGTGTTCCAGCTTGTGTCCATGTGGCTCATCTGCAGTGCAGTGTGATTAATGACTCCAGGGGTGAGCGAGCATCAGCGGTCAGCCCTCTCTGGTTATTCTGAGCTGACCCAGTGTGAGCGCGGGCCATAGTGGACGCGGAGCCTCGGGTGATCGCAAAATCCTTGGCCACTCTCTCACCTGTACATCAGCCGCGGCACCGCAGGAATATTTTCACTTGCTGAGAGAGGGGAGTGCAGTTTCTTCACAAGGACACACACTCAATCACAGGGAAAGGACACTCGCTGTTTGCCCACATCCTTTCCCGCTCGTTGCCGAAAAATCGCTCTGTGAAAGGCCAAAATCACATGTATGAATATATTGCCGTGCCACTGATCTACCAGCTTTGTCCTTTTAGTGAAAAAACACATCACGATGTAAGAACAGTGAATGCCTGAAGCGCATTCGTCTATTAAGCAGACTTGTCTTCTTTTACCTGTGTGTCAAGCTGTCTGCAGAGACCCTGACAGCATGTGTTCAGTCTCCAGGGAAACTTTACCCATAATTAGTATGTGTGTGTCTGTGTTTGTGTGAGTGCGTGTGTGCCAGTGTGTGTGCCAGTATGTGTTTTTTTTAATAATCAACGGTAATGAGATGAGCAAAGGGGAGAATAATCCTGGATTAACAGCTTAAAAATGCACGTGTCGTCATAACAACATCCTGATTGGGACTAAATCATTGAAACATATAGTCACACACACACACACACACACACACACACACACACACACACAGATTAACACAGAAACCATCAATTGTCCGTGCATCAGATAAATGAATGCTACAAGCTGTGTGTGTGTGTGTGTGTGTGTGTGTGTGTGTGTGCTTGTTTATCCTGTGTTGGTGTGTGTGTGTGTCTCATTGACTTAATTAGAGAGTAAAGCGCGAT
Organism: Pleuronectes platessa; assembly: GCF_947347685.1. Taxonomy (NCBI): domain Eukaryota; kingdom Metazoa; phylum Chordata; class Actinopteri; order Pleuronectiformes; family Pleuronectidae; genus Pleuronectes; species Pleuronectes platessa. The sequence continues at coordinate 13,825,834 of NC_070635.1, read as the reverse complement.
GCTCCTCTGAAGGGATTAAGGGGGAAATTATCAGAATCTGGAGATTTAGAGCTGAGACCAGTTAAACGGAAACAGAGGGAGGGAGATCAGGGAAGGAGTTTGAGAGGCAGTTCCTCTCGTTACACACGTATTCACATGTTTTTTGGGGTAAATTGTTCCTCTTGAAATTATGCCGGTCCTCTTCATGTCCACTTAAATTTGCTTCAAGGTGTGGGCGGAATTCTTTCAACCTCTCAAAGCGACTGATGGGGTGTTTTTGAGTGCGGCTAGAGGAGAGGCTTTATGGGTGATGATGTGATGCTGGGCGAGGACGCCGGAAGGTGACAGAAAAATTCGGAAGAGCAGGACAAAGACGAACAAGGACAAAATCGTCTCCTCTGACTTGAAGCATGTGGCTCATGTCTCACATTCCTTATGCTGTGTAGTCAATTAATCACATAACGGGTGCAATGGTTATCTGACCCACAGTTTTTCTTGACCATCGCCGTGACAGGCCATGATTGAAGTGACCTTTATCCTCAGAAACCGTTTCCTGTTTGGGATGGATCTGCTGCAGTAATGGATGCAGTGTGGCTGACCCGGGAACAGCTCTGCGGCAGATGGATTGGCGAGGAGGGGTTAATGCTCTCAGCTCTGTGGGCCTGAATACGATCATTAAAAGGTGATGTGGTCTGTCTTACAGTGGTCCTATTGGAAAGGCATCACTCAAAATGGCAGGTCAGCATCCATCGTGTGTCAGATTTGATAGTTTTAAATGAAATATTTTTTGAGGAACATTTTGCATGAGTTGCGCTGGTTTTCCTCGTCAGTGTGTTCTGCAGAAACTCATTACATCTTTTAATCGACCCTCAGAAAAGTCCTCATCATTGATCTGTTGTTTTGGGTCACTAAGGCTATTTTAGAGTATCTCAATGTCGCTATTGTCTGAGACTTGAATGTTCTCATGCGTCTCTGCAACCATGCAGTTTGTGTGTGTTGGTGTGTGTGTGTGTTTGTGCTGATTTTGTTTTGTGTGTGTGTGCATAGTAATCTTTGGTGGGAACATCTGTCCCTCAGAGATAAGGTAGCCGGGGAATTAGGCATGCTGTCGTACAACCGAGCATCACATCTCACTATTACAGCCCCCTAAATTATACCCTATCACACCTCTATGTGTGTGTGTGTGTGTGTGTGTGTAAGAGTGCACGTGAGTGCAAATGAGTGTCAGTAATATGCTGGCAGTGTCATGTCCTTGGGCGACTGTGCCAAGTTTAAGAGTATGACCGAGCCTACAACCTCTTTAAATCCATCGTAGAATTTAATTCTGCACTTTTATTTTGACATCATTTTTATACACGTCCTACACAAACAGGTTTCCTCAACAAAAGCACCGTGCGAATAGAATGAAAGAAAAAGTAAAAAATAGGCAGTTTTTTTTGCATTAGATAGAAGTGCCTCTTCTGTTTCTGAATAATAAACAGTGATATATCTTTTTGATGTAAAAGCTCTAAACAGCCTGGAGCTACTTAGCTCTCCATATATCACACCGGCAGCGACAGCGGTGTCTCCCGACGCATCAGTGGTGACAGATGACTCTTTGAACTGCTCCTTGATGCTGGTTCAAAAGTTAACAAAGTAATGCATCATCCTTAAATCCACCAAATTGTGGAATACACTATGATTTAATGTTGTGACTTACTGGACAACTGACGGAAACGTCTACTCAGTATTTAATAGGCTCTGATCACGAGCAGCTTCACTCTTTTCAATTTTATTTTCACGCCTAACTTATGAATCTCATTTAGTGCCTCTGTAGAATAGTTAGAATAGTAGACCATCCTTTTCTGTGAGCTGTGGAAATTCAAGAGAAATATGTAAATTCAATCAGAGCTGGTACTGTATGTTACACCACTACAGAAAACTTTTAATGAATGTGACCGCCAGAGAAAAGGTATAGGATGGGGTTTCTTTGTGTAATAATAATAATACTGCCAAGCGCATTATGCTGTAAAGGTCTGCACCTTATAGTACGATAGCAGTCCAACATACATGCGCTGAATGAGGGGGTGGGCAGGGAACAAAGTGTGATGGTTTCCTGTTCAGTCAGAGAACAGCCGGGGGAGCTGAACGCAGCCCCACTGACCTGGTTGAATCAAAGAGACAGGGGTGGGAGGCGACGCCACATAAAACGAACAGAAGGGAAAGAGAGCAAGAGATGTGACGTGTCTCACTTACAGAGCACTACAGTTTAGGTCAATGGATCCCGTCAGTCACCATGAGGGTCTTTGTTCTGATCAATGCAAACTAACACCCACAATCTAACAATCACATGCGGTGCCAATAGAAGTGATCCAGCCCCAGCAGCGAGCTCCCCGTGACTGTTTGCGTGTCGGACTGAGTGCCAGCTTTAGTTCTTATACCTCATTAATTCACGGGAGCGATTGACTGAGGAAACCACTTCTTCTATATCATAAATCAAACTCGGTCTCCCGCGTGCTCACATAAACTACACACACTCACAAGCACGCACACACACACACAGCAGCAACACGTGAACACACCGGGGGGCGAATCTCGGGTCTTAGGTAATGATTTAATCAGTCACTGACAAAAAGTTGTGATATTGTGTTTACTAATTTGCACATGAACGCTGTGTGTAACAGTTTGTGCGTCATGTGGGTGTTAGAGACAACATTTAGCTGATTGATAAATTGGTGTCGGTATTGATGAACACATGTTTTTGCATTGTTGGTCAAATTGCGTTGCTTTTGAGCTTTTTGTTTGTGTAATGTTTTCATCTTCCCTTTTGGATACGTGAGTGATTTTAATGCACATGAGAGAAGAAAGGATTTCTCATTTCCTCCCTGATTATCGGGACTGCAAGGCTGAGATGCTGCAGCACATTGAGTAGTGGGGTGTGTGCACGCGCGCGGGTGTGTGTGTGTGTGTGTGTGTGTGTGTGCACGCGCGTGTGTGCGTTTGAGTTGGAGAGAGAGCGAGAGGCGGAGACAGAAAGGTTTGATGCTGTAACAGCTGCTAATTATTGCTGCTCTATATTTCACGCAGTCTGTTTGATCTCCTGTCCTGTGGAGACAGATAGGGATTCTCTGTCTGTGTATCTCATAAACTCACACATTCATACACAAACCCACACACACACACATGCACAAACGCACACAAACACATACAGACACACACTCGCACACGCGAAGGGGTCACGAGGAGGAGAAAGAAGAATTGTGCTCTAATTACTGAATTTCAGCAGGAGTTGACTTACACTTCTTGCCAACACCTCAGAACTGGGAGTGCACGTTTTTGTGTGTAGTTTTTTGTGTCTACTTTTTATGTCATCCCCCAGCACACAGCCTGAGTGCATGGGCTGTGTTGTGCTGATATCACAGAGGGTGAATCAATCCAATCTCTCAAAGCACTCTGGGTAGTCCTCGTCCATAGACCATCTGGATGTCGCAGTGCCGAGCCTCTCTTCTGCGTTCTGCTCCCAGAGCGTCGTCCGCTGCAGTCATCGACTGTTTGGCAAGCGGGCTTCATCCACGCTCTTCACCAATCACCACGCATGGGTGCATGACAGCAGTTACCAGTCACCATAACCCATGACCAGAAGTGCAAGAACGAAATTTGTTTCAGTAACAATGCAAATGGTGTTTGTTCGCCCCGAGCACAACATGAGCTTCAAGCTGTCGGGTGCAGATCAAGTGTCTGTTACTTTGACCCTGAGAGGATATTCTATTGATTTGTTGCTGTGGGCATCTCCAGAATAGTCAACCAAGTTCAAAGTGGACATTATAATGAATTGTGGTCAAGGATATTTTGCTTTATTGGATAAAACACTTGGCCAGAATGTAAATCCAACTAATGATTCTTCTGCATTTTAGAAATTTTTAATTACCTTTTGAGATTACTTTGCACACATTTTTATTAAATATATTGTCTGGTAGATAAACATATCAAATCTCTACAAACTTTTCTTCTTCACACTGATTACCACTGTAGGACAAAAACATTTCAATTACATTTCGATACAATTATTATTATTTTCTGTTCATTGCTTTTTTTAATTGTGAACCACACCTCCTTTGGCTTCTAAATCGTCCAATCAGACAGCCCGATCCCTCTGCGGCAGCAATGCTCTAAATTCATAGACGTACATCTTTTGACGAAGGGTCACACATGGACATTGCGTCATATCTGGGGATCATAAGGAGCGAAAGGCTTGGATCCACCGCTCTACGATCTTATAAAGGACACCAGGGAATCTCTGCCTCTGCTTTGAGCAGTGGTAAACCACAGAGTATCATTTTCTTCAAGTGGATTTTGTTGCAACATGTTGCACAATCGCCACGAATCACACAGAAGAACACAAACGCGTGACAGCCCATTTGTTTTCAACCAAGGTTTAATGCAACAGACCAGTTCCATTCAACACTGTCTCAACAACTGACGTGAATGTGACAAGTTGCTGAAGTGTTTGTATCACTGACGCCACGGAGTGTGTAATAACCATTGAACTACCGCTAGAGGTTAAACTCACCCTTTATATTATTGTTTCCTGTGAATCTAACGTCATTACTCACTGTCAGAATATTTACACTATAGAGACGAAACAGGTCTTTACATGTGTCAGATATGGAAATGAGCGCTTCTTAACGGTGCATGTGTGTGTGTGTGTCTTTCAATCCGTCATTACCTCTATCTAACACACAAATACGATATACACCAAGGTTAAAACGACTTTGTACTGTGCCCCCTCACTCGCTGGAATGTTGTTTATGTTGGTTGAAAGTCACACTGAAACTCGGATAACCTGTGGGAAATGGAGATAAGGTTGAGAGTATGACGCCTTTCTCTTGCCCCCACACTTTCCCTGCCTGAGTGATACTTCAAAAGGCAGCCGGTCCGTCTGAGGTTCAGAGGCAAAGAGAGAGGATGACACGAGCCCGGCTTGTCTTAGAATAGCAGGTGCACCTTTCCCTTTATTCTCGGCCCGAATGAGAAATGTTTGAAAAAAAGCAGAGGATCAAAGTCTGTATGCTCGCTGGCTGCTACAACACAGCAGAGGCTAAATGGAGAAACACATTTTCATTTGAAAACCGTCAATATTTGAGCGTGTTAGTGAGTAAGAGCTGGAGTTGATACAAGCGCCGACATATCCCTGGTTCAAAAAGCTGGCTTTTGTCCGAACTTAAATGTCCTCTCTCTCTCTCTCTCTCTTTCTCTTGCCAGCCTGTGTTGCCGAGGAGGAGTAATAAACATGGCAGCCACTCTGTGAAAAATCATAACGCCTTCTGCTGAAACCTCACTGGCCACACTCTGTCCATGAAAGGCTGCGGGTTCAAGGGCTGCAGAGCCACTGGGGAGAGATGAGAGAGCGGGGTCGCGTGGAAGGCGGCCGACTGAGGGAGGAGCGGGATGGGGTGATGGGCCAGGAGGATGGAGGGAAACAGGGAGGAGATGGAGAAGGGGGAGAGGTGAAGCCGATGGGGGAGGGAGTGGTGGATCGGCGGAAGCGGGTGAGGGAGCGTAGCCGGGTGCGGGTGCATGGCAGGGGAAGGGGGCGCGGCGGGCGAGGATGAGGAGGAGGGGGGCAAGGAGAGAGCTGCGTGCTGTAAAAGGATGTGATGGAGGCCGGAGAGAGGGGGGGATGCTGGGAGAGGGGGGAGGCTGGGGACTCTGAGAGCCATGGCCCGAGTGAAGTTCTCCTGTGGGGTCACGTGTGGGAGCAGGAGGCTGATCTGGAGGCCGTGTTGTGCTTGCGTTTGCATCGTGTCAGTGTGAATCGACTGGGTCTGAGGCTGTGGGGGGTTGTGCAAGGGTACCGGTGTGTAACGCTCCTCTGACGTCAAACAGTCGTCTGCCTGTGCGCTGTGTGTGTAGTTTGTCTCCGTGTGTGTATCTGCCCTCTCCTGCGTCCGTTCCAGGACTTTCTGCATGTGCTCTCTCGCCTGCTCTTGCAGGAGGCGATATTTGTCCATCTCCTCAGCGGTAAAGCTGATTGGCTGTGCTGTCCCTCCACCTGTCTGTTTGTCATCGGTCCTAATCTGTGATGGACAGAGATTTGGCGTGCTGCTGGGGTTTGACTCAGCCACGTCAACAGGATGAGTCTGCCTGACGATGACAGCTCCGGGGCCCGCTCCAATTCGCTTTGCTTCCTCCTCCTCCTCTCCCTCTTTCTCCAGCAGCCACTTTTTCCTCCTGGCCCTTCTCTGGATCGCAGGGAGCTTACCGATAAGAGGGAGAAGCAGTGTCCTGGTTTGTTTCTGTGGCAGAGACTTACCGGGGGATAGTCCTGGAAGAGTTGTGCCTGAGCTGCTGGTGGTGACGGGGGCTGAGGGTCTAAGGTCAGACTGTGAATTGGGCTCTTCTAACTGTGAAGCATTTGTTTCAAAAAGGTGCACGTTAAGGCCTGAAACTGTGGGAATAAGAGAGGATTGGAGGGGGGAGGAATGGGGGAGGGAACTGGAGGTAAGGCCGGATGAAGTGGACGTGGAGCTCCTCTGCTTCTTTGCCTCTTGAGGGGCTTCGGATGAGTTTCCTGCAGCTCCCGGAGACGTCCTGCTGGAGTTCACTGTCAGCCCGTCTGCTGTGTTCCCTGAGCAGGTGCTGCTCCTGCTCCACTCCCAGCTCAGCTCAGACATGCTGGTGCTGCTGCAGGGGCTGCAGGAGCGTGGGCTGTAACATCTGCTGGCCCGCGTGTGGATCACCCTCTGGGGGCTGTACGTCCGTCTGCTTGTCCACCACTCAGGGCTGGAGAAGTGTCTAGAGCTTGAGTTTCTGGTGCCGGTACATCTCCACGCGCAGCCCAGGCCGTCTCTGCTGTCTGCCGCCGTCCTGGAGCCGGATGTGAATGCATGTGCCCCCCGGTCTTCCCAGCTGTCACTGCTGCCCCACGTCCATCTGTCCACACTGCTTCTGTCCACACTGCATCTGTCCCAATCTACGTCTTCGGTGCTAAGATGTCTGCTTCTCCTGCCCCAGCTGCTGGGACTGGGACTGAACCTCACCACCTGATCCCTCTCTACTGCTCTGTTTCTTGATCTCCACCCAGTCCTTGACCGTCCCTCCTCACTCCCTCCAGGACAGCTTCCTCTCATCCACTCCCACTGCTCTGTGTCCGATATCGGGCCTCTGTCTCTGCAGCCTGAATACCCTCCCACGTCCCTGCCCCTCTCCTCCCAGACCTCACGATGCATCGAACTCCTCCTCATGCCATGAACGAATTTCCTGTCCTTGTGGGGGGGTTCTCTCTTTCTCGCCGGGCTGCTACCACAGCTGTTGTCAGGGTAACGGCAGTCAATGAAACTCCTGGGGTTGCTATGGTGACCCCTTTCCCAAAACAGCTTTGAGTTACATCCTGGTGAGAGGGAGTGTAAGGAGACGTGAGAGCGCCACGGAAAAGTCCCAGCAGCTCCTTCTGGCTTCCCCCCCCCCTCGGTGTCCCTGTCTGCTGAGTGCCTGCGGAGATGGGAGTAGGTACTGCAGTGCTCTGCCTGTGACTGGGACTCGATGCTGCGGTTCCTGTGAGGCCTCGTCTTCCTGACAGAGACTGGCTCGGCCTCACATCTCCCCAGCAGACAGCTGCTCCCCGCTCTCCTCACCCTCGTCTCCACGCTCTCCCCTTGCCTCCCCTTCTTCCCCCAGCTCCCTCCAGCTTCCCCCCTCCTGTCTCTGACAGTTGAGACCGCAGAGACAACGCTCCTCACTTTGCACTTCGCTGATTGGCGCTTGTTTGAAGCGTTTTCCTTTTCACTCCTCTTCCTCTTTCCCAGCTTGTATTTCTTTGTGCCGGCTTTCCTCTTTTTGCGTGACACTTCCGAGACCCCCCCGAACGGCTGCGCAGCGCTGGCACACTCGCACGTTGTCTCACTCCCACACTCACACCTGGATGGGCTAATGCACGTCCCCTGTGTGCCAGACTGGGTGACAGACTCTAATTTACAGCTCAGGGCTGTGATGGTTCTCTCCCCGATCCCTCTCGCACCCCCTAATCTGCTTCCCGGAGGATTCTGGGAGTTTGTGTCTGAGCTGTCACTGTGGGCAGGGTCAAACGGATGGGAGGCTGCCCTCGCACAGGTATCCATACTTAGACTGCAGCTTTCACTTCCTCGTCCTTCTTCGGATGATGAAAGGTGTTTTCTCAGGAACAGGTGTGCTTTCGTCTCCGCAGAGACATGTTGCTCCGTCTTGAAATTCTCCTCAGCTATTTTCTGTCCCGCTGCTCTCAACTCACGTCTTGTCTGTCTTCGTAAACAGGAGTGAGCGTCTGATGTGAGAATAACTGACACGCGAGGGTTTGATTCATCCGAGAGAGCACACAACCGATTCTGTTGTGACTCCTGCCGATCGTCTGTGAGCGGCTCTGGTCGTGGGGGGTTCAGGCAGACTGGGTTGCAGCTGTAGGAGATGTGCGGTTGAGACTTGGTGAACTTCAGTAAAGTGACAGGCCATCTTACAGGAGTGGAGCCGTCTCTCCCCAGCACACACACATGCTGACTCTCCTCCCTCCCCGTCCCTGTTTCTGGCTCTCGCTCTGTCTCGCTGTCTGTGTGCTCGGTGTCCATGTGTGACCCTGCTAGCTCCCCACCCCGTGTGGTCACCTGGGTCTCTGATGGTGACGATAATGAATTGTGGCTCTGGTTATCGGGTGATTCTGTGGAAATAGGAGAGTGTTCTTCCACAAAGTCTGTATTTTCTGTCTCTTCCTCTTCTCCCACAGTCTCTCCGGGGATTAGCCCCATATCGCTTGGCCTAACACTGTTAGAGCCAGACTTACTGTGCTTCCTCACCTCTGCTGCGCTGATCTCCCTGTCCATATCTTCCATTATTCCCTTTATCCTTTCTTTCATCTGCTCCCTCTTCTCTCGCTCCTCCTCCTCGAGGTCCGAGAAGACGGACGCAGAAGGCTCCAGCCTGGGTCCCCTGCGTGAGAAGCAGAAGGACACCCCAAGTCTGCCCCCCACCCTCTCCTGCCCAGGGAGAGGCAGCTGGGGAAACAAGCCTGGGCAGGGCGGCGGGTTCACTGCATGAGGGTCTACGTTGGATTCCGGATGTGCGATTAGTGGGGACTCTGCTGGAGCCGCAACCAACGGTATTTGGCACAGAGATCGGCATGAATCTTCTCCCTGGAGACGAGCCGTCCTGGATTGTGCATGACGGGGTCTCTGGGTGTGGTTGAAAGGTCGAGGCTTGTCGTCAGGGCTGTGTTCTCTTCGGTCCACGTCTCTATCTTGCGACTGGCACACAGCCCTGACTGTACTTCTCAGCCCGTAAGTCCTCCCCGGGACTCTGCAACAGGTGACAAGACAAATATACTTGACTTTGGCTTAGTTTAATGACAGCTCACTTCACTTTGTCTTGGTTCTGCTTGATTAACGTGAAATTTTAAACCCCTTCAAATCTAGATAATCTAATTTTTTTGCTGCCCTCTAATGGTTTAATTGCAGTGTTGTACAGGTATGCTCCAAGACCTTGTGACATCACTCTTGGGCGTGGTTTCAGAAGCAACAATGCACACTTGCCAGCTGGCGAGAGGTTAAAAAAGACAAGGTCTTTTCTTGCCAAATGCCACGTTGCACTTAAAATTTAAAATCAGGTTGATGAATCCTAATTTAGCAAGGATAAGGGCCGAAAGAGTTTATGGTCGGTATTTAATAGGCAAATTGGGTGCCAGTTCTTTGTGAAGCCTTGAGTCACACTCAAAGGTAAGGCATTGGCTAATATACTCTCATTAAACTCATCATTAAAACAAGGTGCCAAGTGCTGAGAAAACGAGTTATAGAACTTAGAAGATAAACCATCTGTTCCAGGGGATTTGTTATCCTTCAAAAGTCCTATACAGTCACAGATTTCTGTTGGCGATAAAGGCTAATCACACAGATCTATTTCTGAGTCATTAAGTTGAGGAATATTCTGTAATTATTCATTTATTCCCCTTATCACTGTGGTTAGGGGATGTAGGAGGGGAGTTGGGGGAGTTGGGGACACTCAAGGTTACTCCAGGTAAGTCATGGACAAGTCACTAGCCTAACATAGGGCTGACATAGAGACAAGGAAATATTCATGCTCCCATTCACACCTAGGGTCAACCTTGAGTCACACATTAACCTTATGTGGACTATTTCAAAACCAGAACATTCTAGCTGTGAGGCAACAGTGCTTATCATTCACCATGAAAAAAAAGATTAGACTATTCTGATATACATGATTTCTTGCAGACAATTATTTGTATAAAAAGTGACGTAAAAGCTGGACAGAAACTTTGTTTTAATTGTTATTCATCTTTGCATTATGGTTTTCTAGCGTAAAGAAACATGAGCTTGGTTATTCTAACAAAAGTCTTCAAAACCAGAGCCTTTCTTTTATAATTGCTATCTTAGCTCTCCTTCAAATTAACAATTTACATGTCCTCCTCTTCTGTTAAAGAGTCAGGTGATTAAATTGAGCAGGTAATTGGAGCAATCAGGTTGATAATGACGGCTTTAGGTAGGTTTCATCTCCGAACCGGTTTAATTTACTCTATTTACTTCTTCATTCTTCTATTCATTTTTTCTCTTTAACTCCATACCGCTCTTACGCATCCTCTACTCTGCAGGGTGTCGGCAAGAACGTGTCTTGTTATATTTACTTCACCTGTGGCCGATCTAGGCCAAGTGAGTGCTTTCACTTCTGTGGCTGCATCCATCAAATCTAAGAAATGTTGACTGGATGTGACATACTGTAACCCCTCTGGACTCCTGCCCTTGGTCTCATTACACAAACACACACACACTCACAAAGACACATATACACACTCCTCCCACTCACCGCTGAGTTTCCTGTTGCAGCTGTGCAAGTTGGTGGAGGCGTCTGAGAGCCTTCTCCTGTTTGCGCTGGTCCTTCCATGATTTGGAGGACACGTTGCGAGCAAACTCCCGATGCTTGAGGTCCTTCAGCCTCTGCAGGAAATGAAAATGAAGGGGGCAGAGAGGGAAGGACAGAAAGGGTATGTGGAATGCAGGGGGGTGTATAGGGGAAGACGGGCGATGTGAGAGTGGGGCAAAGGGGAGAGAAGAGAGATTAGTTTTAGGAAGCATCTCTGCAGGCAGCTGTCTTTCAAACCAGATACATCAATCAGCAGCGTTTGCAGATGTTCTCCTCCAACGCTCATGTCCAATCAAGTCCATTCAGTCTAGAAGAAATCCTTTTTCCCTCCAACACACAGCTTGAGAGCAAATACAACCCAACTGCTGAATAGTAGATTACCGACACAGTAAAGATGAGTCCTATGATTGATTTAATGATGATGATGCTCTTTTCGAGGCTGTTGGACTGACATTTTTGTAATTGCATGGCCTTCTCGTAGTGGCGCTCCACACACACTTCTCAAATGCTTAACCCTCAATCCGTCATCACAGCTCCAGAGAGTCTTTAATCCAATGATATCTTCCTTTTACCTGTAGTGGGGCTAAGGATTTGGTTTGCTGATGCTGAAATGACACATCACCAAACACAAGGGACGGTCGCTGATCGCTGGCAAAATCATACAAAGGCTACAGATTTCAGCTGGAGAAATGCTGGACTATTGTGTGTGTGTGTGTGTGTGTGTGTGTGTGTGTGTGTGTGTGTGTGTGTGTGTGTGTGTGTGTGTGTGTGTGTGTGTGTGTGTGTGTGTGTGTGTGTGTGTGTGTGTGTGTGTGTGTGTGTGTGTGTGTGTGTGTGTTTGTGTGTGTGTCGGTACACAAATGCAAAAAAAAGAACCTTGACACAGTGAGAGATTTCTTCCAGCACATTGGTAGGTCTTCACTTGTATTTAAGTGTATAAAAAGTAACAATTAGCTCTGTTGGTGTCTATGTGGTGTGTTTGTGTGTGTGTTTGTGTGAGTGAGTGTGTATGTGTGCTCGTGCATGTATTTGTGTGAACCATGTGTCTATAGGTGTGCAAGTCCTCTAAGGAAAACAATGATTCATGCCTCTCTCTCCGGTTTCCTTTTCTGACACACTTTAATCCTTCCTTTATCCATGCTTGGCAGGTGTGTGTCTGTGTGTGTGTGCGTGTTGGTGCGTTGCTATTTGTCTGTGTGTCTGCATGAGTCTGAAAGCTGAGGAAAGACTCAGGAGTTAGCTGCAGTATTGTGCTCCACCATCCCACCTATCTTCTGTCTTATTCTCTTTTTCGATTCACAGTGTATTTTAGCTACCTCCGTGTGCAATCCACCCATGGCTTATAAATTCAGGGAACATTGTTTATTTTATATATTTGAGAACTTATCCTGTAGTATAAGTTGCCACAGGATTACACCACTCTCACTTTTCAGATTATGTTACGCTATTATCCACCCATACAGTATCACACTCACATATGCACACATCAGATTAGCCCCACAGACATCAGATTTATTTATACTCTCACTCTCATTCACACCCAGATCTTATGCAGGGGCTGACAGTCGTCAGGTTAATCTCAGCTGAGTCTTACACAAGCGGGTGTCTTTTTACATGATCACTCGATGCTTAACATCCCACTGTCAGCTCACCGGAGACAGCATTAAATATGTGCCAATGGAGCAGCACTTGTGGGTTTGTATCCCTTAAACGCACACGTCTTAAAGTGTAGAGCTTTTGCATTGTAGATGTGTGTGATCATTTTGGGAAATCAGGGTGTATTTGTTCGGGCGCGGTGAGGAGCTTGGAGAGGCTTTGATGCCAAACTCATTCCATGGGAAATATTAATCATGTTCAAGCAGAGAGGCATACATAATAAACTGCTGCGGACAGAGCCAGGAAAGGGGCGGAGGAAGAGAAGATCAGAGTCGTAGTAATGTAGCTGTCCATGGCAATGACTGAGAGCAAGAGCAGTGTATAATAGTTTGAATTTATGAAGATGAATACGTCTCCTTCCTCTTGCATTTGCACACTGCCGGGTTATTGTTCTCTCTTAAAAACAGGTCCCACTGCAGGCAAACCTGTGGCTATATTTAGAGCCAAACAAAACTATAGCACACACAACCGTTTTTCAGTGAGCACACAGGGCAGAGATATTTCAGTTGCACACTTTAAAGCGGATGCTTTTGTCTTCAAAGATGATGTCATGTCCCCAACAGCGGGAAGCGATATTACTCCTTCTCTCCAGCATGCCAGTCTCGCTGTGTGCTGCGAAGCTCAATCCGTCTGTCAAAGCCGCGATCAATATTCCTTTAGATGTGTTAAGGAGCGCTCAGGCTGAGGCAGCTAGGAATGACTCAGAGTTGATTGCTCTTTTATTTAAAAGGGAGTGTGATTGTCCTGTAATGAGCAATTTCTGTAATCAGCTGTAAATACTGATAAAGCGCCGTATTCAGAAATGTTTATCCCTGAATCGATGACGAGGAAAAGGAGACAGAGCAAAGGCATTCAGCTTCCGTCCCCCAAAGCCAATACTCCTGCAGGGAAGCTGTCTTCAGCTAGAATTTCATCTGTGGTAGGCAGTGTGTGCATGTATGCCTATGTGTGTGTGTGCGCGCGTGTGTGTGTGTCTACTGTGCCAGTGGCTACTGTCAGCTCAGTGCCTCATGCAGCTCGTTTCATGTGCCCGCCGCTGGCTAAAACAAAGCATTAACATTGGCCTGCAGTTGCTTCAATTCATTTTCAAAGAACAATGACAGAGGAGGAACAGTCTTCCTTAATGTTTATTTCATGTTGCACAGTGTGGGCGTTCAGAAGTGGGAAGCGGCTTGGCTTGGTGGAGAGATTGCCTGCATTCGTGGACTGAGTGTGTACATGGGCAAAGTGTACGTCTGTATGGTTTTGTACGCCGGTGTATGTCTTGGCATGCCAACAGATAGCTGAAGGAGAATGTGCTATCAGCAGAACCTTCAGCTTGTTAGTCCAGAGAGGAGGTTGTGTATGAAAATGGATGTGAGACACGGGGGAAACCTGCTCCCAGGCCTTTTCCTAATGGTCCATTGGCCTCATCCTGTCCAAACCAGAAGAACAGAATCCTACTTGAGCTATGACTAATAGCTCCATGTTTTATTTCGTACAGAATATTTATATTTTGGGAAGAACAAATAAAGACTAATTTGAATTTCCTTTTAGTATAGTCATGTACCAGATACATACAAATCAACTGCTCTTAGTAATGAACTCGAAGAAAAAAGAAGATTTTTTTTTTATAAGAATTCTACTGTATATATAAATTAATTTGGAACTTGGAGATTAAGTGATTCTTAAACACTGTTTGGATTATAATTTAATTTCTTATGATTCATTCCTGTCGTTTTGATTACTCTTTATGTGCTGCTCAGCTAAGAATCACACATTTTACCTGATACTAATTCAACAAAGTGGATTGTGTTTTTGTATTTAAACAGCTCAAAAAATTCAACATGCATTATCACTTTTTACTAAAATACTTTTGCTCCTAATTGAGCTAAAATGAAACGACTCTCACAGACCCCAGGAGTGAAACATGGTTAAATAATGAGTTTTGTTCATTTTTTGTTCTTTTTACATGGCGTCATCCCTCTCAACTTCCAGATAAGTGAGTTTTCATGTGAAAATGTTATAACAGATTTTAATGGTTCTATCAGGAAGGCCTCTCTGAAACTCTTGGAAGTCTGACCCCAAACATAAAGTCTCTATAAATGGGGCGGTAAACTTCCCGCCCCCATGAGAAAGAATTCTCCTAACAGCAGATATTTTTGCTGAAACAAAAGATAAAAAGAAAAAACACAGTTGAACAACATGTCCATTAGAGTGGTCCCTTCTGGCCAGTCGGGTCATGGTCAGCGTGAACCAAGCACAGGTGTAGCTGTTACGTGTCACTGGCGACAAGCATCATGCTGACTGACATGGAAAGAAAAGTAGAAGAAATGGACGAACAGTTGTATCTTTTTTTGTTGTAAAGTAAAAGCCATGCAGTGTACAAAAAAGAAAAAGGCCAATCACCAGTGTCACTACATGTGGAAACATGCAGCTGAAGTGGGTGAGTTGTGAGGACAAAGCACTTGGATAAAGTTAATGCCCTTCAGCTGAGTTTCAGGGCCCTAAGCTTTTTTTTTGCAGAGACAGTGTAATTCAGACAAGTGTTGCCCTTTCAGAAAGAGAATTGTCTTGTTCCTGCTGTGGTGCTGCTGGAGCCCGGCGAACTAAAACTCTCTGCAATCGCATTGTTTGCAAAAACTGAGCTCTTCTCTGCATTGCCTTTTGCTACAGGACATCTGAATATCCTGGTGAGTTTGCGAAACCCGTTCCTGCATTTGGCAAGAGGCTTCAGGACATGATGAGTAAACTAAATGAGCTGAATATATTTGCCAAGCCGTTCGATGTGGAACCAGCTGATGTTCCTGACAACTTACAACTCCGAGCAATTGAGCTGCAAAGTGATCCGGGAGCTCAAAGTCACAGCAGGTAAAACAAATCTGTTTTACCAAAAATGTTGATCATTCTGAGAAGTCCTACACTACAATAACCTCTGTTTGTGCTATCGTCAAAACAGAATCTCATCATCAACAGATCATCATCACTACCATCTGACATCAGATACCTTGAGAAGGAGAAACAGTGACTCTTTCACACAGGCATTAGTGTGTTATATATGTTTCTCAGTAAATTAGTATGGCTCTTAAGGGATGTTTTGCAGTGATTCATATTTCTTCACATCCAGCATTGGGGGCTGTGGGATCCCAATGGCCCCATGACAATGAAACAAAAAGTTTGATATTTACTACAGTATGTATATATGTAGTTCCTCTAATTTCATGCTTGATATTGTACTGCAATGTTTGTTTAAATGAAAATATACTAATTATTTTGTGTGAGTGTTACTGTGTCGGCTTGAGGTTTTTCCCCTCTGTGTGTGTGTGTGTGTGTGTGGGTGTGCTTGTACAAGATGATGCAGTTGTCACACTCCTTCTCTTACCTGCTGGGAAACTGTACCCAGTGGGTGGATTGACTTGGAAATGTAATGTAGTTTTCCATCAACACACTTAAGTTTAACACATCCAAATTCAGTGGCAAGAAATCATTAAAAGAAACGACTGCTTGTGTGTCTGTTCGTGTGCGTTACAAAGCACCCGTACCTGTTTGTGTGCATGGTCGTAGGAGTTGATGTGGTTGTCAAACTCCTGGTGTCTGAGGTACTGCTTGTCACACAGCTCACAATAGAAAAGAGACTTCAAATCCTCCGATGAGCAGCCCAAAGCCCCCTCTGCACGCTCCTGAGGAGAGAGAGAAAGAGACCGGTGAGAGTTCTGAAGCGATCAGGGAAGAAAAACGAGAGAGAGTCGAGATTGATGCATAAACAGACAGAGACATAAAGGGGGAGAGGGGCAGAGATAGAGACCAGGAAGATTTGCGGAGGGGAGTGTTGTCAGAAGAATGGCAGAGTGTTAGCCATTTAGAGCAAATCTGCATCCAAGAGACATCAGCAGTAATAGCCTCTACATGTGCTCTGCATAAAACATAAAACGTCTTCCCATTAAAATACACTGCCTGTGCCGCCGCTGCTGCTGCCGGTTGGACAAAGGCACTGACGACCTGTGCTCATAGCAATTTGAGCCTGGGGACACATTTAACACAACCACCATAATAGAAACCTGTGCTTGTACTATGGGGGCAAATAGTCCGAGTCTGACTACAGAGGAAGAGGCAGTTGTGGCTGACAGACAGAAAAGCATCTCAAATGCACAAAACAGATTATTGTCCATAAAAAATAACGTTGAAAACCTTTTTTCTAAATGGCTTTTTCAGTGTACTGTTTTCCTGCACGTGGGGGCTGCTTATTGCTCAAAATGGTTTATTGTTGCCATTATTATTATTATTGCTTTGTTGGTGCGATGACATTTTAATAAAGTCATTTAGTTTTCACATTTGAATGCAGCTGTAAATGGCACATATAAATCAGCATGAATAGCACATCGACAGATATATGAGGGGCCATCAGGGACTTTAGTCAGAATGATCATGCACACAACATATATGTGAAACCTATATAGTTCACATAATACACAAAAAAAAACCTCCTACACATATAAGTGATATGCTTTTACAAACACAACTGAAAACGTCTTGCTGACAAATATGTCTTCCATAATTTAGTTAAACTTTACAGCTTCAATAGTCTTAGTTGTAAATTGCAAACATTTGCACATTTGGCAAATTGAGGAGAAAACTTATGATGTTAGCTGAAGTTGCTGTGGAAATAATCCTGCTGCAAATATATCGCATATATATATATAAATAAATATATATCATCTCAAATGTAGGTTGGGAAAACCAAACCAACCAAGTGTTTTTTTCTGAAATCCTCCTGCCCATAAAGAAGCATTTCAGCTGTGTACATGAGCACATTTTATTATTAGAGTGAAAACTTTTCCAGAAGAACGTTTGAAAGTGACAGGGTTTTATTTGTGTGTGATGTTTTCAATATAGTATGTGAATGAGATGGATTTCATATGTGTATAGGGTTAGGGTTAATCTCAATAATGTCCCTGAAGGCCCCTCATACAGACACACATGCACATACGCTGCACAAATGGCACATGGACCTCAGGGGATAAGTCCCTTGTCTGCATGCTCACATCAGCCAGAAGGGTTTTTGTTGGTCTGAGGACAAGTACAGTGTTTTGTACAATAGCTTTGTGCGCGTGTACATAAGTGTGCGTGTGTGTGTGTGTGTCTGTCAGTGTGTGTGCATTCATGCCATGCTCTGCTTCAGAATGTAATTTCCCTCAGGCTAGGGGCTGCCAATAAACACTATTGAATTCTGTTCTACACTGACATGATGGGAATTTAATTTGAGGTTGTCACTTCTTTCTCTCCCTCTCTGCTTCTTTCTTTCTGTCCGTCCGTCCATCCACTTCTCCTTCTCCCTCTCCTTACCCGCTCCTTATTTTGTCCCCTCCCGTTTTCTCTCCTCTAGCTCGCTCTTTTTCTCCTTTCCTTTATTTCCCCTTGTACCCCCCCCTCTATTTGCCTTTTCCTCTCTTCCTGGCTTGTTCGTTTTCTGTTTGCTGAGCCCTGGGTCATGCAGTGACAGAGTCTATTGGCCCCAATTTGCTTCAGTAATATGCCTGCACACAGGAACAGAGGTGAGCGGGAAAAAAGAGAGGGAGGATAGCAATGCAGGGAAAAGGAGAAATGACCCCTGTCTGCCCTCACAGACAAACTCACATACACCAACCACACACACAGCCTCAAACACCTTAGCACAGCTATTACCAAACAATCCCTGTACATGCCATCAGTTCACACATACTTTACCAATAACACTTTAAACTGCACACACACACACACACACACACACACACACACACACACACGTATACACACACGTTTGTATTTCTATCTTAGTGAGGACACTCATTGGCATAATTCCCTTTAGCCCCTTACTCTAACCTTAACCCTTACAACTAAATCCGAATCCTAACTCTAACCCTTAACCTGCACTAACACTATTTCTAAACACCACCCTGAAACCAAGTCTTAACCCCCAAACAGTCCCTGTAAGATGGATCAGAAAGTGAGGACCAGCCAAAATGTCCTCACTTTCCCCAAATGTCCTCAATCCATAGGTTGAAGGCTCAAACTGGTCCTCACAAAGTAAGTTGTTCAAGTTCACCCAACACTGGGTGAAGAGTAAGGGAAGCTGAAGGAACGACAGAAATCTCCAATACTTAAATCAACAGAGAGGTAACTAACATACATTGATCCTATGTGTGTGTGCGTGTGTGTGTGTGTGTGTGTGTGTGTGTTGATCGATCTGCCTCGCAGGCTTAAGTCATGACCAGGAAATGATCCAATCACCCAGAGGGGCCTCCCTTTGAGTGCTGCTTGGTTGAGGAGATTGAAATAATGAACGCTGTGTATTTGTCAACCTTTGCGCTCATGCACGGTTACAAAGGAGCTGTGCATGTCTTCATATACTCATTAATATGTGTGTACGTGAGAGCCTGTGTATATTTTTGTGTACACTCGCCTTTGTACTCCCTAACCCTTTCTTCTCACCTCCCCGCTTTCTGTCAGGGTAATTATTTTGAACAATGAAATATATATATATATATATATGAAATAGGGATATATATATTGAGAGTATAAATATATAGAAAGTAAATGTAAAGGAAAGAACAGGAATGCATGCTTCACAGCAGAGAAGAGCATTTGTTTGTGTATGTGTGTGTGACGGAGGGTATTACTCATGTTGTGGGGACCCACGGTCACATTAGGGGGACTTAGACATCTTATTGGAAGCATGTCTCCCAAATTAACTTCATCAATCTTTTTAGGGTGAAAACATGTTTTAAGGTCTATGCAGGAATGGTTCATGGTGAAGGTTAGGGATAATGGTTTGGTGAGGCTATCGACTTTTAATAGACGCCCAAAGTCCTAATAAGAGTAGTTGCTCAAATCTCTGCGTGTGTGTGGATGTGTGTGTCTAAAGTTTATTTTTAATGTCAGATGCATCCTTTCCCACTTTTCGTGCGGAATACAAAAAAATCCTATGATACCCATACATGCTTTAAACGTAAACACCGCAAATGATTCCTACTAACCAATATGCACAGACATGCGTCTTCACATTCAACACACCCACACAAACACCCACATTTATGCATGCACAATCACGTCCTGTCAACCTGATATACCAGTGCTAAATTAATCTAGACCTCAATTTACCTCAGGAGCATAAATCTGTTTGCAGGAAATAAGCACAACTGATATGCCCAGAGCTGAATGGACACTGATTGTTTGCATTATTATGCCTGTGTGTGTTTGTGGACGGCTGTTAATATATTCCCATGCTCCCCCCCCCCCCCCCCCTTTTCACTTAGCCTCATTTTGTGGGAGAAGTGCGGCGTTATCTCTCTTCATAGCTGAAATTATGCCACAAGTAAGAGTCATTATGGACCATAACTGGAGTTTCAGACGCAAATTCATGTCATTTTATTTGCTGAGCCTCTGCGGAAATGAACAGGTCACACTAAAAATGTTTTACACACGCGGCCAGTCGGTAAATGTGTGTACTGCGAAATACCGATATATAATATATTCATGAAAAACCTCTTCAGATAGAAAAGATCCCTTGAGGAACCTCTGGGAGTTGAGCAGATTGAAATTGTGGCAGCACCTTTCTGATGCAATCGCACTGTCATTGCCAAATAAAACATGTGCTTGTTCGAATGAATTTACAGCAAATAAAATAGAAAATAAAAAATGATCTTCAGTTGTTCACAGACTTATGTAGAAGTTTAAAACTGCTGATGTGAAGAAGAAATCAGGGGACTCTTACACAATATGCATCTTTGCTATAGTAACTATTATTACTCACTTGACGGTGAGTTAAAATGCAGGTGCAGCCCTGACAAAAGAAAGCAATATCACGCAATCATCAGAATAATTTGCACTTTCCTAAAAAGGATAGAAACCCCAGTGCCTTTCAAGGTCTATTATCGAATTGAAGTGGTTCTGAAATATAAAATACAAAGCAAATATCAGAGAAAATAATGTGAATGAAGGCCTTCAATGCCTAGAGTGAAAAACAGAGTGAGACGGCTTGTTGTATTTTGCAATCTACGTGTGACTTCTACATGTTTAATATATGTTTAGTATATTTGTGTATCGTTTGTTTAGATGCATTCAATTACATTAAATAAAGAATTAAAATTGTGTCAACCACTTATTACACTTGTATGAGCTAAAATGTTTCACTTGTCTCACTGGTCACTTTCCCGTCGCTTGTAATTAAATATTGAACAGCATTTTCATGGGTGGCTGCACTGAGAGCGTGCGTGTGAAGTCGCAAAAAACCCTCATTTTGAGAGTTGTTTTTTTCTGCCTCTTCATTTTGATATATTTCCTGGTAAATTTGATTGTCTGGATGGGACCCAATGTGGGGAGGGATCATTAAAACTGTATGCTGAAACAAATGGGATGTCAGGGTGGAAGAGAAAGGTAGTATCTGTCGGAGGGAACAGAGAGGCAGAGAGAAAAAAAGCTTATTTACGCCTACTACATGATAAGATAACCCCTCTGTGAACTGATTCTGGTATAAAAATGCTGTTCATGACTTTTTATTTATTTAGTAGGTGTAGAGAAAGAGATAAATTAGCTTTTGCACTTAAGTGTGTTTCCCTTTCTTCCTCCCCCGGTTCTTTCTTTTTGCTTTCATCAATATAAGCGTATAAATGAATGCGACTGGCTTTGCATAAGCAAGTGGTAAGTGTATGTGTAGCATTTGAAGAGGAGCGTGAATTTGTGCCTCCTCAGACAGTCGTCTTAGACATATTGAGATGCAAGTTGATCAAATGTGATAATTGTTAACAGCGTACTAACTGCAACCTCATTCACTGTGGAAACTCTAAAACATATCCAGACTAGCAAAATAAACACTCAGCCATGTTAATCAATCCATGAAGAGTGAGAGACTGAGCCCGGCAGCAACACCACTGGTGGTAAGAGATTCTCTCTGTTCAAATACATTCAATTGAAGTGAAGACCTTTTCAGGGGGTGGCAAAAAAAGAATATATAAGTAATAACTTAATGAATATGTCTGGCTGTGAGAGAAATATTGTTGCAGTAATTGCAGTTACATAGCTTAAACAAACACAGGCCATATCAGGTTACATGCCAATTAGCAATGTGTATCTTTGGGAGCCCCATACATTATAGACCTATATATATATATAGATATATATATATATACAGATCTGTTATACTGCTCTCTGTGAGTTCCTCCTTTCATCAGCACCTTGTGGAGAATTTTTATCATATTCAATACTTTTTATATCCAGGTCTTTTATTTGACTCATATTGATATGAAACCTGATTATTGACAATAACTGTTGAGTGACTTACTCATGTGATGGATCTGTTTATAATTCACATTATGAATATCTTGCATTTGCATTCCCTTTTTATGTTATATAATTAATGGAGAAATGTAGAAGGATATGTTACGTTTACATTTTTGAATGGATCTCAAGGTTTTTCTTATAGCTGCCTTCCATAAAGCAACATTAATATCAAGGCCCTATTTGTATATAAATATTGCAGTAGTTGTTATTGGATAATAACTATGGTATCTAATGAATGAAGTGTGTTTTCTGTTTTGCCAGAAAAGAAGAGAAGAGAAGAGACAGGGACACATGTGGATAAGAGACATTTGTGAATTCAGAGAACGTCTAATTGCTACTGTGCCTTGTGAGAACAATGCAATAAACAATTCATAACTGTTTATCAAGCCCAATTAAGCCTTTAATTATCTCCAGCTATAATTATCACCCTAATTTGGCCACTGAAATGAATAGAAACAATTTAATTTGTGGCAAAAAAAATTAAATGTAACTCCTGATCTGTCCTTCTCTTTCTCTATATATATTTATTTACCATTCACAATCCACCACTTCTTCTCTGCCGGTGTCGGACGTGCCTCTGTGATCCTCTCCTTCATATCAGACACACGCGCATTGACACATGCACGAGTGGAGCAGTAAGATACCTGACCATTCTGCCGTAGCTAATGACAGCTCACCTGAGGGCTAAGTCGCTTGTTGCTGTAATGACCTGATCTTGGCTGTAAACCCACTTGTGCACATGCGCACATACAACAGACTGTGTGTAAAGATGGACAACATGTCTCCACTTCCTGCCACTATCCAGAAATGAAGCTGAATGAAGCTGCCATCTTGTGCATTTGGTGCCAGGATCTGTACTGTAGCAATCGGGGGGAAGGAGGAGCCTCAAGTCCAATTGAGCGTCAGCTGTCAAGCGTGATGTTTCAGCCCAATTTTAGCATCCAATTACTACCTAGAATGGCTCTCAGTAGAGTGCATGCGTCCGCCAAGGCCCATCAGTCCCTTTATGAAAGAACATTTAAATTGACCAAATCCATATTATTTATTGGATCCACATCAAATTGCTCACTAATTAAATATCAGTCCCGTTTTTTTTCCCCATCAAGCTCTTTGATATATTCTCCGTGAAATCAAAGGAAATGTTGATAAGCCCCAATGTCAAAATGTTAAAGAAAGTGAAAAAAGCTCCTGGACACGCCCCCTAATCCGGACCCCCACTAAAATGATATGGGTTCTTCCCTGTCAGATACTGCAACCTTCCACCAAGGTTCTTGAAAACCAGTACAGTAGTTTTTGCAGAAACATGAAGAGTTGAACAAACATCCGTGTGACAAGAACTGTGAATTACAGAAACCATTAAAAAATGTACTTGATATGTACAGGGCCAGGGTTTATAACCTATATTGGAGACAGCCACCAGGGGGCAATTGAGACGCTTTGGCTTCACTTTTGTAGAGCCATCATGTCGTACATCTTTATGCACATAGACGGTCTGCCAAACAGGATATATGTGTGTTAATGAGCTGATATTTGCAGACCTAACCCATCTCCCTTGACTCCCCTTAACGTGCCTCCATGGCCAGTGCCCACCCATTAAATCATCTGATGTGTGTGTGTCTGTGTGTACCAACCCTTGTTTATAGGTGCAACTGTCTCATAGAGTTTGTGTGTGTTCGTTTGCTCCGGATCAGTACAGCCATTAGAAATATGTTCAAAACAAGAACACAGAGCAACCACAGCCAAAAGCGCAGATGCTGAGCATGGATATGGTTTTACAGCCAAAAGCACAGATGTGTTAGTAGCACTGAGCTACATCATCGCACAAACTGTGAGTTATCTGTTAAGAGACACTGGACTGGATAATATAATATAAGATTACCACAGCGCATTCCAGTGACTCTGTGTCGGGTGTGTCATGACTCAATGGGCCGTCTTCCTCGTGAATCTCCCGTGTTTGTTTAACTCTGCCTTTTTCTAACTCTCCCACTCAAAACATAACCAAATGTTGTGTCTCCTCCTGACCTTTGCATGTTGAGCAGCGTGCAAGAAACAAACTGAATAAATAAATGATGAAGAGATTATATTTGCTAATTTGCCGTGTGCCCTTTGTTGCCTTGTTGATGAGGAGAGCTTCTCCCAGGATTTGATCCTTAAACCGGGGGTGTGCGACCTTTGTTGCAGATGGTTTGTTTGCGTTAGATTTTAATAGGCACTGGATTTAAATTAGTATTAAACAGATTTCTTATTGAACTTTAGAGGATTTGAATTATCGCAGGAGTGAAAAACAATGGAAAACAGTGATGATGATCCTCATTTTATTCCAATGTCACAAAACATCTTCTGTTAGACCAGATAAATGATCTTACCTTTTCACTTCTACAGGTTTATAATATGGTCCAATTTTACAATACAAGCCTTTCAGACTCTCCCCCACGATGGTAACTGTGCAGATCAACACACATGTCACTAAGGGCAATGAATTTAACATCTCATCCTCCGCTGGCAGCAAGTCACTGAAGTCTGTGATCTACAGACATTAGCAGACACTTGGTAGCTCCTCACGGAAACATTCTGTGAGGCCTCGACTGCAGCCATCTCAGGGACTGTTTACTTTCAGTCTCATCTTCACTAATGAAGCAGATGTTCCGTTGGACTGAGGCCAGATGGCTAACTCGAGCAGTCAAGAACATTACACTGAAAACATCTTGGTTGCCCATATGCTGAGGATTTCTGACCTGCTGTACCGTCCTTACAAATGGACTATTTACCCGAACGGAATTCTGCTTTTCTGCACTGCTCACTCACTATGGGTCTGCGTACCAGTGGTGGGGTGAAACAATGTATAGGTAATATTTTCATGTGATGGCACTTAACTTAAGTAGATGTATACATTTTATTTTGTTTTTTCATTACACACACCAGCAAAAATCTACTACACAACATTTTGACATCGTTTTTTTCAAGTTATCAATAACATGGGACGAATTGGTCAACAGACCAAATCAGAGCAGTTAACAAAACGCCTCTTACAAAAACATAATGTAGAAAAGTTAAGGTGTCATTTTACTTTAAATTTAGTTATTTTTTGTCTCTTTATTTATACTTCAGTAAATACTTTCAGGACTTCCTCCACCACTTCCACGTTCCCAGTTTAGAGAGTCAGGAGAACCAGAACAGCATGAGTCACGTGTCATCAGTTACACATCTGCATAAAGCCTTGATTACACTAAAAATGAACATCACGTGGACCTCAGCAAACCCTAATATAACACCATATATGTGGAAGTTCAAGGATTGAGAATAATGTGGTACTAAAGAGGGGACTGTTTGATGGCAAGATAATTATAATGTGCACATAACTGATATAGTTTTTTTTTAGTTTGCGTCTCCAAACCGGGAACACGCTGACCCAAATGCTGCATATAATAAATAGACTCTGGATAATTACCTCATAAAACCCCACCTCAAATAATCCGTCTATTTGAAGCTGAGAGTAAGCACTTTAACCTTGCAGTCATTGTTTTATTCCAAATCTAATACGCCATCCGAACATCCCAAAACATGTCATTGCTCTAAATACGTAGCGGCTACACAATGAGTGCCGCTTTCATGCTCTGTTTACAGTAGATTTACTGTGTCTGAGTTTTACTGTGGAAAATAAATCTGCTCTGAATTTATCTGTACACGCATCTATGCCGCTGATAGATTTTTAAGAGCTGAACTTGTCTATAAAAAAGGGAGAGCTGTAGGATAGCATCCTGACACCATATATAATGTGTGACATATCACATCTAAATATAAAACAAAAATAATGAGGGTGTTCAAGAGCCTCGGAACAACCGTACCGCTTTTTCCGTGGCTACAGGGCACCCGTGGCATGGAGTGATCACAGAGCTCTCCTGTTCAAGTCATAAATCTATGATTAGTCACAAGGCCCGACCAAACGATCACTCAGCGAGAGATCAAAATTTAATTCCCTGTCCATCACGATGCAAGGCCACACGATCCGTCCACCCTTCCCGGATGTCATTCTCTCTATCGCGCCCCATTCAACAGGGCGCCCTCATATTCATGGAGTTATTCATGCTCTGTTTCACTGATCAATCTTCTTCTGTGCCACATTTAAAATCTGCCCACCTCTCAGCACCCTCCTCGGCTTCTCTCAATCTCTGCGTGTGCGTGCCGCGCTGGTTATGATGTTAACCGCAGCCTCTGGCTCGTGCAGGACGAGTTAAACTGATTCACGAGGGCAGAGCATAGCTTACAGACAACACAAAAAAAGCCGAGGACATCTTAAGACATTTTCTCCTCTTGAACAAACATGACCCATGCTTTCTTTCCAGCTGTTTGGAGGATCCAAATTGTGTTGGGTGGGATCAAGGCGGATGCACAAATGCATGAAAGCGTGCATGCAAATTCCTAAAATACCCTGGCGCTCTACAAACTGTGGCCTCCTCTGTGTCTTTTAATGTATTTTTATGATCCTACCGCTCAATCTCTGTGCTCTTCAGGGACTTGCGTTTGTTTCTCTAAGAGGAGAAGGTTTCCCTCCTTCTCTCTCAGTGCACATTAAGGAGAACATTATAAACCAGTTACAGGAAGACAAAGGACGGTAGGTAAAAATAATGCGTCTGCAACTTCTAACCACATCTACACGAATTTATAACGAAGGGAGGTAATCATTTACCTCTGCCAAGGAGTATATATTTTCACCCCTGTTGGTTTGTATGTTTGTTGTAAGCAAGATTTGCAGCATGGGTCAGAGAACAACTCATTAAAACCTGGTGCTGATCCAGGGGCTTTTTTTTCACTTTCTTTGACATTGTAAGATTGACCATTTTTCAACACTTGCGTTTAATTAAATGTGGCTTCCTGATTGGGACCTTTTTGATAGTTAGTTAGCTGAAATACACACAAACCACTGGATGGATTACCATGGAACTTGGTGGAGGGATGAGTTATAGGGAAGAATACTCTTTCTTTAACATTGCCGGATAGAAAGTGTTTCAAAATTTTCTCTGATTTCCCAGGGAATGGATAATGGTCAAATTTATCTGATTATGAACTGATATCTAAATTTGGTGGAGCTGGATTGGATTTAAGGGGACTGTTGGTTCCTTGGGAGAGGAACGCGTTCTACTGAGTGCCATTCAGTTTCTTTTGTGATACATTCTCCACTGCTGCTCTTAGGGCTGAACGTAACAAAGAAAGAATCTTAGGTGTATGGATTGGTGAGATCTGATCAGCTGTTATTCTTCTATTATTGTAGTCTTTCTTTTATTGTAGTTTCTCTCCGTTTCCGTCTCATATCTGTGTCCCCCTGCCATGCATCGAAAGCACTTGTCAGTTATGTGTCCTTCCATCTGTGCGACTATCAGGTTTCTCTCGTCTCTCGCTAAATGTCATCTCCATTATTAAATGCTTTCCTCTCCCAGCTGGCAGAAAAATGGAATTATATGGACCATATACTCTTGACATTTAAATTACAGACACAACTGAAAAACCCGGCATGGATTAATGGGTATACAGCATGGTTGGGTTGTCACATCCACACACACTCACACACACACACACACACACACACACACACACACACACACACACACATCAAACGCATTACGTGCTGTCGATCTATCTAGACGGGGCAGGTGATTGACTGCTTGAAAGAGGATTGCGTCTCTATCTGTTTAAGTGATCAAGCTGCAACTGTAATCTGCCGGCGTGTGATGATAGGAGATTAGAGTGAAAGACAAGTTAAGAAGATGAAGGTAATCAGTTTGGGAAGTGACAGATTTAAAGAACAGGATTAATACCATCAAGATTACGTGCTACACTCTTAGCGCCCGGCTAAGTCTCGCCAACAGGAAAAACTTAGAGATGACGGGAAAGACACTAAAGAGGAGTGAGGGCGAGGGAGGAAGAACAATGGGACGCGGCTGTCAGGGAATTGAGGAATGATTGCTCCCTCTTTCCGGAATTTATGATGCAGTTTCTTTCGGAGGCGAGCATTTGTGTGTGAGTGTGTGTGTGTGTGTGTGTGTGTGTGTGTGTGTGTGTGTGTGTGTGTGTGTGTGTGTGTGTGTGTGTGTGTGTGTGTGTGTGTGTGTGTGTGTGTGTGTGTGTGTGTGCATGTTCACGCGTTTCCTCTGTGCTATCAGGGGATAACGAAAGTATGTCCAATGAGAGTGAGTGATGTTTTCTCTGGCACATTAGAATATGAGTGCATGGATGGCTAATGATACTACAGATGTGCAAGCAGGAAGGAACTGTTGGCTTCAGCTTACACACTTACTTACACATACACGACACACACACACACACACAAACACACACAGACACACACACACACACACACACACACACACTCACTCACTGAGCTTCTCTGTGGTGCACATCAGTCCAACTTTATTAAAGCTGGTTCTGCTGTACTCAAAGATTGTGTAGCAGTTAAGACCCTGTGCCGGCCAGGGATTGAAATCCCGCCAGAGCACTCTGCTTTCAACATCCTGCTCTGCCTCCTTACATCTCTCTGCTCTCCACATCTCTTTCTTTTTCTGTGTGTCCTCCCTATCCTTCCCAACTTCTATCCAGCCCGTGCTGGCTGCATTAATATGTGTGGCTGTGCAGCACAGGGTTTAGAGGTTTATGTCTCCTAATAGACAGAGATTTGTCCTGTCACACCAACACCCACATGCAGCTTACAGAGAGAGAGACAGAGAGAGAACGACTCCCTCCACTCTGTGTGTGGAGGGGAGAGAAAGAACATTTATGTCCCTGTCTTATCTCCAGAGAGAAAGGTTCCATTTCTGTACAGACAAATCATAAAGCACTCATTTGTGGCTTTCCCATCTTTTCTCCCACGCTTTCCATTTTCTTCTTTCCCCACTCTCCCACTCTCTCTCTCTTCTACCCCTTTCACTGCCTTTTTCTCTATCGCCCTGATTGGATTAAGACCAAAGAAACAGAGTGAGGAGATGAGGAAGGGATGAGAGCTTATTAAGCGTATGCAAGAGGTGAGATGACATTAAGCTCAACGGAAAAGGATTGAGGATGAGGTGTGTGTGTGTGTGTGTGTGTTTGTGTGTGTGTGTGCATGGCACATTTCTGTATTTATCCTCGCTGAGGGAAGGGTGAGAAGATGCAGGAAGTGAAGCGTTTAGCTGTGAAGCACTTTAATCAAGGGGCGAGCAATCCTGCATGACCCACTCTGTCATCCATTATTGATGCCTGCCTCAGCCAGGCTGATGAATCATTAAGCCACTCATCAGGCCTGGGAATTCTGCCTCCACCTCGGCCGATGACACTCATATACATAAATCACACGCTGCTATTTCTCACATGCTTGCACATAAACACAAACACACCCCCTCACACAGTCACACACAGGGAGCTCATAGAGTGGGTGTTTGTCTTGCTGAGCATGGCTCACACTCTCTTCAGAGCGTTTTTTTTTTGTTTCAAAAACATATCACTGTCATACCTGGAAGAGACGAGTTAGCTCAGGCTGCAAACACAGAATTCAGAATGGGGCTTGTTAGTGTTCATGACGAGAACTCCACAACTCTGACACCTGCATCGTCTGCATAGAGATGAAAGATTATATGCTCACAACCTCTGGACCTCACATATATGTTTTCACTGACCCACAGAGGTGTTTTGCATATGTAATCCAAACAATCTCCTGCACGCACACACACACACACACACACACACACACACACACACACAGACACACACACACACACACACACACACACACACAGACACAGACAGACGCAGGCGCACACACACACACACACACACACACACGCACACACACACACACACACACACACACACACATACACAGACAGACTCACACAGTCACACACACACACACATGCACAGTGAACTTAACATGTGGAGAGAAGAGAGTAAGAGGGGGAAACAAAAAGAGGCAGAGTAAAGCAGCTCTTTCAGAGTTTGTGTTTACTTCTTGCCTCTAGCTTTTATGGCAGAGGAAAAGTGAAGAATCTTAGGGAAATTGATAAATACCCATGACACCCCCCCTACACACACACACACACGTATGCACGCACGCACACGCAGACACACACAGAAACACACACTCGCATTCCCGCCTGCAATCCACCCACATGTTTCCTCTCATCTTTGTGGGGTTTCCCTTCCTCTCCCCGACTCTACCTCTATCCCCCCTCTCTCCCGCTGTTCCCATGTCTTCCCATTCAGTGTTGTGACTAATCCTGTACCAAAGGGTAAGAATATACCTCACAGCAAGGGTAAAGAGCCCCCATAGCCGATTCATGCAGAAAAGCACAAACATAGTCACACCAAACATTCATACACAAATAGACAGAGGGGACAGGCATCCTGTCCATATGACGGAGGTATAGCCAAGGCCCGGTGGCTGGTAGCTGGAGGCTGCTTGCAGACCACTCTGATCCTGCCATCCTGGCAGCACACAGCCAGGACATTTCTGCAGCGCTAAGCCGAGCGCCTGGCATCTCCAATCTTGCTAAACACAGGAATGCTGCTTCTCGTGATAATTGCGGTGGGCTGCTCTCTCCATCATGGCTGATGTGAAGGCTGATGTGAAGCAAATGGCATGAATTATTAGTGTCTGCATCATGGCTCATGCTGCTGGTGGAGGTAGGCCTGACATAATTTGATGCATTGTTACTGATGCATGACCGACCTCAGAATGTCCTAGTAGGTCCTATCTGTTTGGATACATAAACATAAGAGTGAACCAGAATGAAGACACATGAGGGCATACACAATGTGATTATAATACAACATGCATTTTTGACCCACTTGCACTCTTGTACACATTTGTCCACTACCCCCCCCCCCCCCCCCCCTCCTTGTGAATGCACAAATGCATTTTGCTGTACAACCAATTTACTCAATACACTGTGCCCCCATGCAGGCAGTATATTACCAGGTACACACACCTTTAATAAAGTAATAGCTCAATAATGTCCTGTTGATGTATCATAATCCTTGACCCGAACACTGACCTTTTTCAAGGCCTATTTTTCCCTAGGGCCGTCTGTCAGAGTTCTGAGGAGAGGTGAAAGGTCAGGGGGGGCTGAGTCCCCACAGACATAAGAGCCTTACAAATAAATAAAAAATCCCTGTAACTAAATCAATTTTATTATTAAGTTGTATTTCTTGTCAAAATAATGGAAGTTGAAATCTGAGGGTTGCCATTATTAAAAAAGAATACATCCTAATTTTTCGACATCAGGCGTAGAAATGAAAGTTTCAGAACACAAGTTACCAATGTCGAAAAACATGAGCTTTACATTTCAGTCTGATTCAGACCATAACTTAAATTGATCTGTGTGAGTGAATTGCTGTGCTACAACCCATTGCACTTTATTCTGCACATGCCACAGCAACACAAAACATGAAAGCCTCGATCTTATGTCAACTATGGTAGGAAGAGACGTGAAACTTATTCATACGCAATAAAAATTCATCAATTAATGCAAAGTGCCTCTCGACTTCTTTCGGTGGCAGTCATTTTTATAAATCGGCCTTATGCACGTGAAGACTCGAAAGAACTTAACATCAAGCTGGGGACGAAATCCAGGTTGCTTTATTCAGGAGGGAGCACCTATAGGCCTCTGCTGGGCTTGGAGTAATTCTTGGGCTTTTTGCGCAGCCAGGACGTGCTGGTTCACAGCCTCGCTTTCAATGAGTCATCTTCCCTCCTCCAGAGAAGAGATAATTAATTTGTCTGAGCTGCTCTTAACCCTGGCCTGCATGCCAGCGGTGGAGACGCACACAGGCATTCAAGCACACAGGTGCAAATATCTGTACCATGCACACCTACACGTGGGTGCAGGCACATATGCACGGCAATTTAATGGAGCTATAATTGTATCCCCCACATCTGTTCCGCCACGAAAAGCATGAATCCGGAAAGAGAAGCAGAATAAGACGCAGGGTCTGTGAGAGGAGTGGAGGTTAGTGAAAAACTGAAAATCTGACCATCTTTAAAGCACACACTCTTTTCTTTATAGGATATATGGATGCTGCAATATTGCTCCAGTCGCACACACACACACACACACACACACACACACACACACACAC
The DNA here is from genome assembly GCF_947347685.1 of Pleuronectes platessa. Lineage (NCBI taxonomy): Eukaryota > Metazoa > Chordata > Actinopteri > Pleuronectiformes > Pleuronectidae > Pleuronectes > Pleuronectes platessa. The sequence goes on along the minus strand of NC_070635.1, from coordinate 13,793,926 downwards.
ACACACACACACACACACACACACACACACACACACACACACACACACTAAAATTCAAAGGCCTAAACAGCTGAACCTTTGACCTGATAAAAAAGTGGGCCAGAGAGATGAGACCAAAAGCAATAGGAGCGGGAGATAGGAGCTCCAGAAATGAATGGAGGAGAAGACAGAAGGCAATGGCAAATAATAGTCGGAAAAAAAGGAGAGACAGACGGCTGCAGAGTTCAAACTGCGGGAGGAAAATAACTCCAGCAGAATAACAGAGGATAAAACCGGATTCTTGAATGAAATGAGGTCTTAATGACGGAGAAACCAAGAAGGCTTTCATCTCGTCATCTCCTTCCTGTCGTCTCGCTTTCCACGATGATACTATTTTGATAGTTAGGATTTGTTTTTTAGTTGTCTGTCTGATTTTGTTTTGAGCGTGTCTTTCAGAGTCTACCTGAGCGGGTGCTCCAGATGGTTCATCAAACATCCCGTAATTATCAAACACCCACTAATTGTATGTGAGTGTGTGTGTTTATGTGCTGGTGTGTCTCCAGGTAATTATCTGATGCTGCGATTACTAATGACCACACAGACAAACATCTGTCCCAAGGTAATATACAAAATGAGAGGTTGGCCATCTGCTGTGTGTGTCTGCGTGAGTGAATACGTTCGCAAGTGTATTATAACTTGTGTGTCACTCCCAACATCGATCTAATTTCAGGATCTGCGTTTTAAAGGTGTTACAGCATCTTATAGTAACAATTGTAAACCATCACAATGCATCCTCCCCGTTCGAGTGCCAACAGGCAAACTATCACACAACACACTCTGCTCACACTTTACCCTCCAAACGTGCTCACACACACCCACACACAGCTCATGCAGATCAACAAACAGCCTCACAGTTATGCCACAGAAGCGGATTTTCCCTTTTCAGACATCAGACCTCAAACACAGATAAATAAATGCCTCCAATTCACAAACCAGCTTGTGATTTCTGGCAGGGCTTAAATGGAGGGTTGTGAATGTGGAAATACAGAAGTCATGAATGTGAAAAATCAAAAATGAAACGCGTGAATGAACATTTTAGTTTTATTTTTGGTGTTAAATGAGTATTCAATTCATACAAAGCAGGCATGTGTGTGTGTGTGTGTGTGTGTGTGTGTGTGCGTGTGCGTGTGCTTGTATATTGTGTGCAGCACATCAGAGACACAAATAAGAAAACTGAATGAGGATAATTTCCTTCTCAGAGATGAACAAGCACCATAAAGCCTGCAAGCAGGGGGCACAGAGACACCCGAGCCCAGGTGGAGAATAGCGCTCGTACTTCTCGAGCCTCCCTGTTCTTCTCCATCATTCCTGAGGGCGTGCATTGGGAAAGGCTGCCCGGTTATGTCAACTCAAACAATAGTTTCATTTCCACGTCACACAATGCAGCACAAACAGTTGAGGAAACTTTGAGGGTTAAGAAAACGAAAGAGAATTAGAAGAGAAAAACAAAACGACTTGAAAATGAGATTGGAAAAGTCAAAACATACAGAGGCAACTAAGTAGACGGCGTATTTCCTCTGGGGAATCAACCCTGTTATCAAGTAGAGGTTATTGAAGCATTAGTGCTATGAAGCACTAATGAATTCATTAGCTAAATGAAATGTCAATAAAGGCTTGAGAGAGTGTTCAAATCGATGCCAACTGTCTTTCTCACCCCGTCTCCCTCCTCTCTCTCCTCACCCTATCTCACCCATCTGTCCCAATTATCCCCCTTTCTCCCCCACACACACTCACAGTGGCGCGTGCACGCTCTCTCCGGGGTGATGAGTGTAAACTGTGATGGAGGACATTAGCAGTGATCAGTGGGAGCACTTTGCAGCGGTCAGCAGGAATGGCCCAGTCGTACAGGACTTTAGTATTCTGCAGCACTCACCTGCTCGTTCTCGAAGTGCTCCACCCGGGCCTGCTGGCTGAGCCGCTGTGTGTGTGCGTGTGTGTCTGTGTGTGTTTGTGAGGAATTAACTTTAGACTTTATCAATGTGACTGACTTCTGCATTGCAGGCCTTGACTCTGAAATAGCTTTCCTGGCAACGGAAAAGTCAACAAGGCTACAGCTGGTTTTGAGCTCATGTAGCAAACACTTTTTTTGGGGGGGGGTTGATCTTGAACTCACTTTGAAACAATCGCTTTGTTTCTGACATTTGTGGAACTTCGTAAATGTCAAGATGCTATTACAAGCCTGATCCTCAAATGAGAGTTCTGTGATACTAGGCCTGTTGCACTTCTCGTGATCATCATTAAAAGTGCACAAAGAGTCCTGGGTGTTGTGTTTACGCCCGTGAGCAAACCGGCGTGCCAAATGGAAAGCCAGTTGGCTCATTTCACCTCTGCCCCCTCATGATGGCTTAATATTTTCAGCTAAGTGCCTGACTCACTCCGAACATGGCTCTGTTTTTGTGCGGCTAAATAGCTGTTTCGAGATAATTGTTCGGGGCATATGTTTAAATGCCACCTCATTTACATAAACACTGTTCAGCTCCCTGCGGAATCAATGAATACATGAGGGAGCAAACGTGGAGTCACACACTCACACATGCCGGCGCATTTGCTCTCACTTTGACACCGGGCTGTACGGCCAAGGCTTCATCTGTTTTCTGCAACAGCAGTGAAATATACATCAAAGTGGGCCTCAGTGGATGAGCAGCTAGGTGTGCACGGACACACACACACACACTTACAAACACACACACACACACACACACACACATACACACACACATATACACACAAGGTCATAATATTCTACCGAGGGAGAGTTTCTGCAAGTAAATGGGGAGACTCAGGAGACAGGATGAGAATTGAAGGTGTATCAGTCTGGATCTGTGTGAACTCAGGGTTGCATTAGAGCTGAATCTGTCCTCCTTGCACACGCTTCTCTTTCTCCACGTCTCCACGTCTCCACGTCTCCCCTCTCCTGTCCTCCCTCCACACCGACACCAAGAACAGAAACCCCTCTAATGCTAATGAGAGTTTGACGAATGATTCATCAGCGATGATTATGAAACTAATATATATAGAGGAACCGAGATTTAGACACGTCCGAGAGACCTATCACAAAGACTAATTAATGGGGATAAAGTACTAATGAGCAAAATCCTGATGTAGACGTACGGCAGCACTCCACAGGAGAGCAAGCTCAACAACAAGCCAGCCTTAACAAACACGGGAGGATTTGCTGCGCAGGAAGAAGGGGGCTGTGTGCCAGGGCGGCTGCTCTCTACCACTCACAGGCGCCCAGTGTTTTCTTAAAGCTGCGATGCCTTATCAAAGCGAAGACGCAAGAAGTTACCCCCCCCCCCCCCCCCCCCCAACAAATCCTTGTTGTAAAATCCTTTGTACTCCACTGATCTGAGCTAAATCAAAGAGCAGCTTGTAGCTGTTGTGCTGGCTGCTGCTGCTGCTGCTGCTGCTGCTGCTGCTGCTGCACACTTTACAGTGGGAGAGACAGGAGCCAAAGATGCTGTTCAGCATGTCTAACAGTCTTGCAGAGGTGTGTTACTCGCCCGCGGCTGAAGGACTACGTTTCACCTAACCCAAGAGGTCACTTTTGAACTGCTCGGCCTCTGGTGCAGCGTGTTTATCATGCTGACAGGCCCATAAATTGGCCCATGTCTAAACTAATATGGATAAATGTGAAAGCACATCTTTCTTTGACCCTCCATACCCACTTAGCCAGCATATTCCAACGCTGGAAACTTTCCACATGTAGCTTTATCTGCATTAGTTTGGCCTTGGGGGTAAAGGATGCCCTCACTTCCCCGAATGACATCTAATACACTCTGCGGCTTCCAGGGGAAAATATGTATTCAACTGCTTTTTTTTCTATTGCATCTGTTCACAAGGAGGTCAGCCACAGTTGAGCATTTAAGACCCTACAGCCGGGTTTTTTCAAGCCTTCAGCCGAGTTTCGATAGTCGATATTCCTGTTGCTAGAAAACTTCTGAGTCACTGCCACTCAAGTTATTTTTTTTAATATTTTCCTTTGATGCCTTTGATTGCCTAAATAAAACTGGGTAAATTAGCTGGACTTTTTCTGACTTAAATCAGTGAATATCTGATCAAAAATCAACTAATCAAGCTTGAAAGTCTTACCAAGCATTTTACTGGAAACTATAATTGTTAATGCGACCGCCGTCAGTTTGCCCTTCAGTCCATTACCCTGAATGTGATATCTCAGGAACGACTTGAGGGGATTTCTTCAAATTTAGTATAAATATTCAGTTGGACTCAAGGATGAACAAATTACATTTTGGTGGTTAAACGGTCAAGGTCTTATGAACTTCTGTTGTTTTCATGACATGTGGCACAAACATTCACTTAGATTCAAGGATGGTCTGAATAGAATTTCGTGGTCAAAGGTCAAGGTAACAGTGACCTCACATCCCTTTAATGTGATATTAGGTCCTCATTTCATTGCATCTGGTACCATTCACCTTGAATCACTGATAAACTGATTACATTGCAGTGGTCAAATGTCCAGTTCATGGGGGCCTCAAAAAACGTATTTTTAGCCATTTCAATGTGATTTATCTGCTTGAGGGAATTTTTTGTAATAACCTATAACTTGGACAAAGATGTGGAGTTCAGAATGAAATAAAACAGAAAAGAAGAAAAGACTCAGATTTGGGAAGCTGGTATGAGTGGAAATATTTGCTTTAATTAAAAGATACTCAAATGATTTTTCAGAGGCAAGTTAACTTTCTGTTGATCAAATGAATTCACTGTTTGACTGAAGTTATTTGTTGGAAACTTGAGATACATAAAATGTATACTTAATGCTAGACTACAACTAGATTTCATGGTGCTGAAGAAGCACTGTGGTCCAATGCGCATCTCTAACTGTAACTGTAATGTTAGTTTGCCAGAGATGAAAAATGCAGATGTCCACTATCTATTAATTGACAAAGATTTTCTTCACGTAAATTCCTAAATAAACACATATCAGTGACTGCCTGAAAAGTAAGAAGACACACTCATTAGGCGGTGGTCTAGTGGCAGAAACTTGGACTATGGGCAGAGAAGGTCTCTGGTTCGTCTCTGGTTCGACTCCACGGAGAGACAACAAAAGACAAACCTGGATTGATCTGTCCAAAAATCCAAGAGTCTCCCTACCCTGTCTAGTGCCCCTGAGCAAGGCACCTTACTCCCCCAACATCTACTCCCCGAGCGCCGTACACGGCTGCTCACTGCTCTGTGTGTCCTGCACCAGATGGGTCAAAAGCAGAGATTAAATTTCCCTACCTGCATGAGTGTGCCTTTGCATGACTGTGCATGTGTTTGGGACGAATAAATGCATCTTATCTTATCTTATTAGTCACAAAAATGTCACAGTGTGCTGCATGTGGATCCAAATGAGACCTCCGATAGAAAAATAACGATTAATCTAAATTATGTAGATGTACAAGTTACATGTAATGAATGAGCAGCTAGACCGATGATTCTGATGATCACATTTAAAATGTGCTGATTTGCATAATTTGTAATAGAAATTAATGTACAGTATATGTATGTGAACACACTGTACTGTCTATTAACAGAATGTATGTTTTCTTATTTAATCTCTTAGCAAACTCAAATAATGTGTGTGTGACAGAAAGAGGGGGATATATATATATATATAGAGAGAGAGAGAGAGAGAGAGAGAGAGAGAGAGAGAGTGTGTGTTTATGAGTGAAAGCAAATCTTTTTAAGTAGGTATGTGAATATAAGTCTGAACATCATCTCTGTCACTGTGACTGTGCTCTGCTCAACACTCATTCCTGTCACATAGTGAGCGAGGGCCTAACATGACAGACTGGTAATGACTCAAGTATGCACACACGCACACACACACACCCACACGCACACGCACACGCACACGCACACACACACATACCAGCTGCTCCTTTCCTCCTTTCTCATCAAACTTGTCATCGACTCTGTCAGTTTGTCTCGTCTCACATTAAGAGCTCATGAATAATGTGTGATTACCAGAGACTTTCCCCAGCACCTCCTAAATCTACAACAAACGTCACCCTCATTAACAAAGTCCAAAATACGATGTACATATATGTACTGTCATTTTGTCTTTTTTACTTCTCTGCCCTCTCTCTCTCTCTCTCTCTCTCTCTCTCTCTCTCTCTCTCTCTCTCTCTCTCTCTTTCTATCAATCTATCCACACTCTCTCTTTCTCTGAAGTGCACACAAACTAAGAGCCCGTTTCGTGGCTCAAAAGAACCACGGGCACCAAGTAAAGGTCAGGCACTTATCCCACCAGGTTGGGCAGGTCAAATACACACACACACACACACAGACATAAAACACACACACAGACACACACAAACACACACACACACACACACACACACACACACACACACATACCTAACGAACACTCCCCAGGTAATTAGAGCTATTTTCGTCTCGGCAACTCATCTCCTTCTCAGAGCACTAATGTCATTTGATTCGTTTTAATTCCCAAAACCACGAGAGAGCAGCAGGCATGGAGGGACAATGGCTTCATGGTTGGATACTCACTTTATCCCCTGTTTAAAATATTCACATTTACTATCCTCTGCAAAAAAAAATCTCTCTTTTATGGTTCAGGGAAAAGAAAAGATAATCCCTTGCAGAAAAAAATCACATCCACCTCTGCCATCCACCTCCAGATGACAGTGCCTCTGGGTCTGTAAAGGTTTTTATCTACCCTGTTTACACACACATGCAAATACACTTTTTAACAGTGAGAACTTCATACAATAACACAAAAGACATTATTTGATCCTTAGCATGAACTAGTGCCAAGAAAAGGTGGGAAAAGGGAATCTAACTTCACTGAAACTCTCTCACAAGCTCCAGGACTATCACAACTACAAACACACACACACACACACACACACACACACACGCACACAAGACACGTTGTCCTACCGGTGAATCACTGGTAGCAGTTGGGCACAGTGGTCCTCTGAAGACCCCCTTTACGCGCCTGAAGTGTCCATTGCTCAGGTGCGTTGAGCTGATGACCAGGTAGTAACACGCGCTGCACGCCATCCCGGGGGCCTCTCGGGGTTTTGGGCCCATGGAGCGAGTTGCCTCAATGGCTTCAGGTCCTGGCTGGGTGTCGTCGGTGGTGTTCCGGAGTTCGCCAGATGAAGTGGGGCCACTCACGGATGTTGTTGCGCAGGTGAGAGCGCGCGGCCGGAGCAGGACGTCTCACTCCTGTCCTCTATTGGGAAGTCTGCGCATTAGGAGAGAGGAAATGATGAGGATGGCTCCGTGGGAGAAGTGTGAGAGACAGACAGAGACATACTGAGAGACAGTTGTATTAGACTGACCGCGCTCCACCGCTGGAGTCTGTGCTTGGCATGCTGTCGTCGGCCGGGCTTAAATAAATGAATGAGCGCCTGTAGAGCGCCAGAGGAAGAGAGGTATCCATCCAGTCCCAGCTCCCCCACTCCTCTCTCTCGCCCCCTCCTCTCTCTCTCTCTCTATCGCGCTCTCTTTCTCTTTCTGTCTGTTTCTTTTCCCCACTCCACCTGTCCAGTCTGCAAACTGTATGCAGCCTCAGCCAAGCAGCGGCAGCAGCAGCAACAGCCCAACTGGGGCTCTCATCAGCGAGGAGCAGAGAGGAGCAGACGCGCTCGCAGGTGCGCCTCAGCTCTCACGCACGTCGAGGAAGACAAGAAAGAGGAAAACATCTGACCCGGTTTAGTCTTTCTTCTCTGCTCCCTGTTTGATTGACACCCGGCTCGTGGGTGAGATTCCGCGGTGCGTGGTGCGCGGAGACGGTTCGATCCATCCAGAGCAGGGGGTCCTGTAGTTGTTATGATGAGGCTGCAGCGCAGGCGTGCTGAAGTGGCTCCGATTCTGCCTCAAGAAGGAAACACACACTCCCCCTCAACCCATCTCTCTGACTCTTTCTCTCTCTGTGTGTGTGTGTCTGTTCTCAGGAGCTGCACCCCCGGATTCCAATCTGCAGCCCGCCCGTGTCCGTGTGAGTCTGGGATCACTTGTGTCCGCGCGCTGTGCTTGAGTAACTCCGAATTGAAGTGTGGAGCCCCTCTCTCTCTCTCTCACACACACACACACACACACACACACACACACACACACACACACACACACACACACACTCCCCGCCCCCCTCCACTGCTGCCCCCGTCTCTTCTCTACCATTTCTATTTTCTCCTGTGTCTTCTTCCATCTCCTTATCTATTTTGGCTGGAGTCACGAGAAGGGAAAGGGTATGAACTTTATTTTGCAGGGTGTCTGACGAGTTTTACGAAGTGAAAACGTCTGCAAAGTGAGCCGCAGACATTATGTTTCTGTCTCCCTCTCTTGTCCCCTATGGTCCACCCTCACCCCTGTCTAACTCTGTCCCTCCTCCTCTTTTCGGCCATCGAAGTAAAAGGCCCACGCTTTTTTACAACAAGCTCTCGGTGTCATCGCTTGCTGATGATGTGGTCGCAGATAAAGGGGGTCTTTCTCCGGCTCGGCCTGTCATACTGGCCCCGCGCTCCGTCACAGAGCGCCTCGGAACCAGCTGCAGCTGAGCCCCACAGTCTGTCTCGGCGGCGCATGGCGCTGTTCACCGCCGCGGTGCTGAAACTATTAAGTCGCGAGCGCCCACTGGCACTGCGCGGCGCGTCATGCATATTCAACCCGGGATTAAGGTGCCTTTTGTCCGCAGACAGCTCGTCGTTTCAGAGGTAAACATAAAGTGGAAGGACACACAGGGCGCCGGGTCCGCTTTGCTCTCTGTCAGCTCCCTCCATCAAAGACATATATCCTTCATTTTATCATTTGTTTATGAGCTGAATCTGTATTTAAGTCAGGACACCCGTCACTTCGTGTCATGACGAAAAACATCTCAGCACAACCACCTGACTCTTAAAGGCTATTTATCCTACCACGTCAACAGGCTTTAGAGTCAGTGCAGCAGTGAATTCAGCTTTAAATACCCCCCTCCAGTGACTCAATCTAAGTAACATAAATCCAAAGTGCTGCTGATGTTTTTGATTCACAGGAAAGGAGGGGGCTTCAGCACAACTTTCTTTTATCGCATCTTTTATTCAACAAACACCCAAAGGACGAGCAGCAAACCTTTTATTTTTCCGCCCAAATTTCTGAGGCCACTGAACTTGATTCCACATCAAAAACAAAACGTGGCTGATCCTTGCGCTTTTGCAGCTTTTGCAAACATACTTCTTCCCAGCAACCTCCTACTCTTTGTGAAACATGTTGCTCCACTGCAACCTACACATTCCCTCATTCAGCAGTTCACCAAGTTTCTTCTGTCCAGTTGGTTCCTGCAGCTTTTCAGCCCTCCCAAACATCAGCCCTCTGTAGAACTGTGTTATTCCAAGCAGAGCTGGATTTTGGTTGTTGATCAGTTATGACTGAAAGAGAATGGGATTCTGCAGTTTTTTTTACCTGCATTAGAGGTTTGTTCCATGAGGAATATGTCATATTCATGCAGGGGTCTGTTTACACAGAAATCTTACATTATAAACTTTGTTTAAACAGACAACATTTTGGCTATTGGGGCAATGGTCGATTTATGTGCCGTAGAGAGTCAGAGTGCATCAAAATCAATGCAAGTGCATCGAACAGGCAAAGATCTGCTTCTGTGTGTGTTTTTCCATGTCTGTCCTTATATAATACTTATGCCAGCAACCCATTTTGGTTCATAGGAAGTGACCTCATGAACATGCTCCTGTGGTTGGTGTTGGGTAGGTGTGATTCCAGTGACTGTGTAATATAGATATGATATAAAATAATATATTGAAGAACAATCAACTCTATAGCCAAGAGCCAGTGGTCACATATTTTGAAACGGAGATATTTATTCATAACGTAACTTTTTATCAACAAATGAATCATTAAAAGTTCTTGAATACTGAATATCTAAATTATTCAATATTTCTTTGACTTAAATTTTGCTCCTGGTTAAGCTCATCGTGATTTTTGGTGATTTTGTATTTTTCCTTGAGTGTGTCGGTCTGCACTAACACAGGTACAACATTATTCCAGTCTCAGTGCTTTCTGCTAATCTCTGCAGGACGTTCTGCCAGCTCATTGTAACCCTGAGGCTCAACAGCATGTGTTTTTGTGGCTATTTTCACTGCGCTGATGAGGATCTGTGCCAATGGCCAGCATTATCACTTTGTTGGTTCCTAGATGAAACTCTAGTATCACCCAGCCGCTGTAATATCCTCCTGCAGCCACAGGCTTGAATCTCCACTGATCATATCTACAAACTCCCTAATGACAATAAAGGTTTCAGTGTGGAGACACAATCAGCGTGCTCAGGTCCACTCACACCTATGCCTAATCTATATGGATGAGCCCCAGAAACTTGTCGCGTATCAGTGATGGAAACATGTGTCTTTCTCAGCCACTTTGCCTCCTGGGAATACACTTCCCTCACTCAAGAAAAAGGAAACCAATTTCACGCAGGAAATTACCTCTATACCATCTTCCAGCAAAAGCTTTAGTTAATGTCTCATACACTTAAGCACTGCTAGGTAATGTATTTTCTAGGTCCTGGAGTGCAACTGAGAGCGAAACAGCGGCAGTAATGATGAATGCAGAAGACAGTGCCACAAACACTTAAAGCTTCTCTCTGGTGATTGAAAAAAGGTCCTTGGTATTTGTTAATAATGTTCTAATAATGTCAGGGATCAGAAAGCACCCAGCATGCAGGTGTGAGATGCAGCGATGCAGTGGGATTCGGCTCCCTCTGGCTGCACTGGGCGTAATCAGGGGGTTGAGTGGGTGGGGGTCTATTTGCACTGATCATCCACAAGAGGAAAACCGTTGTGTATATTTTAAACACTCTAATTCCCTGAAGTACCTCCCCTCTCCCTTGCTCTCTCCATGCTCCTGGTGCACTCATTACTGTTGAAAATGATGCAGTAATACTGAGAGGAGGAGGAGAAGGAGGAGGAGGAGGAGGGTGGGTGGATCTGATGGAGGCAGAGTCGGAGCAGGAGAGACAGATGGGAGGAGAGACAGGGAGAAAGAGAGAGAGAAAGAGAAAGAGAAAGAGAAAGAAGGCAAAAACCATGGTGGTATCCGTTTTCCCCAGCCGCTGCCTCTGGCTCTTTTTTCTCCTATCCTCTCTCCTTATAAGCCGGTGAAATATTACAGTTAGGTTTGGGTGCATATTGCTGTCTTCTATGCGGAGTGCATGAGATTGCTTATGAATGTATTATGATCCAGAAGTGGGTAAGTTTCTGTGTGTGAAAATAGATGTGTGCTTGTGCGCCTGTGGTGTGTCTGCGTGCGGGACAGAAGTGTGCTGCCTCCACAGACTCACCGTGGCATTACTGTGAAACTACTATGCAGAGAATGTGTGTGTAGGCAGATAAATATTCCTGCAAGAAGATTTTCTTTACTGCTAAAATAAACAAGCCCACAGAGTGAGAGAGAGAGACTTCTTTCATCAGATGAAGATAGCACGGTTCAAGGTAAATTGTGGCTCTTATTGCAAAACGGCATTAAATTTATGAACACAACACAACTGATCCATCATTTGACTCGAAGATACCATCAACTATGTAGGGTGCTGCTGTGTGTGTGTGAGTGTGAACATATGTTTGCAAATATAAATACAGTATGGGGCCAGTGAAATTAGGATTTACCACCCTAATATGTGCATTAGTCCATGCGTGCTGGTGAACATTGAGATTTATTGCTCATTGCGTTTGTGTCTCTGTGAGCATGAGTGCACTTGGACAGTTTTTGTGTGTGGATATTTACCCAGGGCTTTTCCCTTTGTGTGTGTGTGTGTGTGTGTGTGTGTGTGTGTGTGTGTGTGTGTGTGTGTGTGTGTGTGTGTGTGTGTGTGAGTGTGTTTGTGGACGTGCACCAGCGAGAATATAAAAATGCCAAGAACAGTTGTGTCTGCATATGTGTGAAGCCATGCACACATTGGTCCTGCGCTGCAGATTGATAGGAATGAAATATTCTGTAATCTAAATGTAAATGGAAGTGAAATTTACCGGTGGGTTCTATGTAATTACCAGTGCCACAATTTATTAGAGCTGTGTTTGTGTAAGGTGGAGGGAAAGAAAGAGAGAATATGGAAGACAAAGAGAAAGAGTGAGAGAGAGAGGATGGAGGGAGAAATAAAGAGAACAAATGGGGGAGTGTGCAGGGGCTATCAGAATGATAGAGTAAGAGAAGGGATGATTTATATTTAGTTATGGTTTAATGGTTGAGCACAGGCTTACTGTGAGGGGAGAGCGAATAGGAAATGGGAAGCTGGTCAAATCTGGTCAGAGGGCTCCACTGAGACAGAACCCAGAAGAATAAGAGTGGAATGGCCTCTCCTCTTAATGGGACTCTGCTCCGCATAAAGCTGAGACGAGCAGAAGGTAAAATATGGGACCAGGGCCAGATTTGAGCCTGTCAGAGCTGGCAGCCCGGCTTCGGATGCGGACTCGATCTCCTAGCCAGTGGTCAATTAGTCACTCTGTGGTAAAGCGTTCTGATGTGTCTCTGATATATGGGCAGTGTTTGAGTTGTGCTCTGTCCTGATGTGAACCCAGCTGGCCCTGCAGTTAAAGGGAAACGGTGTCATTGGCGCACACTGAGAAAGATAGGGATCATTAAGGTGGGCCGCTGCGCTAACACTATTAATGACGCTGCAGCTCACACTCATACATATGCAGAGAAGATGCGCATTTAAAAAATGTCTCTTTTAGATTTTCTGTGGATTTGTTTTTGCCTGAACGTGCCCCCAAACATCCCTTTGTCTCATTGCGATGGGGTAGATATTCAACATGAAGTTTCAATGCACTTCGACAGCAATTTATTTCAAATCCCTCCCTCTCCTCCTCCCTCAGTTGCCCCCTCTCCCTTCACTAGCCCTCTCCCCTCCCTTGGCGTGCTCCCTGGAAGCTAATCAGCATATATTCTGCAGCAGATGAAAGTAATGGGCCTTAGAGTTAGCACCAATGCTGGGATACACGACATCCCGTCCAGAATGGATGTGACCCAGTCCTAAGCGTGTGTGTGTGTGTGGGTGTGTGTGTGTGTGTGTGTGTGCTTGGGCACATGCTTATAAGTTTCCTGTTGTGTTTCCCTGCACTTGTGAACCTCTTGTTGTTCGGGTTCATGAGAGAACTATGTGTGCTTGCCGTGAACTTTCATCATATACTTCTTCAGCATTGTGATGCCTTGTTCCAAACGCCTTGCATTGGATCAGAAGAAGCCGCTGTGGCTGCGTGTCAGGAAGCATACAAATGTGATTTTCTTGTTTGTGACAGTAAAAAGTAGTTTGGAAAGGCAGTTAGCTTATTTATTGAAATATCACTGGGGCTGTGTAAATAATAGATAAGGTCTGCTGAAGGGGTCTCTGGCTCATCCCGGAGGACGAGAGGAAACGCACCCGGCCAATTTTTGTCAAACACAGGAGCACACTCGAGAGTCCTCTCATCTGCAGTTATTGTACTTCAAAGCAATGACAGTTGAGATTAAATATGGTGTTAGAGAGACCACAGGCTCCCCCTCCGTACATCAATAATCGGAGAGGAGGAGAACAGGAGAGAGGGGAGGAGAGGAAGAGGAGAGGATAGGAAGGAGAGAGGAGAATAGAGGAGAGGAGAGCCGTCATTGGTCCGAGCTGATTTTGAGAAGCCCTTATCTGGCGTGGCTTTGTGCCTCCTCTGCTCCTGGCCGCCAGCCACGCCAAGCAGCACCTAGCAGGGTCAGAGGGAGTGAGGTCACATGACTCATGTAGGCAGTTAAAAATCCACTTGGCAGCAAATAGCAAATTCACGACTGAAGGTCATCCATATATCACCTCACGGAGAGAGATAAGTGTGCGGCATGGGGCAGAAAGAGATAGAGAAGGGGAGAGGGGAGAGACAGGGGGTATAGGACGCAGATAAACATCTTCCATCTTTCACTCTATTGTTCCTTTTGAACAGGGCGAGAAGTGCGAGCGACGAAGAGAGCAGGATATAGGGCCCGTCTTTGTTCGCCGTAACATATAGCCCACCAGGAGAGCTTTATAGTGTTGTTCTTGTGCTTGCTCTTGAAAGCAGAGATGCCATGCAGATAAACAGCAGCTGCTCCTCCGTTCATTTCGTCCTCTCTTCCATCCAACAGCACACACACAGCCGCACACAATTCTTACTCTCGACAAAAGAGTCGTATTTCCCGGAGAATTGAGCACGGGGGGCGATTATCTCTGCCCCGGTGTGTGTGTGTCCTCCCAGTGGTGAACGCCTCCGGGGCCAGAGGACCGGTACAAGTGACCCGTCTGAGCCTGCTTTTAATCAAATCAGTCCCTTCAACTTCCTAATAGGCTGGCTTCCCAACGGTCGGGTCCACTGGGACTGTTGCTGCTTTTATCTGTTGTGTGGCTGTTTACTGATTAGGGGTCAGGTAGCTGCCGCACTTTCTGTGAAGAACCAAAGCTACATCGCAGCACATTACATCCAGCCTCACTGTGATTAATGTGCAGGGATATCCACTTTTGTGTTTATCCCATGCTCAAAACTGTGTGTGTGTGTGTGTGTGTGGGGAGGGGGGGGGGGGAGTGTTTAATGTGCTTGGCTTGGTCTATCAGCTAGACTTTAATCTAATCTGGTAGCCAGGCCTGCCACGGTGACCTGTAATGATTTAGAGCTGACCTCAGCTCTCTAACTCAATATACTCTTTCTCAGTCAGCTGCAGCATGCATGTGTGTGTGTGTGTGTGTGTGTGTGTGAGAGAGAGAGAGCTTGCATGTTTGTCAATACAAGCATATATACAAGCTTGTCAATACAAGCATATTAACATATAGACAGTGAATATGTGTGTGTGTGTGTGTGTGTGTGTGTGTGTGTGTGTGTGTGTGTGTGTGTGTGTGTGTGTGTGTGTGTGTGTGTGTGTGTGTGTGTGTCTTGATGCCACCTTGACTTCACACCCCTGCACATTCACAGTTTGACCCCCTCATCCACACACACATCCACACACACGGTTTTGTCACCATACCTGTCTGTGTTTCTCTCTCTTTCTTCTTCTCTTTGACCTTCAGTCTGAGTTTATGGGAGTGACGTCCAATCCTATAAACGCCCCCCTCCCTCCACCCACCACCCACCCAATACACACACACACACACACACACACACACACAGACACAATGGTTATTGGATTCATAACTTGGGGACTCCTATCCTCCTGCTCTCTGCAAGATGAGAGGTGTTCAAATGAAATTCTCCCACAGAAAAGCTCTGCTCTTACCTGGGATTTACAGAAGCTCTCTCTCTCTCTAGCTCTCACGCACACATGTACACACACACACACACACACACACACACACACACACACACACACACACACACACATATAAATGCACCCCCAATACTTGAGGAGGCTGTACACTAAAAGATAAAGGAAGAGAGTGAAAAATGAGCAGAGTGAGCGAATGAAAGTCAGAGAGACAGAGAGGGATCATACTGGGGTTTACACTGGGAATGGTGGCTGGATGACAGGAAGGAGAAGAGGAGCTATGAAAGTACTCAACGAGACATGGGGAGAGCTGAGCTCCAGACTAAATTGATCCGTCTATCTCTGAGGCTGAGGAGAGGCGGGGGACGTAAACAGAAGTGGTCAGTGGATTTAGAGGAAGAAAGAGAGGGGAAATTAAGTTAAAAAGGGAAGTAAGCAAAAATAAAAGCAATAGAGAAGTCAAGCTGTTTCCATGGCAGGAATGATTCATGCTTGATGTCCACTTAGTACAGGAACTTTCAATCAGTCACATGATCTTCATAATATGAATGAAGAGGCTTTTTTGCGGCCTATTTAAGAACTTCGTAATCAATTTTAACTAAGATGTTGTTCATAAAAATGTTATTCCTGACCTTGTGTGTAGCATGTTATGTATGCTAACTATGAGGGCCATTTTGCAACAGTTCGTGAAGGTGACACAATGACAGTAAAGTCAAAATCAAACTTGTGTACCAACAATTGCATTTATATAAACTTATTGTACATACTTTTTTAGAAGGTGTTAGACATTTGTGGACATCCCCTGAGATTTACATTCATCACATATGCTTACAATAGTGTTTTAATTCTGCTCCTCCATAAAGTCATTTTTCTATTAGTATTTCTGTAAATAAGACTTCCACTGGCTGTGTGTCCATCCTTGAATAGGGATCACTCCTCCGCTGCTCCTCCTGAAGTTTCTTCCTTCATTTCACTGTCAAAAGGATTTTTGTGCAAGGTTTTTGCGTTTATGAATTAAGGATAACGTTTGTCTGATGCTGCTCAGCTTGTAAAACCCTTTGAGGCAAATGTGGAGTTCATGATTTACAACGATGTAACACTACCTGAGAAACAGAACACATTATTTGCAGGAGTCATGTCAGTATCTAAAATCTAAAACCTGTATCCGTCATTTAAACTGAGGGAAAAAAACAAGTTGCTTTAATTAATTTCTTCAGTTTATTGCTCCAGTTTAAGTGTCTGTAAAAATGATGTATTATTTTTCATAGAGGTGGAATGTTCCACTCACACAATGAGACAAATAAAGAATCTTTAATGAAAGAATGAAAAAATCTCAGTGCAACATAATAAATCAGAGAAAAACAACAGGATGTGAAGTTAACCCTGAACAACCCGATATGCACACAGATGTTGTAAACTTAAATCCGTCTGAAACCTTATATTTACACAATTTTATATCAGCCTATTAGATGAAATGCAAAGATATGACACCTTTTCTGCAGTAACATTCAAACAGACTCAGATTTTTGCAGAAATATAAATAACAGCGTTGCCGTAATAACAACAGTGCAATGAATAAATAGAGTAACTACTCCCCTGAGGCCCATGCTTTGGTTATATTGAGACCCCCGATAACACAGTGAACCTCTCAATTCTCAGCCTGAGGCAATTAAACTACACCCGTGATTGCTCCAATAAAATACCCCGTGTCTCTAACAGGCCCTCGTCTCAAGCACACTCATTATGTGTGAAAGAGATTTCTGTTGATTAGGTACTTTTGAAATGTGAATAAAAAAAAAAAACTCGCACTTGGATGAATCCTGTGAATGATTTCATAAAGTCTCTATTTTAATTATGTCACAGTGGGGAAAACAGATGAGGTCTCCCTGGTCCTCTTGCTCTCCCATGCTATCAGTCCATCTTTTAATTATCCACCACTCCTGTAAGGAAAGCGGGGCGGGTTGTGTGGAAAGGCAGAGATAGCTCATGTTCCCTCATCGACTGTCTGCTCCCAGTATATGATGATTTGATGATTGTGCCCGCGCTTTCTTTCTATCCCTTAGACTCCACACACTCGTATTCTCTCCTTCTTTCACGTGTTTAATATTGCAGCAGATGATTCATCCATGTCATTTTATAAGAGCCTTTTAAACCCCTCGTCTCCTTTACGCCTCCTACAATGTCGGTAAATACCTAAAAAAAAGAGAGAATAACCCTGACCTGAAACTTTGACATTAGGTTTTTTTGTCTTCATGTGTTACAATGTGAGAAAATACCAGCCTTCACAAAGAAAGGGAAAAAAACACCAATATGGACACATGAAGAATGTCAAGCACACCTTCAAAATGCAATCTGCAGACGGGAGAATCTGTGTTACAATGATACACTGAAGGAAAGCATTATGAAATGTGTGATGAATCACTCTCTGTGGCTCGGTATTCATCTTGAACTATAGGCCAGTGCAGCTTGTGCCCCTGTGAAAGGAGAAGACCTGCATTGTTAAGGTGTGGTGAAGCAAAACCAGACCAGTGTTCTTTTTTTTTATATATATATATCTGAATAGGATTAAGACTTCTCTACATTACAGAGGAACATTTTTTATTGTAAACCTCTGAAAGAATTCCCCCTTCTAGTGAATAAAGGTTTTCCTTTACATTCAAATGCAAAACGAAAATCAGTAATAAGACATATACGACTATATTGACTCATTCAATTTACATCACGTCATCATTGTGACATTGCAGTTTATGTGCAGATAAGATAGTGGTTATCACTGTCACCTCACAGCAAGAGTGATCATGGCTCAAACTCCAGCCCGTCTGTGGATTGTTTCTGTTTTTCTCCGACTTCAATAAAGTTGATTGAGACCAGGTCGCCTTTTGTAAGTTTTATTGAAGCCTTTGCAAAGGGGTCAAACGTTCAGCTGGAGTCTGAGCTGAAAGACAAAAGGAAACATATGTTTTTAAAAAATAATTATGCCGTGTTATTTCAGCCTGGGCACATCCACCCACACTCACAGGCACACACACACGCACATACTAGTGGTGAAAAGGTGATAACACAGAGCTAGCTCAAACTGGTACATTTGGGGCAAACTGTTTTCTCCCAGTTCAGCTATATGAGGTGATCCTCTGCACAGCATCTTCTTGGATACATTCGGTCCGTCTGTCCGACACAAAGAGGATACTAACAGGCAAAGGAATGTGAGGCAGATAAGGTCAAGTTTCGGATCACAGAAAACTGTGGTTTTTCATTTGAGTGAACCCATTAAAAATAAGCTCCCATGACATTGTGTGGCAGCTGCAGCTGTACACACAACCCCCAGAGGATATGTGCTCTAGAAAAGGGATGGATGAAATATACTGTCAACAAGGATGACTATGGGCTAAACAAAAAGAAGGAAGAATTGACAGATTATACAGATATCGAGAGAAAAGTGATATTATACAAGTCAAGTAAGTTTCAGGAGGTACTTTAATTTAAGTAAGATGCAATTCAATCACGGACATTTAAATCATTCTGTGTCTCATTCTTATAGATCACATTAAAATTAATCTAGAAGGGTCCGAAATTATAGCCGTTACTATGCAATTGGATTTAAATTGAATCTCCTAATGATGCTCATATTTAAAAAAAGATTTCAATGACTGATGCATGTGTCATATTTTATGTTCAAATCTTTATATATATATAACTCTGACCCTGAAAGGTGTGGTTCAATACGTCTTATATAGAGTGTGTATATTATAGATAATACATACTGTGAGCCTCTTAGGTCTCCCTCATGTGCACATTACTGTGGTGTTTCTGTCTGCTGCTTGAGCTTAACTTTCATAAATACATAAAACTCAACTTTATTTCACCCTTTAATTCAGTGTGAGGCTGTTTTCTAAATACTCATTTATGTCTTATTCAGAAGGTGATGTGCCGCATGTTTGGCACTTGGCCTTCCTCCAGTGTGCCATGACAAGAGGCTTTTCAGAAACTCCACAAGGCATTGAGCTCGCTGCTGTGTGAGTTTAGCGGTGTGCGTTTGAGCAAATGTGTGTTTGTGCGCGCACATATGTGCTTCCCTGTTTACCGTAATCTCTAATCTATAATTAATCATTGTCACTGTCCCAGAATCTGGGCTTTTTGTCTTGCAAATGTGAAATCCCTGCTCTGCCATCTCTCTCTCCATTCATCTCACTCTCTCCATTCCTCTCTCTCTCTCTCTCTCTCTCTCTCTCTCTCTCTCTCTCTCTCTCTCTCTCTCTCTCTCTCTCTCTCTCTCTCTCTCTCTTCATATTGTCCCCATGGGGTGTGTCTATTTTAGGAACCTGATGTTCTCTGACAGCTTTCACACATTCCTCCATGGCATTAATGTAGAGCGAAGGAGACACACACACACACACACACCCACACACCACACACCTATATAAAGGAATATTGAGTGTCTTTAATGTTAACGTCCACACACGGTCCTCAGGACATGTCAACTGCTTTTGGGTAAACCGGCCTAAGCACAGACACAATGAAACACAAACACAATGCAGAAGATCTAGCAACAGGCGCAGTGTGTTACTGCAAACAATACAAAGTATTTCCCGATATGAAGCAGCACGATACAACTCTCCTCAATAGGAGTTATCATGATACGTTACAATATGTGACACTAACACAATGCATGTTCTTATCTGTTTAGTATTGAGTGCAGTCAGACGTTCTCTCGGGGGGCTGCCAGCCATGATGAAATGCTATCATGTCACAGTTTCTGTCATAACTTGTCAAGGAAGATCATGACCGGCTTCAGACATGACACGGAGAGAGGGGCAACAGCCTCCTTAGGCTTCTGCACAGTGTGTGTTTGCAACAGGTAGTTCTTCTTCCGAATCCTGGCACAGAAACACACTCATTTGTGTAGTAACACACACAAACCAAGACTGAGGAGTGCGAATGACACTTAAATGTCAATTTATAGCCCAGGAAGTCAGAGACTAATTACACTCGTCTGCTGATACAAAGGCGTTCCGTTGGCTTTTCCCCTTGAATCTCCATGGCTACCTGACAGGATACGTGACCTGGACAAAGGCGGAGGGATTAGTGTCCTCAGTGACGCAGAGACACACACGCACAAGCACACGCACGCACACACACACACACACACACACACACACACACACACACACACACACAAACACACACTTCTCACCAAGATACTGTGTATAATCATCCGTATATCTTGTCGTCGTCAATCCTCAACAAATTCTATGAGTGTTTTATTTTTCATGTCCTCAAACTTAAGTCGCCAAAGCAGTTGAAGTCGTACCAATGAATTTTGGAGGAAACACAATCTTCGTTTCAAGGACTGATTGAAAAGTCAGAAATTTGCGTGTGTGTGTGTCTGTGTGCTTGTGTCTATAAGTGCAGCTGGAGTGTGTTCTGCTGAGTACAGAGGTCATCAACAAGGGTATTCAGAGTAATTATACAGTTTCTCTTGTGCAAGCCAATCAGAAAAGACCATGGCTGACCCGTGACAGGTCAGAGTTCCCTGCTCTCAGAGTGGTCACACAGCAATTAACCTACACATACTGTACAAACTGTCTCTGCTCCTTACTCTCCTACACACACGCACTCACACATGCACACACATGAATCTGCAGCTAATGCAAATTTGAACGCGTGTTTCCCTCTCGGCTCCTTTTCTGTCTGAACCCCTCTTGATAGGTCAGTCATTTGCACAATGAAGTGAACAGAAGATAGGGGATGGACTTTATAGAATTTAATGTAAACCTATAGTTCCATGCATACATTCCCTGCATTCTCTCTCTTTCTGTTTCTCTTTCACACACAAACGCACACACACACAGACACGCACAAACAAACACACACACACACAGAGGAGCACGGTGCATCTCCCAGCGTGTGATTTTCACCTGTTCTTGCAGACACCTGCCGTTTCAGGTTTGCATGTGCTGCGTTTTTTTCCACCCGGCTCCCGAGCAAGGACGCAGCCTGCCATGACACACACATTCTCACAACCACAGACGCACACACCAACACATCCACACGCATCGTTAATGCTTGACTTCTCTAACAAGTAATTGCCGCAAGTCATTAATTATTTGTGCTCCCTTCAAAATAAAATGTTTCCCGTATGACAAGGACATACGCCAGCATAGTATCTCTCACTCTTTCTGTCACACTATCTCTTTATCTCAGGTTTACAGATCAACACATTTTCATGCAAGCAAGCACGCGCACGCACACACACACGCACACACTGAAAGCCAGCTGTATTTCAAAAGCAGTTCATTTATGGTTGATTAATCCTTGACCAACTGCAAGTCTCTACCGGTTAAAAACATCATAATTCTTGTTTATATATATATTTAGCAATTTAAGAAGCAGCCATCCCTCCATGAAACCTTGCACTTCTTTTTAAAGACTCACAATCAGGCGTTCATATGAAGTACATGTTGTACATGCTGCAGTGAAGGGCAATGCTTCACAATGGACAAATCTTAGTCCACCGTCCTTACACACACTTAAAGACATTCAGAAGGAAAAAAGACACAATGAAACCGCCGATAGTCTGTGTTAATAGCAGCCCTTGCGGTATATGAATATTAGATATTGCAGCCAATCATCATTTTGTATTTATTCATTTATCTGCTAAATGTCTGTTTCTTATCGCTGCTAGGAAGCCATCTGCTGTTTGGAAACACCATGCTGAATGAAAGCGTAGAAATGTTCGGCACAATAGAGCATAATAGAATCACATTGAAGGGCGAACAGGAGTAAAGCTTTAACAGACGTACAGATTAGTGCAGGAGACAATGAATAATTCTCTTCCTCTATTAAAAAACATACATGGGACAGAAGAATGCGTGAGAATCCGATGTGTCTTATCGGCGCCGACAGTGTGTACGGTTGTATTTTCCACAGAAGAATACGAGAGAGCGGAAACACCGGATTGTTCTGAATTTCTTGGAATGGTTTTTTTCTGCAATTGTGGAGAAATTTAAGAAACAAAGCTCCTACATTACCATCACAATACACTTCAGTTTAAAGCAAATCCCTGGAAATCATGTTTCCCTCCGAATAAGCACATTGAGACTCGCGACACAGAGGGTGGTCAGACAAACAGACAACACTTACTAACACACAGACACACAGACACACAGACACATACTTAATAATACACAGACAGGTTGTGCTGGTAGATAGAATGAACCAGCAAAAGACAGTTAAAAAAATATTTTATGAGACCAAACATGTCTCAAGTGGTTTAATCAAATTCTGTGGGGTTCAATCTCTAATACGTGTTATCTCTATATCTATAAATCTATTGCAGTGGTTTGTTTGAAATCACCACAAAACATAGTTTTATTTGTGTAAGGAGAGTTTGCTCCGATAGTATCAACATCAAACTGACTGACTGTCGCTCATATGAAACAACCCACAGTCAGTTAGATCACATGCATAATTCATGTGTTCATATTACTTCATGTATTCTCAAAACCTGAGGTAAATTTCAGATCAGGCAAAGCCACCGTCACCGGAGCTCAGCTAAGATTTGCAGTCATTTCTGGGGCCATTATAACAGTTTATAACAATAGAAAATAAAACAAACTAACTGTATTGTCTTTGAATGTCCTCCAGATCTACAGAGATAAGCGTTTTCTGATCTGATGCCATGTTTGAGTGAAAATTACCAGTTCAAAGGGACGTTTGTTGTCATAGCTGCAAGAATAACCACGTCCCCCAGGTTGGCAGAAGATGAAATCAAACCAACGTCTTTTCATCACAACCTACTCACCATGCATCATCACTACAATAATGTCACATGATGTCTTTCTTTACTTCCAATGGAGGAAGAGTCATAATACCTACGACACAGCTTTGAAAGTCTCTTCTGACTGGTGCTCATCCTGCAACATGACAGAAGGCTGGCTCTTATATCGCTGAATGGATTCCTTGTTTAAAGCGTTTATCTAAAGACTTGATTTGGACTCAAGTACACGGTACGAGGACCACATTGAAACTGCAATGATTTACATTCTGTTTTATTTGTTATTCTTAATTAAACGTTATTACAAATTTGTGGAGCTTAATGTGCTCAGAAACCTGTGTTAGGGTGACATTATTGTGCATAGACTGTGGATGACGCATGTCCACTTCCTCCCACTAACCAGAAAAGAAGCCAAGATATCCCACAAACGAACGATGCCATCTGCATCAATGGCGTCATCTGGTGCCAGATTCTGAACGGTAGCCACCGGGGCCCTGAGTGGTGGAATCAAGATGACTGGACACACATCCGTGTGATAAGATCTACCTAAAATGACAGAAACACCCTTTGACAAAAACACTTTTTTTATTGTGTATTGCCCACGTGTCATCTGCTTAATTGAGGAGGTGGGGTTTATGATCTATACTGTAGCCAACCACTTGGGGGAGGGGATTGAGACAATTTGGCATCACTGATGAGGAGCTGTCAAATCGTCCATCTTTATATACAGATGCATGAGTGTGTTAAAATGACTTGAGAACACCCCCTACAAATCATCCACCAAAGTAGCCCTTGTGTTGCATTTCACCTTGAAGTATGAGAATCGTCTAGCGCCCCGAGATGCTCGATGGTGCGAGGCCCCGATCGACGCTGCTCGCAGCTTTAATTAACATTTAAAACTGCAGAGTGCAAAATTAGGCCACTACGGTTTAAGCAGAACCTCATTCGTTGTGATCAGATACAGAGAGAGATATGGAGACTGACGTGACAGACAAGGCCTCAATTAAACGTGGTTACCGTGCTGCTGATCTAACGGGCCTGCTGGCTCATAATTATTTTTCTTCAATCATTGAATCCCAGAAGGCAGTCGCAAGTGGAATGAGAACAAATGGCGGCCCCGCTTGTTAGCAGGATGTTTTTCCCCTTGTTAACTATAGATTTGGTGCAAAGAAATGTACATAGAAACAACTATTTACCTCATCACCATTAATCACCACACTGCTCATTAAATTTGTGCAAATTACATGCTGCGCTAGCCTGCTCTCTTCTTCCCTCATCCCTCCCGTAGTAAAAATACAGCTCAGGGAAATTGCGCCCCTGATGAATATGAGGTTTTCATCCTTATAGAATTAGATTTCTGTGTCAGCTCTTTCCTACCTTGTCAGCTCTTTCACTCGACTGGAGGTATGGCTGAGGAGATGAGGCGAGAAATTCTTTAGGCCTATTTCAGCCTCATAATGGGCTGCCGATTCCCCTGCAGCCGGCGAGGGAGCTGTGCGGACGCATGCTATTTGCAGACCACATCTGTTTGCGGGAGATATCATTATGTAGACAGACACGGATACATGGGAGATTTGAATCTCAGCTCTCGGAGCAGCCACAATGACTCTGAGCAGCGTCATCTATCTTCGATCATACAAACAGTGGCACAAGGTGGACGAGTGAAAGGAAGAAGTTGGATGAGGCCAGAGAGATTATCAAAGCTTGTTTTCCAAGGATGGGATGAGACAATCCAAAAGCAAGCATTGTCTTTGTGGAGATATTTTCAAAGTGTCACAGTCCCCTGGGTCGTTGAAAAGGCTGAATTCTGAAATAAGCGATGTGTGACGAAATCTGCAGTTTCATGCGGCTCCTCCCTCCCTCTGATTCCTGCCGCTTGGCTTGCCAGATAAGATTCTGAACATCAAACGTGCAGTCACTGCTCATCCCGTAACGGCAGAGATAGAGGACGAGGCTCTCTGAGTTCGGGAGATGTTTCTTTATGGTACGTAGCCCCGCTGCGGAGATGGTGATAATGCGACAATGTCGCACACACACATTCAATGTCAGTAACAACGCACAAAGGCGATGACACACATTGGAAGTCACACAAACATAACTAATAGAAGAACATCCAGAGATGCATGTGCACATGAGCATATGAATGTGTTTATCTCATCAGCCCTAGAGCAGCAATTTCCGTCAAACAATCTGCAGAAATAGGTTTCACTTTCATCCAAACTGCCTCTGATTCTTCTTAAACCTATTCCGAGTGTTTCATAATGAGCATCCCAAGCG
Organism: Pleuronectes platessa; assembly: GCF_947347685.1. Taxonomy (NCBI): domain Eukaryota; kingdom Metazoa; phylum Chordata; class Actinopteri; order Pleuronectiformes; family Pleuronectidae; genus Pleuronectes; species Pleuronectes platessa. The sequence goes on along the minus strand of NC_070635.1, from coordinate 13,768,629 downwards.
TGGCTGTCTGGAAAGCTGCTAATGGAATATTTATAGAATAATTCTGGGAATTCTTGGTTATAACAAGAATCCTTGTTGAATTGAGGCAGAATCTCTGCCTCTCTACTCTGTGTCTCGTATCGTGTGTCTCTCTTTTGGGGTCCTCTCTCTGTTATTCTCTCTGTTTTATCTTTGTGGCTCAGTGTACATACAATTTCTTTCTCTGTGCCTCCACACCTATATTTCTATCTAGTGCTCAACCTCAATCTTAACCTCATACCTAATGCATTGCGATAGAAGCTATGATAGAAATCCCTCAGAACTCATCCATCCTGCAGGCTTCTTTTTGTCCGTTGAAGCGGGATGGATCTGGGTACAATATGCATGCTGTATCCGTCTTTATTAAACATGCCTCGTATCATTCTGAGCCTTCTGACAGCTGGAAACAGCTGGAAACAGCTGGAAACTCCCAAATAATTCCGTTTGGGAATAGAGCCGCGGCAACACAGCACTTCACTCCTGCTTGCAGTGCATGCAGTACAGGGTTGTCAGCAATAGTTGCAAATGAGAATTCTGCATTTTTGTTCACAAAGCTTGCAGAATAAATGTTTAATGTTCTCTTTGGCATGTACCATCTCCGGTAATGAACTGCAGGCTGATACAATTTCTAAAATGAGCCGTAAACTGCAACTTCATCCTGGCGTTTCTAAAGTGGTGCTTCAGCGTGCGTTTTGGTTAACATGTCCCAGAGCACGTAACAGTGATATGTCGCAAGATTTTTTCATATAATCCAAAATTATTCACATGGTTCGAACTCCTCACTTTACTTTCCAGGTTAACCGTCAACGACTCAGGTCTGGAACAACCTATTACAGGTGTCTGTGTGTGTGTGTGAGTGTGTGTGTGTGTGTGTGTGTGTGTGTGTGTGTGTGTGTATGTGTGTGTGTGTGTGTGTGTGTGTGTGTGCGTCATGCTCCATTTGGAGACAAATTTTCGACTGCACACCAGCCGAATTCTGCCCCTCAGGCGATGTCTCGTCCCGGGCAGTGCATCGCCCTCAACAAGCTCCAGCAGTCAAATGAATTTGTTGATTTTAGGTAATGGCTTCATTTATAGTTTGACATGTGATGGTGTCAGTTGAGGTTTTAATCCTCAAAACTCTTTTTTTTATTAACAACAGATTGTTGTCTAAATGGTTTAGGTATTTGCTTGCTTGTATGGTCAGATACTTTCCTCAGGAATGGTTTGAGGGCAAAAATACACTGAATACTGGACTTGCATATATCAAGTGGACAGAATCATAACTTCATATGAGTGCTTACTTTGCGGCATGCCAACCTACTGTACAGCACTGTTTCATAATGCATCTTCCATACATTTCATAGTGTAATAATATGAAATTATACTCTTGAGCTGGTTGCACTTCAGCTAAGTAGCAGGAAAATCAAGTAATGCAGTTTTTAAGGATTCTATAAAAGGGATTCAAGGAAACAATGAACATTTGATGCAGATGACTAAAGCTGATGTGTCTCTCTGTCAAGGATCAGCAGCCTCCATTTGAAGCCACATTTAAATTCACAAAATCTGGCTTTTTAATTGGATCTGCACCCAAACTGCATACAGATATCAGTGCCCAAAACATGCCTGATATTTAAATATTTGATAGTTTCCTTCCTCACCCTGATTCCTATCTGCGTCCTTCCACCCAGTTCAATGGTTCTGTCCATTGTTTTTTGTGTAATCCTGCAAACAAACAGGCAGACAAACACCTAAAAACACAACTCACATGGTGGAGGTAACGCTGTGGCCTGGTGAATCTTTATCCAACAGTTTATTTCAGTGCACTTCAGACAGATTCACCAGTTGCAGCTTGACGGGTGTCTACTGCCCCCGGTGGTTTATGCATGTCTCATTTCATTTCAGTTAGGAACTTCAATCACCAGAACTCACCTGTTGTCTTTCCCCAGGAACCACATGTGACACCAAATCAACCAGGACTGAAATCTCAAGAGCTACCTGGAACAAGGTTTCAGGAGGGAAAAATGTGCCCTGAAAAAAGTGCTCAGCCTTGAATGTGTCCAAGTGAACTTAAGCGTAAAGGTGAGGAGGGGGGGGTCTTTGTTAAACAGACAGACAGAGGACATGACCCCGGTGACATCATTGGATCTGGCTTCAGCTGAATTTACCCAGTGTACTCAATAGCTGTTAATTTAGACATAGATTGGAAATGAGAGGTGGGACAGCACTGGGGACGTGGAGAAGGAGTGTGAGGAGGACAAAGGAGAAAGAAAGGCAAACACCGGAGGAGGGCACCGAGTGAAATGAGGATGGAGGGCAGTTGAGCGAGAGAGAGAACGAGAGGAGCAGAAGAAAAGAGAGATGTCCGGGAGGCAGAGCAAGTAAATGAGTCATCTGAGTGGATCTGCTATCAGGGCCTATTCTAACAACACCACAAGTGAATGGATGCCTTAAAGGTTAGGCATAAAATGACTTCTCATTCTGCTGCGATATCCCCCAAGGTAGACATTAATGCTTTAGTTATGGACTTGAGTGTAAAAGCTCCTGAGGTGACGTGTTGCCTGTCTGCCATAAACATCACAGTCCATGTATATCTACATTGTGATTCCGACGAGGCATAGTTTGTGGTGAGAGGAGTATTTCGGTGCAAATGGTCGGTAAAGTTGATGTGATGCTACGTGTCATTCCTACAGCCAGGTAGTCACCCTGTCCGCACAGCCAGCTCCCCGGGTGCTGCAGGTCACAGCTGAGACTCTGTTCAGCTCCGATCCCCCTGACCCAATTCAGTGCACACACAAACACACACACACACACACACACACACACACACACACACACACACACACACACACACACACCAAAGAAGACGTGTTTTCATAAAGCGGAACGGCAGCCAGATTCAAAACACCTACATGTGTGTCAAGCTTCGTTTCTGCTCTGTTGAGTCTGTCTCCGTCACAACTTTGCAGATGTTTTAGCCATGAGGACATGAGCTCTAAATCTGCACAAATTCTCTTCCTAGTCGTCTGGTTGGAACAGTGGGTTTTGAAATGATAATGAATCTGTGGGCCTGTTTCTCCCACGTGGCACCATGTCTAGGGTGGAAACAGAAGAAATAGAATAAGGCAACCCTGGAAAGCAGCAGCATAAGATTTTTTTTCCCGTCAGTTGTAAAAGGAAGTTTCTGAGTGAACTAGATATCGGCCCTGTGTTTCTGAGAAGAGATGACATGATAAATAATACGAATCCAAGGTTAACGTAGCCTCCTTAAACCACACACCTGATTAAGAGTTCAAAGTCCTGTGATGTTAATCAATCTCAGGAAAGCCCAGGCTATAAAGTATATCCACATACTCTAAAGTTATCGGTCGGAGTGATGACTCACAATCACAAATGTTCCAATTTTATCAGATAATAAACGCTTGCACACTCCTGCACACGTTTCACTGTCTCTGTGGGGAAATTGATTTTAAATATGCATTCAAGATAGCGCATCAAAAATGAATGTCTAAATCTAACCCAAACCAAATCCTAATTTAACCCTAAAACCGTATCTTGACACCTAAATCTGTCTCTACCCGTCGGGACCTCACGTTTTTTTCCACCCCAGTGACACAAGTTCCCATGGGTTTGTTTGTATTAGAGTTGAGGTCCCCACTGGGATACACACACGCGCACACGCACACACACACACACTCACATTTACAACTGGCAAAAATCACATGATGTTGTGCACGCTCAGAGTCGAAGAGGGAGAGGCAGTGTATAGGTCAGATTCCACAGCAATATAACTGCAGGGATGGTGACAATCTTAAATCAGTGTGTGAACATGACAGTGACTGGGAGCAGGTCAGAGGAGATGAGGCCCGAGAGCGTAGTCCTGCATCCTCTGGGCCCGGCGGCCGCCCCAGAGCCCGACCTGATGGGCATCTTCGGGACGGGGGACCTGGGTCGCTCACTGGGACTGTGTCTGCTCCAGTCTGGCTACAGGGTGGTGTATGGCAGCCGCAGACCTCACAGCTGTGGCCCCTTGCCTCAGGGAGCTCAGGTACAAAACACGGCACGACACTGGACTTGGGGATTTGTTGTTTGGGACAGGATGTGCAAAAAGAATTGTGTTTGTGCGGCTCAAACGTGTTCATGTGTTCTGAATATGTGTGTTGTGCAGGTGATGAGCCACGCAGCAGCAGCCCACTCCGCCAGTCTCATCTTTATTTGCGTTCACAGAGAACACTATGACTTCCTAGAGAAACTGACACATCATCTCCAAGGAAAGGTGAAGCCACTGTTGATGTTTTGGTAGAAAAAAATCCAGGGTAGTTTCTGAGGCACAGATCAGGAGCTAACATCTAACTGAATTAGTACTTAAGTTACGTCTTGACTCTAAATGAAGGAATATAATATAACTTGCCTCAGTGATACAAACAAGTTTTTGGTTCTCAAGTAACTTTATTAATGATTCAAGCTTGTTTGGTATTAATCAATGCCCTGGTTCTTTCTTATTGTTCTACAAGTTCCACAGCAGATAAGTTGTAATATGAGTTACAAAAAACATTGCTTTTGTATTAACTGTATATAATGTTACATAACCAAGCCAAAAAAATTGAACTACTTTGAAAGATTAAATTATAAATGAAATATAGAAAAATACAATAAAATAAAATACAGCTCGGTATTATCAAAAAATATGTCAAATAAAATAGTATGTAGATAAAATATGTTTAGACAGGAATAATAAAACTCAGATTATATTGTAATAATAATGCTTTAGAATATTTAAAGTTTTGGAAAATGAAAAACCAGAAGTGTCTTCTATATTGTAACAAAGAATGGAAGATGTAAGAGATGAGTTCAGAGTTATTGCTTCAACTTCCTTTTTTTTTTCTTTTTGTTTCATCTCTTCCTCTGATGCTGATGCTTGGATAAAGGTGCTGGTGGATCTGAGTAACAACCTGAAGAAAGGCGTCTACCCAGAAGCCAATGCCACCTATCTGCAAAAGTAACGACTGAAGGGTGTCACAAGACAAGTTATACGGGCAAATAAAATATATTGTTGGTTTTACATTTTGTTTTACCATTTACCACAGTATGGTGTCCTCGCTTTTCCATTTTTGTGAGGTGTCTTATCTGTGAGAATAAAAGATTTATTGGAAGGTGCTTCAATACACCACTTAGAGAATGAGACATCAAAACTCACCACTGAATCCCAAAAGGAGTGAAGACATTTACAGAACTGCTGCTCCCTCGGGAGATTGGGCGGCTGTGTACCCATTCATTTGAAGGGGAAACATTGATTTTCACCATTTTGGGACCATTCCTTTCCCCCGTCTGTGTATCTGTAACAATATCAAGTAAAGTCCATGCTGCGTGTTCTGCAGACTGGTTCCTGGAGCTGCTGTGGTGAAGGGCCTGAACACGCTGTCCGCCTGGGCCCTGCAGAATGGACTCCTGGCTGGAAAGCAGGTGAGAGGGGGGAGCAGAAGTGAGGGATCTGTGAAAAGATGGGAGCTGGTTCAAAGTGAATCAGAGGCAGGAAGCTTATGGAGACAAAAGACATAAAGCAGGGGAAGATTACCATCTTGATCTTTTACATGATGTTTAACTGCGAGCAACAATCACTTCTTTCATCCTTTTCCTGGAATCCAATTGAAAAAGTGTCTCTCACACTCAATAACGGGAGACCGTCGCTTCACCACACACCCGGCGAAATTTGGGAAAGGAATTGATTTCATTTGTGTTGCTGCGGATTATTGATTTTGCCATCTCTCCATAACAATGCCGGAGAAAATGAGGCCAGCGCTTGTATAAACACACAAACCAACACACTTTATGATGTTACAAAGTTGAAAGACCGATGTTTATTGCGGCTACCGTTTCACAGCTACAAAGAGAAACACAAACATGCCGGAACCTCTGGAGACTAAACCTGAATCTGCCTCGAATCCTCTTCAACACAAACAACCCTGCACCCGCACACACACACACACAGACACACACACGCACACACGCACACACACACACACACACACACACACACACACACACCAACACCAACACACACACATACCATTGCAGTGCTCTATTTTCTTTGAAAACAGGTAGCTGTGAGAGAGCAGGAGTGGTGTGTTTGAGTGCGTGCGTCTTTGTCTGTGCACGTGTAGGTACAGTATATGTCCACATGCACATGCTTGTAAGCGTGCGCTATACTCCCCAGCCAGCAATTTGATCAGATCCACAGCAGGGTAGCGGCGCCGTCACATTTACATTCAGATGGAGATTTAGTCTGTCGGCCGTCCCCTGCTGTTACTGGTGCAGTAATGTAGGGAGACATGGCTGGCTGCCCGGTCCACTTATACACACACCTGGGGGAAAACTGCTCAATCCTACTGACTCCCCCTATATGCCTGTCAAACCGCGCTCTCTCTCTCCCCCTCACCCTCTCCAGCCGTCTCCATCGCTCTCACTTTTTGTGATTCCAGAGTTTCTGTTTTTTTCTCGCCCCTTCTACAAACAAGTTAATCGTCTTATCACAGAGCTGTGAGCGTGGTAATAAGCTTCCTCGTGGGGGAGATCTAGAAATGGGATTACATATTGAGCGGCATGCGTATACATAGCAAGCATGTGTCTTTACATACTGGAGTCGAGCACGTCCAGGGGGCTCCATCTTAAAAAAGACAGAACCAGAAAGTGGGGAGTTCAACACAACTCGGGGAATTTGGTTGACAGACACTGTAGGTGTACACGGCGCGGTGATGCAATAGATATTCCAAACATGGCTGGTGAGTCATCTAACCCTCATCGTAGAGTGATAATTCGCCTCTGAGAAACAAAAGCTTGGTAGATTGCAGTCAAATTAGAATATTTCTTTATCTCTGAAGAAAGGCACATTTGTTTTTTTGGAAGTGTGTTGAAGATGTTTCGAAAACATCCAAGGTTACTTAAGGTGACCATGAATTCATATCTGCGACTTTTATTACAACTGAAATGAGAAAGCAAACATTGAGGTCATCTGAATAAGAACTGTTATCTTGTATATGAGCCATAAAAAAGTAATTATCACTACTACAGCGTTGCACTGGATGACCTGTTTCTTCAGTGCAAGCTAATTTGAATCTCACAGACATCATCCTGCTGCCACACTCAGTAGGTGGCCCTCCATAGACTGTATTTAAAAATGAAGACGTATGTGCTAGTCCTCTTACTATCCAGAAATTCATCAAAAATATCCTTGAAACAAACGCTGGATCCAGAGTCTGCACAGTAGAGATCGGTACACTGATATAGATATCCAACACTAATAGATATCACATACACTAATATGGAGGAGGGATTTATTACCCATTCTGCAGCAAGCCACCTGGTGCGATCGAGACGAGTCTGCTTCCCTTTTGGGAAACGGACATGTCCTCCGTTCTTATATACAGTCCATGGTGGTGCAGTTTACTCATGTTTAAGTAATTTTTTCTAAAACCTGCTTTGCTTCACCTTTAAAATACATTAGTTGGCCTGAATGTACAAATGTAAAACCAGTTTTTTCTTTTCACTGGAACCAGGTTTGAAGCTGAGTGGTACATTCCTGTGTGGAATTGAAAAAGTAAAGTGACAGATGGACAAGCTAATCGCTGGTTTGCCTCTTTCCTTGGTGTCTATTTTCATTAACATAAACGTATAATATCCCCTCATACCAACCCAGGACTTGCAGCCTCTTTTTAAAATCACCCCACTCCTCTATGCTCCAGGTTTACCTTTGTGGAGACAGTGCAGAAGCAAAGCAGGCAGTCGCAGGCATGGCCACCAAGCTGGGTCTCACAGTTCTGGATAGAGGGTCCCTGTCTGCGGCCAGAGAACTGGAGGACTTCCCCCTGCGGCTGTTCCCTGAGTGGAGGCTGCCTCTGCGCGTGGCCGTCGGCCTCACCGCCTTCTTCTTCTTCTACGTGCTCCTCAGAGACGTCATCTACGCGTACGTTGAACAGGACAAAGACATCTCCTACAGGATCATGGTCACACTGGGCAACAAGGTAAAGATTTGCTTCCTTGTGGTTTTATTGTCCAGTTGTCTGCTGTTTAGTGTTCCCATCAAAAGATGTGCACTGTGTTCCTTCTTCCAGGTGTTTCCCATTGTGTCCCTCGTCATGTTGTCCCTGTGCTACCTGCCTGGTGTCATAGCTGCCGTCCTTCAGCTCTACAGAGGAACCAAATACAAGTCAGACATCAAAACACGACTAAAATGTTCACATTGCGTTTGAATTGTGCGTGTGTGTGTGTGTAAAGACACTTTGGCATATTCCAGACGTTTCCCTGATTGGCTGGACCGCTGGATGGTGTGCAGGAAGCAGATGGGGCTGCTTGCGCTGGCCTTTGCATTTCTCCACAGCATCTACACATTCATCACTCCCCTTCGCTATAACGTCAGATACAAACTCATCTCGCTGGTGGTGGACGAGGTACAGCACGCCGGCTCCAACCTCTCGCACCATTCCCGCAGTCCTGTGCATCGAGGAACGCGGCAGGGAAACTCTCATTAAGTAGGAGATTCACAGTGTGTCTCTTTGTCTGTCTGTCTCTCTCCCTCTCTCTCTCAGATGAAGAAAAATAAAACCACCCCGTTTTACTTTGATGACACAGAGGCATGGGGCACCGACTCGTTCTTTATGCTGGGTATCCTGGGCTTCTTTCTTTACGTCCTGCTAGGACTAACATCCCTGCCCTCGGTGGGAGGCTCCCTCAGCTGGAGAGAGTTCAGCTTCATTCAGGTCAGAGCGCAGCTGGAAACAAGCCGTGCTTTATGGGCATGTGGAGTGTGGAGTGTGGGCGTGTGTGTGCTTGTGTTCACCTTTAGGCCTTTAGACATGATCAGTCACATGCCTACTATCAGTGCTTTGATAATCTCTCTTTGAGGTAGTCTGTGTTTGGAGTTTCCAAGTTTCCTTCAGAGTCATTAAACTGTTGTAGAGGCAATATGTCACCGGCACTCACTTCCCCAGAGCCTAGTTAACCAACTGCCGAACACAGGCACACACAGCGAAGGCCTGGCTGACTTCAGTCCAGGATTTTAAATGTTAAGTTATTCATTAAATAGAATTATTATACCTGGTATAATCCCCAGTGAGGAGATTGTTAATGCAGGTCACAGGTCCATTTGTGTAAAGGTCAGATCCGTTGGTAGACCCCAGATAGGGAATGAAAGTCAGAGATAGAGGTCAAGGTCAAGATAATCCATATGATCTGGTGGGAAGAGTTATGAAAGATATATATAAAACAGCAGTATCAATTTAAACTGTATTTTTCATGTTTTTGGTGCAGTTATGGTCGAGGTTATCAAAAAAAAGGAATTGTATGTTTCTCGTGTTAATGCGCGGAGCAGAAGGATTTGCTCTTTCTAAACAGGTTAAATAAGATCCATGATAATCATTACGAGGGCACAGTTCATTACTGCACAACATTAATATGAATGTTTCCTTATTGTGCCGTTTGCACTCATTGTAATGCGCGGGGGATGAGAACATCAGCCGCCAAACGCTAAAAATGTAAATTAAAGAACATTATCCAAGTAATTAACAATAACCGAGCCTCAAAGGCCACCGGCGCTACAAAACCAATTATTCTGGAACGGCTGAGAAACAATTTATATTCTGAGATTATTATGATGCTTGAGGATTCAACACCATCACTGGAAATATCCAGACGTCCATCTTAAACATTGTCAGAACAACAACCTACGAATAAGGTTTGGTTCAGACAGCTGGATTCTGAATATGTTTTAATCATCCATCCATTATCTATACCGCTGGTCCTTTTAGGATTGGTTGGGGGGTGGGCTGACGTTGGGGTACTCCTGGTTGCCGGTCTATCGCTGGGCAGATATACACATACAGACTGTATATTTATATATAGCTTTTCCACTCTTATCGACCACCCATAGCTTTTTGCATTACAAGTCCCACTGACCCATTCACACACATTCATACTGCACCTCTATACACAGTCTTTTTCCATTACACACCATTCATACACTGTGGGCACAGCATTCAGGAGCAATTTCAGTATCTTGCCCAAGACTGCAGACCAGCGACCTTATGGTTAGTGGACAACCCTCTCTACATTAAGTTATTTAGTGTCACCTCACGGTTAGAGGGTTCTTGCTATTTATGCTTTCCCAGGGCCTTTAGGTGTTGAGTTTGCATGCTCTCCATGTTCTACCATGACTGGATCCGACTTCCTCCCACAGTCCAAAGATATTTTAGAGACACATTAGAGTAAAGTCAATTGAAGACTTAACACTGTCGGTGGGTGTGAATGGTTGTTTGTCTCTGTATGTCAAACCCGTGATATGCTGGTGCAGGTGTACCCCGTCTATTACCAGCTGGTTCCAGTTTCTGTGTAGCTGAGGGATCTGTGTGTCAATGTTCTTCAATCTGAAGTAAAACTGTCTATTTCCACCTTTCAGACTGACTCAATATTCCCTGTATAGACATATAGACATGATCTTATCTTATCTAAACTGTGACACTAGTGTTTTGATATTTTCCTGTGTTCTTCCCCTCAGTCTAAGCTGGGCCACCTGACCCTGTTCATCTGCACTTCGCATGGCTACATCTACGGCTGGAACAAATTTCTCAGTCCCTCTACATACAAATGGTACACTCCTCCGGGCTACATGCTCTGCCTGATCGTGCCGTCTGTGGTGTTGGTGTTCAAGCTGCTGCTCCTCCTTCCCTGCGTGGACCGCACCCTCACCCGCATCCGACAGGGCTGGGAGAGGAACCAGCCGAGTGAGGAGACGGGGGAGGTCAAGGCCACCAACCTGTGAACTGTGATCACGGAGATCGTCAAAGACTGTGGGTTGATTACTGACAGTTTCCTTTAATCATTCATTGTGATGGGGAACAAACTGAATGTACATAAATATATATTTCAGGAATACAGGTGAGCCTAAAATAAATAAACACAAAGTACCCTCAATTATTTATAATGTTCTCATTTTGCAGAAATAACTTGAAATATTGAGTGTTTCATTGTTTTAGGTTAGAATGAGGAATACTTCATAAAACATACCCACAGATAATAACCCGTGCTCTGTTGGTGTGGGATTGTGTCCCTTTGAGAACATTTTTTTTTATATCATCCAAATATAAACACATCTCTGTGGATAATTACCGTTGATCGTTGCAGTTGAGTTTTGGAAACAAAGCATGTTTTGTGCGGTTTATCTTTTTCACAGGATGTGGTGAAAAATAGATTGATATCCCCTGCTGAAATCCATTGTTTTAATAAAGGTATGCGCAATACTCTCCTCCCGCTTCAAGTGGTGCGGCTGCATCCCCGAGGTTGCTCTCTTCTCAGGATGTTATTGATCTCCCTGTGTTTCGAACATAAATTTGCTGCTCAAACCTGCCTCCCTCTCAAGGGTGTGAGAACGTGTTCAAACACACACACACACACACACACACACGCACACACAGAGATAAACACACACACACAGGTACATAGAGAACGGAAAAGAGAGTGAGGGTAAGCTAATTGTATCATGGCATACAGAGCCAACACACGTGCACAAACAGCTCCACGCTTACAATTGCCAAAAAGCAGAGTGTGTAACAGTGGACAACGCGTTTGGTTGCCAAAAGTAAACTCTGGAATACATAACAAGTGAGATAAAATTAAAAGAAAAGATTTAAAGCCGGTTTACAGTCGTTGTTACACTAATTACCTGATCGAGCAGTGAAAGTGAGACGAGAGGATAGAGCAGCTTTGACCATGACAGTGTCTGCTGCCACAAAAGGCAATTTTATTTTTATATCACAAAAAGGTTTTAGCAAACAGGGGTTCTAAATCAGGTACACGATATCATAAGATGAAAACACAACACAACTTTTAGATTTAAAAGAGTTAAACTGAAAAAGTTTTAACTTGTTCTAAGTATTACCTCCACCAAGACCCGATCTGCACAAATACACACATATATATAATGCCAGTCCCCTTAATGTCTGAATTTTTCCATCAAGAAACATGAATAATTCTTTCATAACTCAAGGGAAATTTTGAAAAATACCCTAACGACAAGCATAAACGTTGAAGAAAGTATATATGTATATTTGAATGGATCAACCCCCTAATCTGGATCTGCACCATTGAATGGGTTCTCTCCTGACCCATAACACATTCTTTCATCAGTAATTTTTTTCCCCATAATCCTGTGATGAACAAACAGATACAAATCAGGATGGAGGTAAAGAGAAATGCAAGCTCAGGCCTGTCACTGTTCATTAGTGGAACGTGTAGATTGTCCTTTTTGTATCAATAGTTTGATGCAGAGCAGTTTTCAGGGTCTGTGGGGAAACAGCTTAAAGCAAAGCGGTGTTCACCACTGGTAGACAGACCTGAGGCAATGCATATTGGACATATTTTTGAAAAAGCCTGTTTGCAGAATATGAAGGCAGAGAATTGATTTTAAGTGGACACTGGGGTCACACACGTCCTGTATACCTGAGACCAAGGCGCCGACTGATTGTATAATTTTCGGTGGAGGCAAATTCACCGTGGGCCCCGGTGGACAGAAGTTCAGAGGCTACTGCAGAAGTCTGTCGATGGTGGTAAACAAGGCCCATGCACATCGTTACTGCTCCGACTGGTGATGTCAGAGAACACACACCAGCCTTGCATTTTTCTTATCTCCAAATTTATAATCAGCTTTTTTTCCCACCAGGATTCAGCTTTTAACATTCTCTTTGTTTTTATCCGTTCTGATCAGTGTGGTATATCTCCATGGAGATCTTCTCTTAACAGAAACCACCTTCCCCTGTGTTGGCTAAATGGCATCGATAACAGTAATTTCATGATTTAAATTATATACATGGAAACGGACTGAGACACAAGAGAGAGCGGGTGCGGGAGAGCAAGCCTGGATTCATATTTAACTGGAGCATCCAGTGATCTGTTCCTCTGTGATAGTGCTGGCAAAGACAACACAGGAGTGATCTGAGAGAGCAACTTCAGGCTCACACAACCTCAGGAAAGTTCAGACCGTTGGAGGGGAAAGAGTTCAGAGGGTTTCCTTTGTAGAGTGTGAACTACTGAGACAGTCCATAGACAGCACAACACATTTCTTCTGCAGGGTTGTCGACATGGATGTTAAAATCACAATCACAAAAATAACCACACGATCAAATTTAAGACAGATTGGAAAAATCCGTTAGGCAAACACAAAAAAAAAGAAGGGAAGCTTGGAAAGAGGGAATTAAGATGAAGGGCGATTTATTTAAAATAAGTCAAATTTCATTTTACTTGCATTAAAAGGGAACAAGGTTGCAGCTGCACCTGCTTATGCATTCTCAAAACTTCAAAACACTAAAGATTGGAGGGAGGGGGCCGACTCTATAAGAACAGCTGCACTCTTATCTGGGTCTGACCGAGCTTCACTCAAAACATGGAATCAAGGTTGTGCTTGATAATAATTGATTGAAATGTTTTTTTTCCTGCCAGAGAACAGGTGTTAATTAAATCCAGATTGAAAGTGTTACAAGAGTTACGTGTCCGGTTCATTTCTTCACTTTGGGACCAACTGTGGCTGCTGAGGAGCGAATGCTAAATTTGATATTGCCCTTGCTGTGTGGCAGATCGGCCTCTCTCTTTGTATGACCTTTCAGGGCAGGGACTGGGGAAAGTTCCACTAGGCCCAGGCTTGTCCTGTGAAAAGTTATATGTGTCATTAGCCCTGGAGCCTGGATCTGGAACACATCCGTCAGAGACACAAACAAATGAGCGTGCTCTGCTTTTATCAGGCTGAGGATGAAAAAGGCAACGTCTTTTTCTTCTTTTTTTGTTGCCTGAAGCAGAATGTTCAGTCGCAGATATCCCTGTTATCTAGTATCTAAAACAATTATCTGCACTCACAATCTGCGATCCCTCACACCCCCTCCCATTGTATTATTCTCCCATTACCAAAGAGCCGCTGTTAATTTGAGCCTGTTTCCTGCTGTTTGTGTGTGTGTGTGTGTGCGTGTGTGTGTTTGTGCCCGTTTGTGTACGATGACACACAAATGCGGGAGAGGATTCCAATATTGCCCTTGGTGAGAATTAAGATGTGGCAACACAGGGAAAAGCTGTGAAATAGGCGAACATACATTCATTATTTCCCCTCACGTTTAATTTCACTCACCTAGACAACCTTGAAACCCGTAATAAGATTATGTGTGTCCAGCCATGAAGGGTCGACTCGATGTGAGCATAAATAAACAGCTGAAATTTGTGGGTAAGGACACAGATCATGGGCCACGTTTAATAAAAGGATTCATCCATGATTCATCCGTGAGGCACTCGTCTGCTGAGTGAAGATAACGAGGCTGATATCTATCTGAATGTTTCTCTTGGAAACAGCACAGTGCTGTATGGTTTGGACCTAGTTTGTCGTTTTGAGATTTTGCTTTTTCACAAAATTATCGTTGCACTAAATTAGTTCACATTTCTTCTCTATGAAGTTGTAAGGAAACAGTTTTTGCTTTTGTGTAGTTCAATTTTTTTTAATAAATAATGTGTAAATGATGTATATTCCTTTTCCTCATGATGTTTTGTCTCTATAGTCTTTCCCTGATAGAGACACAAGGTTGTGCCGACATTCAAACTTCATTTGATAAAAAATAATTGAGTTGATATATAAAAAAAAGAATAATAATACACAGAAAAATCTTTAAAGCTTTTTACTTTAAAGCTTTTTAGTGGAAAGAAACCTTTCTTTTGACTAAAATCAATTTGATCTTTTGTTGAATTCATTTCCTTTTCCCCGTCTTCTGTGAACTCTGAATTACGTGAACTGCAGGTTCAAAGAAAAACCCAGACCTGAAATAAATGAAAGTCTTTTCCCACATGGTAGATCTTGACATACGGTTTTTTTTCATACAGATCAGAAAGCCCACCTCTATAGTGCCTGAGGTTTGCATTTACCTCAGCACAGCACGGAGAACATGCACCTTGGCCTCGGATACCAACGGGGCAAATGGCATCCCAAGCACATTGTCTGGTGGATTAGACCTTGACAGTGCTCAAACTCTCAGTCTCCCAGGCTGTTGAGGTAAAAGTTGCCCTCCATTACATCAGGAAGCAGCCAGGGTACCACAGGGGGCTTTCTCTGAGTTCTCACGGAGCACATACCACTTAATTGATTCGGCAGGAATGTCAAAAGAGAGTTATTTAGGGTGAGCGGAGTAACCTCTGCAGCTCTTATCACGCAGCCTAATTTATCGTGAAAGTCCCCGGAGGTTTGCGAGTAGCCTGCTGCATCACTAGAGCCATGTAGCAAATGTAACTTCCTTACCGAGGAAAACTTGGTGTAACTGATGAAAGACTAATGAAAGCTGGTGAATTTAAGCGTCCGCCACACGTACCGATGACCGATAAGGTGCCGTTTGTCTTTGCAGACCTAGAGACCTGGTGTGTGCATGCAGCTGAATGTAAAGAACTGAGCTGTGTTTCCTCCTTTTTAAATTAGAGTTATTAACAAGTGTAGATTCCCGATTACTAAGCATTTTCAAAGCAGTAAGCACCGAGGAAATGGAACAACTAGAGCCCACATGCAACCATAAATATCGACCTATTATTCACAAAGGGGTTTGGGTTAAGTCATGTGATGAACACTGTGCACATTAGAATGCAATAATAAGCAGGAGCACTGCTGCACTTAATTCTTCAGATTTGCACTTGCTTCATGAGCAGTCATGAGCAATACCACTGAGACACATTAGGAAAAAGAATAATCTGAAGTCATAAAAAGTTAAGTGAAGAAGCCATAAAAAACGTATATATAGTATATATAGATAAAAGCCACCATATACTATTAAAATCCAGGAGGTCTCACTAGGGCTGTTAAAACCACAAGCTGGATTAATGTATTTTCTTCAAGTGAACATTGTCAAAACTTTTGGAAAAGTGTTTTAATAAAAATCCTGTTGATCTGACATTGTTTTTCCAATTTCCTTTTCTTTAATGCAGATGTTCTTCGAGCTCTGGCCCCTGCTGCTTTTCTATTCTGTGAGGCAGTTTACTGTAATCATGAATTGAATGTGTGTCTGACTCTGATACTGTTTGCCAAGTGATAATTACTTTTTGAAGTATGATTGGCTCCGATTTTGGTCCCATTTTGATCCCAGCAGGAGTTGTAGTTTTCTCTGAGAGAAAGGCGACGGGGCTTCCTGCAGGCTGACGCAGGAACTGAAGCCGCCCCGGTGCCTTCATGGGCTGAAATCATGAGGCAGAAGAGAAGTGAAATTGAACAGATTTAATGCACAAAGAGGAGCTCTTATCTGCAAACAGGGGACGCTACAAGGCGACTGAGGGGTTGGATCACGCTGCAGAAACATGCCGGAGATTATAGAACATTTGTTGCGGCTGCACGAAAGCAAGTTTAACCGCTGTCAGGGGCCGAGGATGCTTTCCACTGATATAGAATATTAGTAAAGGTGCAATAGAGATAGGTTGTCTCACTGGGTTATCACTAATATAGAATCATGTGTCCAGCCGACACTTTGATGGCCTGATGCTGTGATATTTTGATGAGGGACCGATGTGAGCTCTGTGGCTTTTTGCAGTATGCCCAAAATTGCCATGATTGTACCTGTGCCCCTGTGCACATCCCCAAGTGAGACCGCGCTACAGAGCAGAATGTGCCATTTATAACAAAGTCTCCTGAAAACATGACTCAGAAGGGTGACAAATGTGTATTATGTGAAAATAAAAATGATAAATTCAATGATTTGTGCAAACTTTTGGGTACTCACAAAGCTCTGTTCCAATCCACACACAAATTATATTTGTATTCCTAGGCAACCGTACAGAGGTGCTAAGTGTTCTGTACAAGAGGCAACGAGTTGTTCTGTCTACGAAGAAAAACATCATTGCTACTTTGAAATTACACATGAAAGCCCAAATGTCCCAGTTTTCCACCAGCACTTAAAGTAAAAGTCTCAAAAATCTACCTGCAAATGTAGCCTGATCCATTTCTGACTACCCAAGAGAATGGATAAATAGTTGTACACACTAGGTACATTTTATACATTTTTAGGTGAAAAAATACAAATCTATTTAAAAAGAATTTACTCTAATTCCCCTTCTGACATGCATCTCTATAGATTACTAACATTTGTATTGGTTATGCTAGATTGATTGAGAGTATTTCTTTCTTTCTTAGTTTTGTATTCATGCTCGCACATTGATCTTGTGTCATTAACATCCTCATTGGCCTTTCTGCTCTGTCAAAACAAGAATACCATGTCCTCTCTGCAGAGGACGGACGACTGCCGCTCAGGGCTGTTTCCCGGTGAACAACATCTGATCGGCCTGAGGGATGAACACTGGAGACGGATCAGACTGAGACGACCAGACACTGAACTCAGAGGGGGGGGAAAGTCTGTCTGGGGGGGGGGGGGGGGGGGGGAGTCTTTAACCAAAGCAAATGTCATTGCGAAGTTGTAAGGTTTTGTTTTATATATTTATATAAGGTTCTGTTTTCACCCCTGTCTATTCAGCCGGGATTTATCAGAAAATATGCACGTGGATAAAATAAATGCAAGATATATGATAAGGCTGAACTCTATATGTGTAAAAATTGCATTGTGCTTTGCCAGAGTTTTTATGTAGGTTGGGTTTTTGCACATTTCTCTTAATATGATCATGTCAGTAAACTTTTTCAAATGTCCTGATCTGTTAAATGCAAAAAAAAGTGTGTTTGTTTGATGGTTGCTCTGTTTGTTTGATTGTCATCCGGAATACATAGAAAACAAAATGACAGATTACCATGAAACGTGGAGGGATGGGCCACGGATGAAGAAAGTTCCAACACATCTGGACCAAGGAGGGGATCCAGTAGTTTTTTTCCCCTTCAACTTTCAAGCCAATGACTCGCGTTTCTTGATTTAAAAAAAGATCTAACATATATAGGAGACTGATATCAATGAATGTGGTAAATTTGGTGCAGCTTGATCGAATTGACGGGGCCTGTTGTACATTGGCTGAGGCATGTTCTCTCCTGGGATAACATTCTCGTTAGATAAATCTAAACGGTGCATCTGAAACAATTCCTCTCTGTCAACTTTGTTTACGAATCAATGAACGTGCAGACTAAATGTGCAACATCTTTGTTTCCGTGCGTGTGTGTATGTAAGTGTTTGTGTGGTGCTAGTCTTGTGGGAGGGATTAGCAGAGGACACCACTAGCCCCAGCAGGTGTTGTAGCTAAGAGATGAGAGCAACCTGCAGTTATAGGACCGTGGACTAGAAATGAGGACTATTGCATACGCACACAAATAATGAATAAGAACTGCATAGAAATAGAGATAAGAAGATAGATAATTATTGTTTTTCAGGTTCATTATAGTAGAATGGGACAAGCTGAGCTGTATTGAGACAAGACTTTTAGCTGCACGTCTGTCCCTCTTTTATTTAGCACACACACTAAACATGCAGGTAGTGTCACTGAGTAAATATAGTGCCACAAGGTAGCACACAAGGACCAGCTGTGACTTGGATTCAGAGGGGAAAACTTGTGTGCAGGTGTGGAAACACGGCAAGTGTTGGTAGGTGCAAAACAGAAATCAATCAGATAATGGAGCCGATGCAGAGGGGGAAACCGGAGAGGATGTAGCAGCCGTCGCTACAACACACAGTTCGGTGCTACAGGAGATGTACGGAGCTCCTTCTTTTTAGCCCAAAGCAGAACATTTAGTCAGAGACATCCTGTTATCTGGCATCTAACAACATTATCTACACACATAATCTGCAATCTGCAAACCCTTACACCCTCTCACAATGTGATTCTCCCATTACCAAAGACCCGCTGTTAATTTTAGCCTGTTTCCTGCTGTTGGGGTGCAAGTGTGTGTGCGTGTGTGTGTGTGTGTATGTGTGTGTGTGTGTGTGTGTGTGTGTTTGTGTCTGTGCTGATGGCAAATGAGATACCAATATTGCCTTGGGAACAAATTAACACGTATCCATAGGTGGAAAAGCTGTGAAACAAGCTAACTTACCTTCATGATTCCCACTCATGTTTAATTTACACACCTAGACAACCTTGAAACCCATAATAAGATTACGTGTGTCCAGCCGTGAAGGGTCGACTCGATACGAACATAAATAACCAGTTTGAGGAAAAAAGATCAGGTACCGCGGCGAATGAAGAGTTTGTCCAGGATTCATCTGTGAAATACATTTTTAAATATTGAATTGCACCAGGAGAACTGTGATATACACATCTGTACTAATATGGCGGTTAAATAAATCCACTTTCATCTAAGGTAAATATGAAATATTGAGTTATATTATAAGTTATATTATAAATTATAAGATCACATGAAGTTTAGATGCATTCATGTTTAGGTTATAACTCATTTTACAAAGGCTGTATCCAAAAGTGTTGCGGCTATGTCTAATTGTTTGACTGTGTGGGGCCAAGCGAGAGCTGGTTTATTCATCAAGAACATAAAGTCTAACCTTATCAGAATAACACACAGATAATAAACAAACCCGGTGACAATCAACTTAAACCAGGAAGCTTTTTGTGATTTTTATAACCTAATATATGGTGAAAGTTTAGGAAGAAAGTATTTGAGGTGGCTAGAAGCTGGAATTCACACAAATAATAAAAATAAAACCAATTAAGAAATAAACTGTTATGTTAAATTGTTTTGATCAATTGTTTATTTTTTTCTTGCTACAAATACTGCAGTCTGATGCTGAGTTATATGTTCTGAATGATGTATTGTAGATCTATCAACTGCTTATAGATTTCATGTTAAATCTGCAGGAACAGTCTTTACAGTCTATGTAGCGATGTGGCTGTTCCTGCTCTTGAGTATTGTTGCAACGTAGTTCGTTGTTGAGCTGTGGCAGGTATCAAACACAACCAAACTTTACTCATGGGCTTAAAGACAAACTTTGATCCTTCCTCAAACAACTATTAAAGGCAGTCACAAATGAGACCACTGGGAGATGACTGAGATGGAGAATACAGAAGGTGTACAGTAGTCTTACAGAGCACAAACTAATCCTCTTAGGATCCAAACACTGCAGAGCTTTTGAACATGTCTGAATGTGTCATGTTTATGAAGTAATATCCTTGGGAAAGTACACATGGCACGGAGACAATACAGTCTCCTCTCTGTTATTTTATCTACAGCTGGTGTCGGTATCACAAATGTCACTGCAATGGCAAATCATGAATTCACTGGATGAATGACTGTTTACACTAAGGATACCGTTGAGCACAATGGTAATAGAAACTATAGCCATTTTAATTCTATTTAATTTATTCTATTTTCACTTTACAAGACATTGAATGACATTCATCTTTTCCCCTGTATTATAATAATCACCAACCTTATTGTCTGCTTAATCCATTTGCATCAGTGTGGATCCATAGGAGAGACTATGAGTGATTGTGTGCATCTGTCAGCACAGAACAACTCGCATAGACAATCAAAAGTCCATGTAGGAGCAGGTGGGATGTTTTAATAAAGAACAGAAGGAAAGACACTTACACCAAACAGTCTTAGTCACAGATTGAATAAGGGTATTGTTTATTTCAATGTCCAGAAAAATAACACACAAAGATCACAACAGCTCATGCAATTACCAAAACTAGTTTAAAGGTGAATTTATCAATCTTTGGCCAATGGGGAGCAGAGGACCTTCAAAATAAGCGACAGACCTACAGGCTGGATATAGTTACATGTTATGACTAACATGTAAAAAAAAAAACATTACCACCTTTTAATTGTAGTCTGAATCTGTGCCATGAGACTGAAAGATACAGAAAATCGTACATTACAGCTTCCCAAAAGTGTTGCCAGAGTGTTTCAATTCCCACTGGTCATAAACCCTGCCTCCTCCATGTTAACAGATAAGAGTTGGAATATACAATAAAACAACAACTCTTTTTTTAAGGCAGGTAGTTTGACTGCCTGTGGATTTAATGTTTTTGTGCTTAACGACACAGTGAATTTATATCTATTCTAAATTTAGATTTGATCTAAATTTACTGCCTGTAAATTCTACAATACGACTTTTTCTCTAAACGCATTAACATCCCACATAAAAGCAAATAATGTTATGTAAATGTATGTCTTTCTGACGAATTAATGGTCTTGTTTTAAAAGTTCAGTGACATGAATTCAATTTTTGCTCAATCAATACATTGTTTACAATCTGGTAGTCCAGTGCATTCCAGTTGATCACATTCCCTGGAGTGAAGTGGCGATCATCCATGTATTTCTGGATCTGGCAGGAGGAAAGGATGTAGTCCCACATGTGGACGTCCGACATCATGCCAACGAAAGACTGTTTAACGTCAAAACCCCCACCGTGGGAATCCTGCTCCTGAGGTCAGAAATACAGAAACTTAAAGCAAAACACACACAATAAATTATACGATATCACACGGATAATTGGCTGAAGGACCACGAATTATGATTCTCATCGATAAAAATCTACCTGTCCTAAAGTGATCATCATGGTTCCTTTGATGCTGGACCCAGAGCTGATGGACTTCTTAATCGAGGGTATTCCATCAAACCACACCTGCACCAGTCCAGACTTAGAGTCCCATGTGGTACAAATGGAGTGCCACATGTTTGGCTTGTAGTCGAACCCTGCATATTCTACCTTTTTATCCCTAATGTGAGGCGCTATCTTCTTATTTGCTCCATCCCAAAAAATCAAGAAGTCATTGTTGTTGGAGGATGTGGCCAGAGAGAAGAGAGCGTGGTCTCTTTTGAGGTCAGTAAAGGATCTGTGGGCATTTCAAAAGGACATTATCATTCATTATACTTTTTACAATCAGGAGAGATCTTATAAATGCATTTTGTATGTTCAGTTCTACCTGTGACAGAGAGTTACAACACTTAATTCCTGTCTTGCTAGGTTCAGCTTCACGTGAGCAGTGTTGCTTTGCTGTGGAAAAGTGAACATTCGATCCGACAGATCTGAAGAGAGAGACGGAGACATTTTGTTTGTATATATCTGTTTTTTTTGTTTTTTGATTTTTTGAATAGGCACCAGTAGTTTTTCACACTGTGGTCAATCGAACTGGTAAAAGTGAAATGGTAAAAACTCTCCTGTCAATACAGTACACATTTTAAAACCTCATTTATGCATATTAAGATTTTTCCTTTGTCTGTAATGAAAATGTTATCCTGAATATTAAGTAGCAGACATTTTTTTATATTTATGCTCTGTTAAATTAATAATATTCTTTTTTTACCTTCAGTAACTGCAGCACATGCTGTCAGCATCGCCAACACAAGCAGAACGATCATCTAATATAAGACAAAAGACAAAATGTGTAACTTTTAGATTTGGTGCACATCCAATTACTCATAATCCTTTTATTTGCCTTGGATTTTCACAATATAGGTGGCAAATCACATCTATTACGAGTATGTTAAATATAATTTTACAGTTTTAGTTGTGTAGATCCTACCTTGAAGCCAGTCTCAGGATTTAGTGTGATGCAGTGAATAGGGAAGACTCTTCTACTTTCACAGCTTCCCCATTTCTCAGTGCACGTGTGTGTTTGTTTCCTGATCTACTTCTTTTTTTTGTCTTCAGATTCCTGTATTGTAACAACATACAGTGTTTTCTGCTGATTCAACATAATGCTCCTCATGTTGAAATAGTAATTGTTCTCAGTTCATCATCTACATGGTTAACTGCACCTTTATTATTCAATAATTGGCATAAAATTGGTGGTTGAGGATATTACTTATACTGTGTTGTATGTGTAACTGAATCTACAGTACCAACAAAGTCTGAGCACACGCTAAGTGCAGTACAGACTAGATCTTCATCTCCTGGTGGTAAAAAACCATTTGTTTTTCCAGACCTTTGACTTTCCACACACATCTCCCCAAACTTAACACACACATGTGACCTCAGCCATTCCATGTGGTCCTTTGTCTTCTTAGTGACCCGGCCGCCATTTTGAAAAAACACAAACACTCACACACAAACACGCACGCACACAACTGCATATAGTAAGTACACCTTCAGTTAGTTTGTGTATTTTTACTTTGATCATTTCATAATGAATTTTTCTTTAAGACACAGGCCATTATCATTAATGTTGCATAAGTGTTAATTTTGCCAACCTCTGCACTGTCAAGAACTCCATATCCTGCAACTTGTCTTACTATGGATGTAGACATTTTTTTTTAAGTTATTAATTGAATTATTAATCAGACTCCAAATTTGTGGTAAGTAATTTCATGAGACTAAAATCAATAAATTAGCTCTCTTCACACTTCCTTAGAAGGGTGGTGACCCGAGGTACCTTTAATGTCCATTACATTTATTATTTAATATTAATATTTTTATATTAATAATAAAACAAATTCTGATAGCCAAGCTTATTGAGTGCCGAAAGGCACAGGATTTAATGATGCCATGTTTAAAGTAAAAAAATCCCCAACAATATGCATCAACAACATAAAGTCCAACTTTATCAGAAAAACACAAATAATAAACTGTTCATATTATTCATTTTAGGTAGTTATTATCACACTGATGTATGTCCAATTGTTTATTTTTAGTTATTTGATGCTATAAAAACAGGAGTAAATGACATGATTGACAGTTGTGACTAAAGATGGCAGCATTAGTATCAGAGTGATTCTGGCTTCATTTCTGTGGGAGGAAGTGGCGCCTGGTACATCTTTATTTACAGTAGATGGGCAAAATCAAGACTGTCTTTGAATGTGTTCAGCAGGAAGAATTTATTGGTGTGCAGAGGGAAATTCTCAGGAGGAAAATCCAAGGGAGCACCTCTTTTCACACCACTTGTGGTCATTCATTGCTTTTATTTTTCTCCAATCCAATATTGATTACAATGACTGTGAAATTAAAACATATCAGGAGATGATGTTAGAAATGAATTTGATATCTGTCACAGTTACAGTTGAAACCTACTGTAAAGCCAAAGAAATAAGTCGTGTTAGATAAACAGAGAACAGTCTTCACCGAAAGTTGAAGGATCTGGATTTTTCTTCATACTCTAAATAAAAGCCTTTCAGCTAAATTCTCCCTTTTTTAATGCAGGGGGTAGACTGACATTTACTGTTTTTGCCCTAAACGACACAGTAAACTTAGATTTGAATCTGATTTACTGCCTGTAAATTCTACATTTGGATCTTTCCTCTCAACAAATTTACCCTAAAGCACATCAAGTGTAATATTATGTTCTTTTGTCTTTCTGACGTGTTAATGGTCTTGTTTTAAATGTTCAGTGACATGACTTAGATTTTTGCTCAATCAGCACATTGTTTACAATCTGGAAGTCCAGTGCATTCCAGTTGATCACATTCCCTGGAGTGAATTGGGGTTCATCCACATAGTTCTGGATCTCGCAGGAGGAAAGGATGAAGTCCCACATGTGGACGTCCGATATCATGCCAACGAAAGACTGTTTACTGTCAAATCCCCCACCGTGGGAATCCTGCTCCTGAGGTCAGAAATACAGAAACTTAAAGCCAAGACACACACAATAAATTGTACGATATCACACGGATAATTTGATGTAGGGCCCGAAATTTTGATTCTCATCAATAAAGATGTACCTGTCCTAAAATAATCATCATGGGTCCTTGGATGCTGGAACCAGAGCTGGTGGATCTCCTAATCGAGGGTATTCCATCAAACCACATCTGCACCAGTCCAGACTCAGAGCCCCACGTGGTACAAATGGAGTGCCACATGTTCGGCCTGTAGTCGAACCTTCCATATTCTACCTTTTTATCAATGATGAAAGAATCCATCTCCTTATTTGTTTCATCCCAAAAAATCAGGAAGCCATTGCTGTTGGAGGATGTGGCCAGAGAGAAGAGGGCGTGGTCTCTTTTGAGGTCAGTAAAGGATCTGTGGGCATTTCAAAACGACATTATCATTCATTATACTTTTCACAATCAGGTGAGTTCAACAGTGGGTTGTTATACTATATGCATTGTGTATGTTCTGTTCTACCTGTGACAGAGAGTAACTTCACTTAAATCCTGTTGTGTTATGTTCAGCTTCACACGAGCAGTGTTGGTTTGCTCTGGGAAAAGGAACATCCGACCCGACATATCTGAAGAGAGAGACAGAGAAAAGTGTTCAATGTTCTTGGGGTTTTGTTTTATCATTTTTGCTCAATTGTAACATAAATCTAAAATGTAAGATGTAAAATACGAATCTTACCACATCATTATCAAAATAAGAATTTCTGCACTATTTTGTAATAAGTGAGTCAGTTTGTGTAAAGAGTGGAATCAATTCTTGTTGGAATGTGGAATAAGCAACAATAGTTTGTCAAACTTTGGTCAAGGAATAACTCATTTACTCAGAATGAATGGGTTAGTTCAATCGAAACAAAAGTGGAACGGTACTTTGAATACATTCTCCCTCTTTAAAACTCTCCTGTCAATACAATACAAATTTTAAACCCTCATGTATGTAAATTAAGATATTTCCTTGCCTATAATGAAAATGTATGCAAAATAAAAGGCAGAAAGAAATCTATGTTTATGTTTGGATTCACTCTGTTGTGTTTCTTTTACCTTCAATACTTTCAGCACATCCTGTCAGCATCACCAACCCAAGCAGGAGGATCATCTTATTTAAAGACAAAAGTGTTGTGTTAAAAGACAAAAGTGTTGTGTTAAGTAAAAACATGAGGACTCAAAACTGCAGAACAAAAAGGTGTGGTTTCCAAAAAGTGGACTCAATGGCTAAACTGAAAACTCAAAGAAAGAAAGTGCAGAATGGAGACGGGTGATGTGAGTAGGCATGAAGCCGACCAACCGACAGAGAAAGGGAAGCAAAAAATATCATATCTATTACAAGTCTGTTAAATATTATTTTACAGTTTTACTGTGTAGATCCTACCTTGAAGCCAGTCTCAGGATTTAGTGTGATGCAGTGAATAGGGAAGACTCTTCTACTTTCACAACTTCCCCATTTCTCAGTGCACGTGTGTGTTTGTTTCCTGATCTACTTCTTTATTTTTTTGTCTTCAGATTCCTGTATTGTAACAACATACAGTGTTTTCTGCTGATTCAACATAATCCTCCTCATGTTGAAATAGTAATTGTTCTCAGTTCATCATTTACATGCTTAACTGCACCTGTTATATTCAATAATTGGCATAAAATTGGTGGTTGAGGATTACACTTATACTGTGTTTTTTGTGTTACATTATCTACAGTACCAACAATGTTTGAGCACACACTAAGTGCAGTACAGACCATATCTTCATGTCCTGGTGTTAAACATTTTTTTTTTTCCGGGCCTTTGACTTTCCCAAAATATCATTAGAATAGAGATACAGAGATACTATGATAATAAAAAAATACGGAAGAGAGAGAAAAATGAAATACACATTTCTGGATACACACCAACATTTAATGGGTGTTACAACCCCGCCCAGGAGAAAACCCAGTCACACCATGATACATGAGTCCCCCCTTTCCCAGCTCCCAAGAAGAACCAGCAACAAACAATGTACAGACTGTTCAGGTTTATTAACTCTTCTGCTTCAGGGTGGGCTAACAGCAAAACAATAAACGAAAACAACCCTAAGGCGAACGACCTTAACTTCCCTACTCAAATTAAAGAAACAAAAAGACATGGGACTGACCTAACTCCTCAACAAGAATGGAGCAACATTACCACCTTTTAATTGTAGTCTGAATCTGTGCATAGAGACTGAAAGATACAGAAAATCAGATTTGGGAAAAACCATAGCCTGTTTAAAAAGTTGGACGACATGACAGCTTCCAAAAAGTGATGCCTGAGTGTTTCAATTCCCACTGGTCAAAAACCCTGCATCCTTCATGTTAACAGATAGAAGTTGGAATAAAAAAAAATAAAAAAAATGTAGTTTGACTGCCTGTGGCTTTAATGTTTGTGTGCTTAACAACACAGTCAATTTGGATTTAATCTAAAAATGAATGAATTCAGATTTAATCTTAATTTACTGCCTGTAAATTCTACAATTCGACTTTTTCCAAACGCATTTACATCCAACATGAAAGCAAAGCAAGTGTAATATTATGTAAATGTTTGTCTTTCTAACATATTAATGGTCTTGTTTTAAAACTTCAGTGACATGACATAGATTTTTGCTCAATCAGCACATTGTTTACAATCTGGAAGTCCAGTGCATTCCAGTTGATCACATTCCCTGGAGTGAATTGGCGTTCATCCACATAGTTCTGGATCTCGCAGGAGGAAAGGATGTAGTCCCACATGTGGACGTCCGACATCATGCCAACGAAAGACTGTTTACTGTCAAATCCCCCACCGTGGGAATCCTGCTCCTGAGGTCAGAAATACAAAAACTTAAAGCAGAGACACACAAAATACACCACACGATATCACACGAGTAATTTTCTGAAGGACCACGAATTATGATTCTCATCAATAAAGATGTACCTGTCCTAAAATAATCATCATGGTTCCTTGGATGCTGGACCTAGAGCTGATGGACTTCTTAATCGAGGGTATTCCATCAAACCACATCTGCACCAGTCCAGACTTAGAGTCCCACGTGGTACAAATGGAGTGCCACATGTTCGGCTTGTAGTCGAACGCTCCATATTCTACCTTTGTGTCCCTGATGTGAGGCTCTATCTCCTTATTTGTTTCATCCCAAAAAATCAGGAAGTCATTGTTGTTGGAGGATGTGGCCAGAGAGAAGAGGGCGTGGTCTCTTTTGAGGTCAGTAAAGGATCTGTGGGCATTTCAAAACGACATTATCATTCATTATACTTTTCACAATCAGGTGAGTTCAACAGTGGGTTGTTATACTATATGCATTGTGTATGTTCTGTTCTACCTGTGACAGAGAGTAACTTCACTTAAAACCTGTTCTGCTATGTTCAGCTTCACACGAGCAGTGTTGGTTTGCTCTGGGAAAGTGAACATCCGACCCGACATATCTGAAGAGAGAGACAGAGAACATTTTTTAGTTAACTTGGGGTTTTGTTTTATCATTTTTGGTCAAATTGTAACATAAATCTAAAATGTAAAGCACTGACATAAAAAATGTGAAGCTATGAGGAAGAAATATCTTCTTAAGATGTAAAATACATATCTTACCACATCATTATCAAAATAAGAATTTCTGCACTATTTTGTAATAAGTGAGTCAGTTTGTGCAAAGAGTGGAATCAATTATTGTTGGAAAGTGGAATAAGCACCAATAGTTTCTCAAACTTTGGTCAAGGAATCACATATTTACTCAGAATGAATGGGTTATTTCAATTGAAACAAAAGTGAAACGGTACTTTGAATACATTCTCCCTCTTTAAAACTCTCCCGTCAATACTGTACACATTTTGAACCATCATGTATGTAAATCAAGATCCTTTCCTTACCTGTAATGACAATTAATGTAAAATAAAAGGCAGAAAGAAATCTATATTCATGATTTTTACTTTTTGGATTCAATCTGTTGTGTTTATTTTACCTTCGATACTTTCAGCACATCCTGTCAGCATCACCAACCCTAGCAGAAGGATCATCTTATATAAAGACAAAAGTGTTGTGTTAAGTGAAAGCAGGAGGACTTAAAACTGCAGAACAAAAAGGTGTGGTAACCAAAAAGTGGACTCAATGGCTAAACTGACATCTGTAGGAAAACTCAAAGAAAGAAAGTGCAGCACAGAGGTGGGTTACGTGAGTCGGCATGAAGACGACAAACCGACAAAGACAAAGGGAAGCTAAAAATATCACATCTATTACAAGTCCCTTAAATATAATTTTACAGTTTTGCTCGTGTAGATCCTACCTTGAAGCCAGTCTCGGGATTTAGTATGATGCAGTGAACAGGGAAGACTCTTCTGCTTTCACAGCTTCCCCATTTCTCAGTGCCGAATCGACATAATCCTCCTCATGTTGAAATAGTCATTGTTCTCAGTTCATCATTTACATGGTTAACTGCACCTTTATTAATCAATAATTGGCATAACATTGGTGGTTGAGGATTACACTTACACTGTGTTTTTTGTGTAACATAATCTACAGTACCAACAATGTCTGAGCACACACTAAGTGCAGTACAGAACATATCTTCATGTCCTGGTGTTAACAAAATTGTTTTTTCCAGGCCTTTGACTTTCCAAAAATATCATTAGAATAGAGATACAGAGATACTTTGATAAAAAATCCGAAAGAAAGAGATAAATGAAATACAAATTTCTGGATACACACCAACATTTATTGGGTGTTACAACCCCACCCAGGAGAAAACCCAGTCACACCATGATACATGAGTCCCTCCTGTCCCAGCTCCCAAGAACAACCAGCAACAAACAATTTACAGACTGTTCAGGTTTATTAACTCTTCTGCTTCAGGGTGGGCTAACAGCAAAACAGTAAACGAAAACAACCCTAAGGCAAACAACCTCAACTTCTCTACTCAAATTAAAGAAACAAAAAGGACATCGGACTGACCTAACTACTTAACAGAAGCCGCAGAAAACATGGCTTAAACAAAAATGCTACTTAAACGCTATAATGCTAATTATAGCGTGTCCACACATGTTTGATCCAGACGGGGTTTATTTTTTGATCAAAGTTTCTCAATCAAATTACAGCTGCATCTGTTGGGATTCGCAGAACACAGCGCCGGACACAGGACATATCAGATTTAACATGAAGTAGATAAAGAACAGAAAAAAAAAGGAATGTTCACAATCCAAACAGCATGGCTCCCTGAAGATCAAGGTCATCAGGTCGTTTTCAGCAGAGGTTTGGGCCCAGACAGAGACTTATGATGGTCTCTGTGGAGATCTGTAAAGGACCTTCAGGCATTGAAGAGAAATTATAACGCATGCTACCCTTTCACATAGAAGTCCTTTCTCTACTCAGTCCTAGTCACATGGTCTGTGCGGAGAGAGAGAAATCTTAGATCAAACGCTTATGTAAATCCTGTTATTAATGAATTAATCATACAGTGGCTGCAAAAATTAAATAATTAGTCGAGATAAAAGACATAGGCATTACAAAAATATATTTTTGGGAAGATCATTTTACATCTTAGTTTTGGAGCATAATTGCACCTTTGTTCTGTGAAAATCATTGCACTGACAATTTTACGGAGAGTCCCTGCAGAATTTTAAGAGAGGTCAAATGTGAAATATTGATTGTGGGAATATGAACAGCTACTGGTCATGTTAGCACTGCTCCGTATCAGCCATCATTCTTGATTTATAAAAATAAATAAAAGACTCAGGAGCTGTAAGGAAGTTCACTAAAAACCTGTCAATCACAAGTCTTTTGATAGAC
Organism: Pleuronectes platessa; assembly: GCF_947347685.1. Classification (NCBI taxonomy): domain Eukaryota; kingdom Metazoa; phylum Chordata; class Actinopteri; order Pleuronectiformes; family Pleuronectidae; genus Pleuronectes; species Pleuronectes platessa. Next base: position 13,738,333 of record NC_070635.1, on the reverse strand, counting down.
TTTTTGAATCACACTTAGTTTTACGATTTGGTTTGTTTGTTTGTTGTTGTTTTACATTAAGTACATCATTTCATTCGGCAAATAATCTTGAAAAAGAAATGAGCGCCGGTTAAAGCTCTGTCAAATCATTGAAACGTATATCCTAAAAACATTTATTTTATTGAATACAATAAAAACAACATATTCCCTGAATGTGGCTTATTTTTGTTTTTATCAAGATCCATGAAAAAACTGCCTATCTAACAATGTTAATGACAGTGAGAACAGATCGTTTTCTTGGGTCATGCTCCACCCCTCCACAAAATGACATGGAAATCGGCAGAGTGCTTTTGGTGTAATCCTGTAATAAACAAACAAACAAACCAAACAGGAGAAAACAAGACAGGAGTAAAAACATGAACTTCTTGATGGAAGTAATCAGGTTTCATATTGAAATATCATGAACAGCAATATGATTGGTAAGTAAAATGACAATTTATTCCTTAAATAAACAAATTTTAAGTTGTTTTATAAATGAATGCACAGTTCAAAGTCCAACCTGTTCTCCTCCTTCTTCTTTTGACATCATTTCTGACCCTGAACCTCTTCCTACACAAACAGCTACAACTTCAAAGACTTGTCACGTTTGTTTTTATCTATTGTAAATATCCAGTATCTCTCCATACTAACCTAATACTAAACCTAGTTTGTTTATTCGTCAGTCCTTATAGTTTATTGGTATCTGGTTTATTACGTGTAGCTTCTTGTGTTGACTTTTTCTCCTTCCTTAGCGTGTGTATACGTGTCTGTGTGACTTTCCTTTTAAATTGAGTAATGTTTATAGGTTGGTCCTCGGTGATAATGTGTCACTAACGACTACCAGTTACCTGAATTCTATGTTTTCTTCACGATCAGCAAAAATGACTTGCTGCAGTACAGCATCAGGGGCCGTTCTGTACTGTCACAACCAAATAACATGTCCTCTCTGCAGGGGGACTCCTGTGATGGAGCAGCCTGCACGCTGCCTTCTCTTCTGATGTGCTGAGACACAGTAGTTACTTGGGACAAGCCTGTAGCTCAGAGTGAATGTTTCCTGGAAAACGGCATCAGATCAGCCAGAGGCATGAACCCTGGAGAGGGATCAGACGGAGCACACTCGACTCAGCAGGGAAAACCTCTCTGAGTTTGACTGAGCTTCCAGACAGGATGAGATATTTATACATGGCAGGAGGAAAACAAGAGAGACAAGACAACGCTGCTCAGTGACAGTGAAGTTTATTTTGGAGAACATTTCCAGGTACTGTAGTGCGAACCAAATATAGAAAAACAAATCACAATTTACAGAAAAAAAACAAGCCAATAAACATAAGGCACTGTTAACTGTAGATTGTAGAAACTCAGATATAAATCTCAGATATGGTCAAGCTGTTGCTGATGTTGAATGAGTCGCTTCATTTAAAGGACGAGTACACAAGGCATGTTAAAGACATGATATAACAAAGGTGAAGGGCATAGCTGCTTCGACATGTCTGTGATTATATACGTAGGTATGAATGAATCATGAAACACCACACAATGCCATCCTGTCACACATTTGTGAACAAAATGGAACAATTCCAACACGAGTGCATAAAGAGACTGTTTTGTCTGTTGGCTTTGTTAACAACAGATCGCAAAAAAAAAAGAGTATAGTGTCAGATCTACCACATGCACAACAGCAAGCTATAGTAACCTGATGAGAGAGCTTTTGCAGGGCAAGTCACTGTGGTGTCTTTGTGTCTGTGTTTTCCGTGCAGAGCAATGTCTTTGTGTCCGTAATTGCGATAGTCCTATGTGAGCAGTGATTTCTTGCTGTCATCCTCCGGGTCGGTCCTCTCCCAGCCCTGTCGAATGCGGGTGAGGGTGCGGTCCACGCAGGGCAGCATGAGCAACAGCTTGAGCACCAACACCACAGACGGCAACACCAGGCTGAGCATGTAGCCAGGAGGAGTGTACCATTTGTAGGCGTAGGATTTAAGGAACCTGTTCCACCCATACAGGTAGGTGTGAAGGGTGCAGAGGAACACCGTGAGGTAGCCTAGCTTTGACTGGAAGAGAGAGAGATAAAATAATGCATTAACATATACAGATTCATAGAGTTACAGTCCTGAAAAAACAGATCTAATCATTGTGTAAAGTTCCCAGTGAGCTCAAATGCGATAGAATGGCCTTAGAAGCTGTTTTCAGATCATAAACAACACAAAATGTCTTGAAAATTGCATCTGGATATTCTCCGGAGTTTGCCTTTTACATATGAAGAATGCAGAAGAAGACGCAACAACGGAAAAATGTCCAGAACATTGAAGCTAGGGGTGGAAACTGAGTACAGAACTTGCAGGAGGCAGAATATAACTTCTAAAAGTGTGTGGACCGCACAGTAATTTGGGCCTTCACAGTTCTCAAATCACGTCTTCACAAGATGACATCTTGGTTGTTCTTCCTGAGTTATTTCTATTCCTCAAGTTCCACGTTTACGCCCACTTCAAACTTTCCTGCTGTATTCTCGCATGAGCTCACCCAGACATTTTAACAGAGAGCTGGCAGGAAAAGTTTGAGAAATGTCCGCAGCAGCTGACTTTCACATTTGCATTCTCTGTAAAAAAAATCTGGAAAATTTTCGGTTCATGTTATAAACACCTACACATTTGCACACATGTTAGACCATGCTCATCTACCTGGTGCGAACATACTGCAGTACATCGTGAATGTCCATGCATCCACACATTTACAGGCAGATAGATCTATTCTATACTCAAAACCTTAAGACTGTGGCCAAGGATAATATATGCCCCCCAAATTACATTTGATGAATAACTTAACATTTAAAGCGCTGCTCTAATTTGGGCTGGAGTAAAGGGGAGGGCTGTGGAATGAGAAAATGAGCTTGGCATGACCCAGTTACATTTATGAATGATCTCGTTCCCTGTAGTGAGTCCAATTTCATTCTGATTGGTCAAAGTGGGAGAAAAAAAGGTAAATATTTGTGTCTGCCTTAGTGAAAACAATCAAAGTGGAAAATTTTGCAAGGAAACGATGAAAATATCCCCAACATGCCAGAGTGCTTCATCTGAGCCGACGCACCGTGTTGGCCAAATCACGTAATGTGAAGATCCCAGCGAGCAGTTTTTCTGCCGGTATCCACACATCTTATAAAGGTCCAGTAGCCTCTTTCTGTAAGTTTCTAAGTGAAACCTCAGCCGCCTGGAGCATAAACAGGTGCAATAGTTCACACAACATTTCACAACACACTTTGAAGTTTCTCCAGAGGACACATTTTAAGTGGATACCAAGTGACCCTGTTTAATATTAGGAGCATGTGTCTCTGTTAACTGAATCATCAATCTGGTTGTCATTTGCAGCTTTTCAAGGCCACAGTGAAGAGGTGAGATAATCATCTGGTCCATATTAAAACTTCCCAATGAGCTTGTTTGTATTCTTTTTATCAGAAGAAGGCTCATGAAATATCACAGAATTGGCATTAAAATGAGCGGCAATGTGCTCGTCTGCCATTCAGTTTCCTTTTCGTCGTGACTTGAAGTGCCCTGTTGGGTACAAAAGGTTTGAAACCTTTCCTGCGTTTCATTTTGTGAAGTGGTTGTAGCATTTAAGTGCAAATCTAACTGGAGAGAATACACGCGTGTGGCTTCTTAACTTGTGTGGTGATCAAGGGTCTAAAGATGTCGCAGGAAACATAAACAAAACTTGAGCATTCAAGATTTATGTGGATACCAGCGGAAAGGTTACGACTTCACAACTTTTAAAGGAAAAATTATTTAGATAATCAAGTTCATTATCTTCATTTCTCATAATCTTACTTGAAAAAGTTGACATGCTCTAATGTTCAGAAAACGCACCACGTTCCTCATACTTTCCATTGCTGCAGCTCCACCTTTCAGCTTCTGTCTAAAACGCTTAGTTTTAGCTCCTGTCTCTTTAAGGCCGCCCCTCTGATTAAGTATAGTCCGCTCTGATTGGCCAGCTAGCCCACTCTGTTGTGATTCAGACACTTCCAGCACGTGTAGATGTGTATTATGCAGATTTCTATCGTGTTGTTTGCATCTGCAGAAGTATCGACTGACAAGGCGTTTAAGGTGCATCAGGAGCAATATTGTCTGAGCGGGAAGGAGCCTTCTCCACCACAGGACTTTGGAGTTTTTAACTTTGCAGAACTTTTGTCATACAGAAGAAATCTGTGGACACACTAAAGGAGAAAATGTAAAAGCATAATATGTCTCCTTCAATGATTCCTGTAAACACACACGCACAGACACTATAAGGGAAACATTGTTGGGTAGTTTGCTCAGGAGACCAGAAGGCTCACACCACTGGAAACTGTTGTGAGAAAATTCCACAGTCTCATTCCTCCAGTTGTGACCACCAGGGTTTCACCATGCAAACAAGATGCAGGGACTGAGCCAAGTGCTGATGTGCTGCACAGTATCCTACACAACTCAAGTAGAATTTGGGTCCAAAAACTGAATGTATAGACAACTAAAGCTCACACATTCAAATATCCATGAATTATTTAACAGTGTCTACCTGTACGAAGCTGAACTCCCTCCAGCTGAGAGCATTGCTGACGGAGGGCAGAGACGTTATTCCCAGCAGGAGATAAACCGCGAATCCCAGGATCCCCACAGAGTAGTAGGAGTCCGAACGCCAGGCTGAAGTGTTGTCAAACTCGTTCGTTTTGTTCTCCTTGATCTTAAAGTGACAGTAAACAAATACCATTTGTGTGTGTACTGAAGGAAATGGATAACTATGATTTCACGAGTATATATGAGTACATTTTTCATTCTTCTTTTCGACCTGTGTGGCTGCCTTACCTGTGAGATGGTACTTGCACCAATCCTGAATCTCACATAATATCTGGAGGATGAAAATTAGAAAGGTATTTAGAGAAATAGCATCTGGAAAATCCAGACAGCTCTACCTCTGTGATGACTAGCTCATATTAAACCAACCCTCGAATACCTAGTTACCCCCCTGGATCACCATAGCAGCCACTGCAGTATCCACCAAGTCCACCATTGACCATTAAACCTGGTCATGTGACAACTGAGATATCAAAGACTGCTGAACAAGTGTTTTCTGGAATAAACATTCATGCTCAATCTTAGCTCTTTCTTTCTTTCTTTCTTTCTTTCTTTCTTTCTTTCTTTCTTTCTTTCTTCCATCTATTCCTAAGATGTCATTATCAAACCCTTATGACAAAAACTGTAATTGAGGCTTGATATTTTACACTTTCACAATCAACTTTACAATGAATAACTATAAACAAAACTAGAAAATTGAAATAACATATACATATAATTTGAATTAAGAAAATAAAACAGATCTTTATGTAACATGTAAACATAAATTCACTTCTTGACGGCAAGGTTTCATATCAGCATCTGTGAAAGGTCCATATCTTCCTATTTTATCTCGTCAATTCATCACTTGACAGAAGGTTTGGTTAAAGTTTAGATATTTTCCAAGCTGACATTATTTGTTGAAATTAATAACAAATCTTAAAAGTAAATTCAGGATTAACCACTTGTACCTAATGGGGATGATAAGGGTGTAGAGCACATGTAGAAAGGCGAAGCCAAGTGCCAGTAATCCCAGCTGTTTTCTGCACAGCATCCAGCGATCCAGCCAGTTAGGGAAACGCCTACAACAACAAACATACTTTAACTGGTATGAAGCAATATTTAAAATACATCAGAAATTGTGCACCTGTGTTCAGGCACTAAATATCATGTCATTCAGTTTGTTCTGATGTCTGACTTGTATTTGGTTCCTCTGTAGAGCTGAAGGACGGCAGCGATGACGCCAGGCAGGTAGCACAAAGCCAACATGATGAGTGACACAATGGGAAACACCTGAAAGATAAAGATTAAGAACAAAATGAATCATTGTGAGGACATGAATGTGCACCATGATTTATATGAAATGATTTTTCGAGGAACACATGCTGGCGCTAAGCAGTGTTTACCTTGTTGGCCAGGGACACCATGATTCGAAAAGAGATGTCTTTCCCCTCATAAACGTACGTGTAGACGACGTCTCTGAGGAGCACGTAGAAGAAGAAGAAGGCGGTGAGGCCGACGGCAACGCGGAGAGGCAGCCTCCACTCAGGGAACAGCTGCAGGGGGAAGTCCTCCAGTTCTCTGGCTGCAGACAGGGACCCTCTATCCAGAACTGAGAAGCCCAATTTGGTGGCTGCCTCTGCCACTGCCTGCTTTGCCTCAGCACTGTTTCCACACAGGTAAACCTGCAGCATGAAAACATCTGTAGTTTTTAAAACATGTTGGTTGACGATTGTCTTCATTACCTCATATTTATACATTTATGTTTATTTCCTTGTACACTCAACGATCAAACCAATTTAAGTAGAGTAAAGCAGGTAAAAACGAATAACAATGCTCAGTCAACATATGTGATTTTGCTGATAGTGGTCCAAACACCACAAGACAACCCAATACGTACACATATTCCCTCCACAACACAAAGCACTCCTGTGTGGTTTTAACGTCCACTGGGATTCCGCAACCAGATCAAAATGAAAGGGAAAAACCTGCATACGCCGCAGCTTTGCAGCACCCAGAGAGAGAGAGAGAGAGAGAGAGAGAGAGCAAAGCACGTGAAAGGAAGCACAGATCTGGGAGAGATTGTGGAGTTAATTGATTCAAGGAAACATCAGAGATGGCAGTCACAGCAGAGACAGAAGGCTGTCAACTCAGGTTTGGCCTCTTTTGCTCGGATTTGGGTTTGATCAAGACTTCAAATGAGTTGATCATATAATTTTGACATAAATGTTTACCTCTTGGGAGGCGACAATTAGTTTTAACTTGTTGCTCGGCACCCCAATGTGCAAACACTTTGGAGCCCTGAAATCTGTGAAAAATGGCCTGACTCTCAGTGTGAGTGAAAAGTGAAAAAGATCAAATGTAATATAAACAAACAAACAGGATTGAAAACATAACCTCCTTGCTGCATACCTCTGTCAAGGCTAACCCCTTGTGTCATCACGTTAAAGCAAGTGAAAACAAATTCCCTCATCTGCTCGATTGTCTGGATCTGTTGCTCCAAAACATTTTGTTACTTTCACTTTTTAGAATTCATGGAAATGTTCAAATAGTTTTGGCATAATCCTGCTATTTTACAAACACCATTGAAAACATAATATAATACTTTATACAGATCTGATGCTGAATGTGTAAACTGTTTGGAAACAGGCTCCTTCAGTACCTGTCTGTTGGCATCTGTCGGTCCGTTCTGCAGAGCCCAGGCAGACAAAGTGTTAAAACCTTTCACCACATGAGCTCCGGGGACCAGCCTGGAAAACAAACAAGAAACATTTGCTCCTTGTTCCAGCAGCTGCTGAGGATTCAAAACACATGATCCACAACAGTTCTTAATGTTTTTGGCCATCCTCGCTATTGCCGGATTTCCTTTTACCTCTGCAGGTACTCAGCATTGGCCTCCGGATATAGATTCTTCTTGAGGTTGTTGCTGACGTCCACCAGCACCTTCCGATCAATGGAATTAGCAGAGTGGATTAAAAGTTAGAAATTAACCAACTGCTGTGTGAGACAAAAGCATCTGACCGTGCAACAAGGTACCTTCCCCTTGAGCTGAGGTGCGAGAGCCTCGAGGAATTCATAGTGTTCTCTGTGAATGCAAATAAACACCAGACCAGCTGACTGAGACGCTGCCGCATGGCTCATCACCTGGAAAACACATGCAAACAAATAGAACTACTGTCATTCAGGGCCATTACATATGAAAACACACTCAGTAATGAATAGCTGGCTGACACACACTTCATCAGTGACCTTCTAGCTCACTTGCTTTCCCCCAGAGCTGAATATGCAACAGTATCAGCTATTGATTACAACAACAATCATCAAAACAAAAGCTGTAAACACAAAATCTGAACTCCAGTGAGAGGGGTGTACCTGAGCTCCCTGAGGCAAGGGGCCACAGCTGTGTGGTCTGCGGCTGCCATAGACCACCCTGTAGCCAGACTGGAGCAGACGCAGTCCCAGAGAGCGACCCAGGTCCCCCGTCCCATAGATACACAACAGCTCGGACTCTGGGGCAGCTGCTGTGCCGAGAGGATTCAGGGACACACTCTCTGGCTTCACCTCCTTTGACATGTTGCTCTTGCAGCAGGTGTGACCACCGTCTGCCACAAAAGCTGAGAATATCTCCGGATGTTTTCAAAGAACAAAACACTCTGTCAGGGTTTCCCTCAATGACTAGACAGCCGCTCCGGAATATGGCTGAGTGATATGTCCAGACTTGAGGCAGCGGTAGCAAAATTATAGTCCTCAAAGTAACAGTTCATGTGGGTGGTTCTGGGAAAAGTGTCTGAGGAATCAAATGTCAGCCCCTCAGGCCAACCTGTATCCACTCATTACTCTGTGTAGTGACAGATTTTTGTCTTTTGAATCTGTTCATGTTTTGGTACCTCCCCTCCTCCTTCCCTCTCAGGATAGGCTGAAGGCTGTCCACACTGGGAAACTCTCTGGCAAAACATAGGAATGTATCTGGCACAAGTATCAGAGTTGTGTTCGGTTAGTGTGTACAAACTCTGTGCTTTTTGGTGTCTGTGTGTGTTGGGGTAGGAAATTTTGTGTCAATGTGTCAAGGTGACCGTCTTCTCGGAAATCACCAGAACATTAAGAACGGTTTGTACAACGCTGGAAGCCAGAACTTGCATCCCAGTTTTCCAGTGTCAACACAGGGGAGTTTCTTCATTTACGAAATCACTGCTCTGCAAACATTGGGTAACGCAGTGAGGCAGTAAGGGAAAGCCCAGTTAATATGAGGACATAACGGAAATGCCCATATTAAAACAACCCAATGTGCTCACCCATGTGTGGCACATTGTGCTGCAAATCTTTTAATTGTGGTTTGTCTAATGTCAGCTGCTCAAAAATAAATTCCCCTTAATGGTGTCCACTCTGTAAGTTTATGAGCTCTTCTTTTGCCCGTACCCCTTACGCTTCCAGCAAATTTCAAAACGATTCCTGATAACAGACAGACAGTAACGGAAACATAGCTGCTTGGGTCCAAGATTGAGTTCAGAGTGAGACGGGACTGAGATCACAGGCAGTTTACTCAATTAATGAGAGCAGCAGCAACACAGGGCTCTGTACAAACAGCAGATCTGGATCAGGTTAAGGTCGTGCGATGCAACATAATGTCCTGGAATGCCACCATCCCCCTCCTCTCCTTCCCAACACATTCTCCATTATATGACCGGAAAATTCTCATTCCCTGCCGAGTTCATTCTTACTTTCACATGTGTGTGTGACAAAAAAACACACACAATCCCCGCAGGCTATTTGTTGTGATTGAATGGACCTCATCGTTAAAAACAAACTGTGACTACATGCTGATTCATGGAGTTTGCACACAAACCCACCAATTACAGTCTAATCTGGGCTGTTGTGTTGCCCTGTGAGTAATTAATATTCTGAGCCTCGTCGATGAATTTGGCCTGTGAGTTCAGTCCCCCTTATTTTCACAGAGGTCCAGAATAGCTGCAGTGTTGAGGGTTGAGGTGAACCACTGGCCCAGTGACCTGTCCTACACTACAATTATTCCCTCTGCTCTGCTGCTTCACTAAGTGACCGTGTGTGTTTGAGTGAGTCTACATGTGACACAAATCTAATGGTATGTGAACAGAAACTCTCGCGCGCACACACACACACAGACACACACACACACACACACACATACACAAGATAATGTAATGAAATTTGCTGCTAATCTGGTTGCTTGGGCAGTAATTACCCTAAGACCTTAACAACAATTAATCTGCTGTTTGGGAAGAAAGGACTTGCTTACTCTTCCCCAAAGACCTTAAAGCCTGGAGAAGACTTTTATAGAAACATTATGAGTTCTTTTTTGAGTCCGTGAATAACAACAAAAGAAAGATTTTAATGTAAATACAGCAGATCAGGGATTGTCATGCACATTGGAGGTGTTTGTTTTTCCAAAATGAAGTGGTCGGGTGAAAGTGACCCAGAGTTCCTTGTCCTCTGCAGCCGAGCTCAAAGATAAACGGGGAAAAAAAGTCCAGGCAATAAAGAACAGAGTTCAACCTCAGTGAGCTACAGGGAGAGCTGCTCGTCAGTTACACACCAAACAATCCAGCCTGGAAAACACAAAACTGAGAGCAGCAACAACACATCATACAAGTCAAGTCTAGGAAAAGGCACTCCCGGGCGACGGTGATGATTGGACCATCCACTATTCCCAGGCTAAGGCCATTACATGATTGGGTTTGCACTGCGCAATATCTGATTGTCTAAGCAAAATGCAAAGTGCATTAGAGCCCCAAGTCTGTGCTAATGAATTCTGCTGCAAGAAATGAGGCTCACTGACAAAGTAAAATCCTACTTTGTAGATCAGTGTATGATCAAGATGATTGATGTCAACTTGCAATTCCAAATGTTTGAATGCGGTGCCTGTTCTGTGCTATTATTAAAGCAGGTCTAATAAAAGTGTAATTATGGTCAAGGTGGAACTCGGTCGTTAGAGAGTCGAAGATAAAGAAAGGGGGGAAAAAGTGAGGTGGGTTTTCTGCAGTTATTGAGTTATCAGAGCAGATGCTCCTCAGGTAATGGATTATAAGATACATGAATAACGGTAGCAATTATTCATTGGAGAGCATGGTCAGGGTGGGAGGATGAATTATTAATGAGCTACAGTAGAAAGATTTGTTGCAGAGTGTGATTTCATGTCAAAAAGAAAGAGGGAGATAGTATGGAGAGGGGGTGGGTGCATTAGATAATGGCTGCAGAGCAATGCAGGGGATTGGTGGTCGGGGCTAGTTGGATCTGAGGTGTGACCGAGCCGAGGAGACACTGAGCCACGAGGCAACCAAAGAAGAGCAAGAAACAGCCTGGACCGAGTTTGGTACAGTGCCTTTTTCTGCTTCTTGCTTCACCTCCTTTCCAACACATGATCACCGTGCTCTCACATGAGCTTCCTTGGCCATCTTTTTGATTTTTGAGGTTTTGAGTTTCAAGGCATGGCCGAACAGAAAGGCCACATCTAAAAGAACTGCTTTTCTTAAGGCAGAAACATGAGAGGGGAGTGCTGAAAAACAAGCCCCATACACTCGTCATTTTCTCTAATGATGGCTGAGCTGTCAAAACTTCTTTTTTTTGTGGGGCCTTTAAATGCGTGAGGGAGGAAAATGAGGTCCAGCTGACTGGTTTACAGCAGATGATACCCTGAAGTAAAACTTATCTTGGCCTTGGAGAGGGTCAGGAGTTGTGTTGCAAGCTGCGCCTCTCTCTCTCTCGCTCTCTCTCTCTCTCTCTCTCTCTCTCTCTCTCTCTCCCTCCCTCGCTCCCTCCTTCCCTCTGTCTCTGGTCTATCATTGTGATCGTTGTAGAGATTTACAGTGAAATCTCCCTACTGACCCCTGCTGCATTGGTGCTCAATGAGTGGCCTGTAAAGTTAATGGGTCAGATCCAATCTTTCCTTGTAACACACTCCAGTCCACATGCGCGCACACCCACACCCACATGCACGCATGCACACACACACACACACACATTGTCCCGCCTCTCACAATGCAGAGAAGAGTCAGGACACGCTCTCAGCTTTTTACGGGTCTTAAAACCAGACTGAATGAGTGAGCACTAGTCCTCTGGTAACATTGATGTACGCCATATTACAGAGACCCCGAGGAGTTAAAACTAAATCTAAAAAGATGTGAAGGTTTTAATAAACAGAACCGTAAACCCACCATTTACCCACACAGTCCATCCACGCTGGTGTTACGTCGCAGATTAGACAGTGTGCACAGGGCCTGATTATTATACTATTAAAAATGTTTAGCTATTTTTCCTGAACGTCAGTCTAGTCAAATACTGTGTGCACATATTGCAGAGCTGATATTTTCTCAGATCTCATCCTTCCTTCCACAGATAAATAGACCCTGTGATGTAACTTTTAAGACCCCGAAATTGTATTTTTTTCAATCGGCTTCTTACCACGAGTGATGGGATCTGGCTAAGTGATCGGGGTATTTCCCATGACACGTCCATGATGAATAAATATTATTTATTTTTCTCTCTCTCTAGATTGAAGTTGTCTGTCGCCTAACCGCAAAAGGCTCTTGGTTCGAATCCATGTTTGACTGGCGTGCAGTTTGTATTTTCTTCCCAATTGAGACTAGTGTTTGTCTCTGTATGTTGGCCCTCTCGCCTCAGCTGTGGTATAGATAATGGATGGATGAATGGTTTGAAGTTGGCAGGGCAGTTTGGAAAGTACATGGTACCGTCCATGTTGAAAACCAGATGCAAAAATAAGCATTCACTAATCACTGAATCTGTTCTCATCCGATATCAGTAACAACACACACAGAAGCAGATGAGCAGTGTTCAACGTACAATATGCAACTTCAGCTGCTAGGGGTCTCTCAATAGAAACAATAACAACAGACCTAGTGTGGTGGTGTCAGGATGCAGCGTGGGATCATGGGAGTTGTTGTCTTCACCTCCAATGCAAGTGAAAAATCTGACGCAACTCAGACGCAAATCATGTTTACGAATGAGGTTGTGTATTAAAATTGTGTTCGTCCTACACAGCAAAGCAGACCGGCTAAATGGCTAGCTGTGTGTTTATCCTTCGTCATACATCTTTTGTCCTGGAAGTTAAAGCAATTTATATTGGATATGATGCAAAATGAGACGTCCAGTTACCTTGAATCACACTTGGGATTTCTCTGGGTTCGAACATTGTTAGAGACATTTGGGATGATGAAAGTACATGCATAAAAAAATAGATAACATCGGTCTAATGAATTAATGTTACATATTATATCTTTAACTGTTAAGAATATATATTTTTTTATTCTCATGGATATTTATTGCTGTGATGAGATACAGATTTTAACTAGGGTTTTGCAGGGGTTTTAAAGCTTAGAGATTAAATAATGGGGCAAAAGCCACATTAGATACAGAGGCTGACATCAGCTATATTATGTGGGATCTTCAGTGTGTCAGCTATTAGACGCCCTAAAGGCCCTGGGAGGAATATCTATCTTGTGAAAGCCCCTGTGTGCGGGTCAGGCACCAGCCGTTGATGAAATACAGGAGTGCAGCAGCAGCAGCAGCAGCAGCAGCAGTAACAGTGACAGCACGAGTTGCAAACTGAGCCATAAAGCTGCCTCACCGGCAAACCAGGAGTGTAAGTGGGGCTTTTTTGACAGCTTAAATACACCACCTTATTACAAAGGCGCTGCTGGATATTGCAGCGGGTACGAGTGTGGCATGAGTGTGGCAGTGCAACTCAAATTATGTGTCTGGATTAGCTCTGTAGTTTTTTTTTTTCTCTCCCATGTTTTCCATTTATGTTTTACTCAACCACAGAGCGTTTTCTTTATATATATATAGTGTGTTTGGCAAGACATATTTTTTTATTTGATATATATGAAATGTGATATACTAATCATCACATTTCATATATATATATATATATATGAAATGTGATATTAGTTTTCATCCTCAAAAATACATAGGTGCTGAACGCAGCATGTTGCTTCCAGGAAATTTAGTTTCAGTTCTGTTTTCAGTGTGTTTGGCAAGACGTTTTTTCATGTGATATATATATATATATATATCCCATAACAGAACTGAAACTAAATTTACTGGAAGCAACATGATTCACATAATCATCACATTTCAGTGAATAGTCTGTGACACCGAATAGTGTAGAGAAAAGAATATGAACTAAAAGTATTGAGTATATGCTGACAAATTAAGGCTGAAAATGTATAAATAAAATACTTTAAAACCTACCCGCTGGCTAAAAGTCACCTGTGACTGTCATAACCTAAATACCCCCTGTACCTGGAGACATGACAGACCTGAGTGAACTACAGAGTTAAACTTCACGTCTTCCACATCTTATCTAATCTGCCCTCCCCTCTCATCTGTGCTTACTACATTCACCCCTCTTCGGGTTTTTCCACTCCATTTTACTCCAGATCTCACTTCCTCTCAGACCCTACGACATCAAATCCCAACTCCTGACAGTAGTGAATATATAATTCATTCCCATGACCACACAATGAATATTTCACTCTGGCAGTCATGTATAATTATAGTTGACTCTGTGTCAAGCTGTCACTCTGCTGCCCCCTCTCTGGTGGTTTTTGCACAAAACCCTTCAGGCCTTAAAACTATTGTCTCCTTGGCAGTGGGGGCTGCCTCTTTGTCTTTTCAGAGTCAGTGCATTGCTCAATTAATGTCAATCGTTTGCCAGCTAGCCACCATTCAAACCTGGTCCCACCTCCAGAGGAACGCGTAATGACTCGCGATTACTGACAGAAAGTTTGGTCGCACCGCACAGGCGTCCACAGAATGCATACTGTGGTCTTGTAGGAAATGAGCATAAAGCAAGTGCTAATGATCCTCACGGGTGTTGTAATGAGACTTAATGGAAGTTAATGGGGTTACGCTGATCGGGAGAGCAGAGAGACCCCAGGTTAATACGGCTACTAACAGGACAGAGACAGAGTGAGGGGGTGTATATATCTATTATACATATGTGTGTGTGTGTGTGTGTGTGTGTGTGTGTGTGTGTGTGTGTGTGTGTGTGTGTGTGTGTGCAAATATAAAGGTCTATCTCCGTGCTCATGCCTTAGCCTGAAATCATTAGATTGTTAGAACTCTCCTCAGTTTAAGAATTATACATGAGCCTTGTGGAAGGTTCCTGTCTTTGATTCTCTTGTCCTTTGCAACTGTTAGGGTTTGGGTTATGTGTTGGAGACAGTGTGTTCTTTCAAGTCCTCCGCGCTTAGCAGCAGTTAATGAGATCAGGGTGAGTGTTACCTGTGAGGAGGCCTTTGATGAAATATGTTCAGAAAGAAGGGGGGGTCGTACATAATGAGATGGAAGGAGAGAGCCAGGAGAGAAGAAAGTGTCGGTGTGTGTGTGTGTGTGTGTGTGTGTGTGTGTGTGTGTGTGTGTGTGTGTGTGTGTGTGTGTGTGTGTTGTGGGGGGATGATATATAGAGATGGGTTCTAGAAAATAAAGAGGATATGGGGGGAAACAGAGAGCGAGCAGGAGCGAGGAAAAGTGACAGAGAGCAGAAGGAGCGACATTCATTTTTAATCGAGAGGAAAAGTCTTCCTCACCGCAAAAGAGACAGGCAGATAGATGAGGCCCATTCATTTACAGCCACTCGCACACACACACATGTTCTAATCTAGACAAATGCAGGCAGGCCTATATATGTTCACATACAACTAAAACACACCCCTGCATATGCTTGACATTTCAAACAGTTAACAACTAATTATATTCGGTCAGTTACAGTCAACAGAAAATTATGTTTGGTCTGTTGAGCCTTTGTGAGTTTAAAATAGTGGATCGCTGACTGAAATTTTATGAAAACCCATAAGGGAGTATTTGGATTATAGTTTTCCTTCATCATAATAAGACTCAAATCCTCCTTTTTAAACTCTAATACTTTAATTCTAATTACTCCACACAGGCTTCAGTGAGCTGAAGACTGGGAGGGTATTTATCCTTTAAGGAGAGAAAAGGGGGGAGTCTGTAGGAGACAAAGACAGACAGAACCAGAACGAGAGGAGGGGGAAAAGAAAGAAGGAAAATCTGTAAGAAACAGAGTTTTAAAAAAAGGGGGACAAGTGTACAACTCCAGAGTAGAGGCATATTTTTCTTTCACGATTTATACAGCAGCAAAATTACAAACATGCCACTTAAATAATAGCAAATAGGTTGGAGAGGCCAGCTCGTAAAAAAGGGGGACTGTTCAAACGTTGCCCCCCAAAAAAGACTGACTTTTTGCTCTGTGTACCGAAAACGTATATTATATTCTCCAACCATCCAGAAAGTAATCTCAAATGTCACGGATATGAACGCAGCCTTCTTGCGCACTTGCAGTCAGAGTCGGCAGAGTCAGTATAGCGATCGGCAGATGTGGCCACAATAGCGAGGTTCCACCAACATGCTCAGCCTATTTATTTATCACTTGAACAGATATCAGTTTGATACCTAACATGACACAACCCTTCTAGTTTGTTCCATGCTCAATCCGCTAACATGGAGGAGGAGGGGGTTTATGGCCTGTACTGCAGCCATTGGCTTCCCTGTTGAGGGAGCTGTTGTGTCATCCATATTTTTATACAGTCCATTGTACCTACCTGTACCAGCAAGTCTATATTAAAATGTGTTAAACAAAATAATCTCTTATTCTTACCCAAAAAACAGCCTTTACTTTTCGTGCCATTTTCTGCAACACTAGTGGCAGCTCTGGTTTGTCCATCCCCGGACAGTGATTCCTCCCAAACAGAAATAATACATTAACACCACAATCAGTCTTCAAAGTCTCGGTCACCCAGACCCAAAAAAGGAAGAAAAGAGGGTGAAGCTGATTTTTTCTTTCTCCTCTACCGCAGAATTGAATCCATATTTTATAGCCATTTTTAAAAAGTAGCAGACGGTAAGTTTGTATTATTATGCTGGCATTCCACAAAATGCATTATCTTCCCAGTCCCAAAGGATATTTTGTTTGTTTGTTTTTTTTAACTTTATTTCCTTTTTTTCACAAAGACGCCATTTGACAGCACCAACCTTGTCCCGCCAGAGGCAGAAATGAGAAAAACATACGCTAAATACTTATGTGTCTCTCATATCTTTAGCAGCAACAAGATTTAAATGATTACCCCCAGGTATAACCAACCTGTACAGAACTCAGACAGCTGCTCTGCGGGACCTAATAACACTTATACTGACCACCGGCCCACCGGGAATCCAGCTGAAACCAGATCTGAACATAAATACTAAACAGCGAAGATGTTTCATGTTCCCAGAGGGCTAACTCTCTCTCTCTCTCTCTCTCTCTCTCTCTCTCTCTCTCTCTCTCTCGCTCCCCACCTCTTTTTTCACTCATTTCCTTCTGTTATCTCGATCGCTCTAACATTGGCCATTTTCATCTGGCTCTCTGAGCTGAGGAGATACACAAGACACAGAGGGAGAAACACACATAGATCTACAGGAGTTTGAAAAAAAAGAGAAAGAGAGAGAGGGAGAAAAGGAGGAAGCACATACAAAAGAGAAATGCACGCTGTCTCACACACACACACACCCACACACACACACATATAGGTATATATACAGACACAGTGGGCCCTATTTCAGGATGCTGTCAGCAAGGGGACAGAGGCTAGAGGAAACACAGGATGAATTCTCCTCTGCCTCTTTCCATCACACTGCCATGACACCCCTATTTACCTCCCCCATCTATCTCCACACCGACTGTCTGCCACCTTGTCTCGCCCCTGTGTGTGGCTGTTAATGTGTGAGTGTGTGTGCAGGCCTATGGGTGAGCGTGCGCCGTGTGGGTATATACGGCCGCGTGTGTGCAAGCTTAAGTGTATCAGCACATTCCCGGTGATGGAGTGAGGTGAGGTGGACGCTGTATATCGTGCTCAACGGTGCCAGAACACGCTGTGCCGCCCATAACGGTTTGACAGAATCACCGTGTTTCTGTTTAGACGGCAGAGACACAGGCACTCGCTCTCACGGGAGACACTCGGGAAGTTTCCCCTTCAAAGTTTACAGCCGGTGCCAGTCCTGACATTCCCCGGGCAATCTCTCCCGACTGATTCCTCCTTAACTCGGGTCCCAGGCTTTTTCTTCTCTTTGTCATCAGCAGACTCGCAAGCATTCCTCTCCTCCTGAAGTCATCATCCGGTGGCTTTGCGTTTCACCCCATATGTCCCCCAAAAAGAAAAGTGTTCTGTCCAATTCCCCCAACCTCATTTCGGCTCTGAGTGAAATGATCCTTCACTTTATGTTTCCCACACATGTTCACATCCCCACAACCCCCCCCCCCCCCCCCCCCCCCCCCCGCCCCCCTCCTGCTCTCCTTCCACTCCCCAAGGCCGTTGTCATGCATTTTCCCTTCATGTTAACTTTTTCGGGTTGTTCTCCTTGGCCTCCTATGATCCATGACCACAAAAAGAGACAGAACACTAAGTATGAGCAAATAAAATGGTTTTCATCAGGGGAGATGGGCCGTGTTGAGATGTCCACTGGCTCTATCCCTGAGCATTTAGTTCCTGCTTTTAGATATACATGTTTGGACTGTAACTTTATCGTACTCAGCTATAAATGATCCTATTGCTGAGTGACTGTGTTGGACTAACATATACGACATGTTTTTAAGTGGCCTCACTAAAAATAAATGGAATCAAGCAGCAACAGCCAACTCTCATAAGCTCCAATCGTCCATTAGAGCCCTCCACGATATAACATTAGTTGAGAAGTTATAGCATGAGATCACTTTCTCTGCTTAATTTTCTTCAGAGGACCAGAGTGAGGCAGTAGATACAGTTTCACATGAACTGATTAGAGTCTATGGTACTTTCTTCCTGTGCACACACTGAAATATCACTGACATATGTTTGAAAACCGAGTCTGCCCAGGGGCTACTATTTTCATCATTAACTATTCATTAATATTCATTAACACGTGATATTCAAATACCCCAAGGACATACTGCATGTATGAATTTTCAAAAAGTGCTTACTCGCTGTAATGTGGTTTAAGCTGTAAGTCCTGCTGGGCGTGAAGCAGTTGATTTGATTAAAGTGAGTGTTCAAACTCAGCTGCTCCTTTTCCCACTCGCTCCTCCGCGACACTACAGAGGGACAAGTTGTTGCTCATATGACGGGATGTTACACAAGTGTGTAGGTCTTCATGTGTCTGGACGTGTTGGCATCGTCGTGGAAGCATTGGATTGGCAGTGGCCACTGGAAAGAAAACCTTTCAACCCCCCATCTCAGTATTAGTCAGAAGTTGATGGCTGTATTTTATTCATGCCAGTGTGAAAATGTGTGTGTGTGTTTGACAGTCTGCTGATGGGCTTACACCTTATTTCCAGACAGCCCACCCTCCTGCATTGTCTCGACAGAGCAATGGAGTCCTCCTCAGCATGGTAAACAATGCACGCCTGCACAAAGGCAGCCACACACACACACACACACACACACACACAAACACACACACATACACACACACACACAAAAGGTACAAAATTAGGCCTTTGGATTGACTCCAATTCATTGTGGACACTTAAACCAAACCCTTATCCCTAACCTTAACCATGACCAATGAATTCCCAACAAACCTTAACCTATAACCACAATTCATATCGTGCCTCTAACCTGAACCAGGAGCTCAGAAGTAATGCTGTGTCCCAGTAAGACCTGGCTTTGGTCCCCATTATGTCCACTGGTCTTGACAAGGTCAATGTTTATCGCTGGTGCCCACCAACACACACACACAAGCACATTCACACTCACAATTCTTATTTAACAAATGGCTTTGTTATACGCTGGCCCAAAGCAGTAGCTTAACATTCCCAAGGCGAGGTCGGGAAACATTACTTCACAATACAAACGCAACAGAGCAGTAAAGTAAGCCAGAGCGGATGCACCATCCAGAAATACTAAATTAGCTTACTGCCCAGTCCAACCACAACCGCTGTCCCAGATGCTAAGAAAAGCTCCATCGGGGACTCGAGCATAATGCTTGAGGGGTGGTTAGTTATTTTCAGAAGCAATAACAAGCATCTACCGTGTCAGGGTTTCTCTGTGGCTCTGCTCACAACATCTTGTATGACAACTATTAAACGACATTAAGTCAGCTTGAAGAGCTTATTAGATATACGACTTGGACAGGGCTATTTAAATTAGAGTATATAAATTGCAGCGCGGGGAAGGAGGGAGAGTTAGAGGAAGCAGGCAGCAGACACAAATGTCAGTGAAAGCAACGAGGAAAATTAAGTGCAAATGGGTTCAAGAATAATATTTACAGAAGAGCCGTGTCCTCCTAAAAACTCCGCAGAAAATTCCAAGGTGAATCGTAAGAGAGAATTGTTGAGATAACACTTGTTTGTTTTTTTCATTTTAAATTAAAATCAATTTACAATCATTTCTTTATTTACGGCTGGATGTGCAATTTTATCCACCTCTGAGTTATTTGATTGAGATGATTCACTCTAGATACCAGCGTCTCCATTCTTCCTAGAATTAGTTCTGCATTACATGCTGCTGCAGGAACCTTCCTATACACTTCACACTTACATATCTCTTATATTATAGGAAACTGTACAAAACAAAATAACCACTAAAGTAAATTGTCCCCTACAATGTTGACAGAGAGACTGACAGTGTAGGAGAGCTGATCATTTCCCTCCAAGTGGATGCATACAGACATACAGGATGCTGACAGACACTCAGCCATACAAACATAACCCGTCAATCACTGTCAAGGTCAAACACCACTTGTACGGTTACCAGTGTTGAGCAGCAGACATACGGTTCAACACACACGCCCTGTAAACATGCACAGCTGCATGCCTGCGTGGATGTGTGTGTCTGTCTGTGTGTGCTTGAATGTGTGCGTGTGCGTCTGTATGAGAATGAGGATGTGAGGATAATTTAATTAAGGACCAGATAGAGCGGGTTACTGAGGTTAATATCCTGCACGCACTCTGCTCCTCTCCGGACACCGTAATTGCTTTAAGCACATTAGGAACTTTATTGACTGTGATGGCCTTTTAAGACATTACATTTCTGCTGCTTAGTGTCAGACAGGAGTCGTCCAGCCCTGCTTACTGTCTCTGACTGCCTGTATTCCTGCCTTTCTCTCCTTCCTTTCCTTCCCTTCCCTGCTTGCCCTCTGCTCACTCTGTCGCTCCCTCCTCACTGCATTCCTCTCCCCCACCCGGATCTGCTTAATTGAAAGCTCCCTAAATATGATGAGATTTGTACAGCGCCTCATCCGTAGAGGCGGCTTGATGAGGTTTGATTGGCAGGTGATTAACTCCTCTTAACCCACAGAATCATCTGTCCTCGGTGGAACAGTTGCACTAATGACACCATAAAAGGCTTCTCGATGTGTCAAATCCTGGAGCAGCGCTCTGGAGAGAGCGCTTCCAACAACTCCGTTGAAAACGTGCAGCCCCCTCACTCCTCTTCCTCTCAGCTGAGATCAATCCTCTCAACGCCCTCTCGGTAGATCTCCCCATTTTCACTCAACTAGACCTCTTAATGAGGATGGAAGTGAATGGAAGGAGTTATTAAAAAGTCCTCACCTTTCTCCTGGGACTACTGAAGAGGAATTATATGCAACTAAGTGCACTTACAGCCCTGGTTTGTGTTATTTCACATTTCTTTTGCCATAAATTCACACATCCACGGCAATCATCATGACTGAGATGGGAAATAATTTCTGGTCCAGGAAGAATTTGGTGTTCCTTTCCTTTTTTCTTATATGAGGGATGCGCTGGAAGGTTTTCATTAAGGGCTTCAGGTGAGGAGAAAATGAAAATTACAGATGGAAGGGGTGGAAGGAGGGGGTGAGAGACAGAGGTAAAGTGATGGGGAGGAGAGGAGAAGTGAAGGAACGATGTCACAGCTGACAGGGAGTGAAGCCAAGCAATAAGTACAGCAGATATAGGCAATGTGCAGAGATAAATGATGTAATATCTGCATGGATCAATGTCTGTAGTGTCCCTCTAAAAGGGGCTCCCTCTATAAATCACATTACCATGACTACAAGTACATGTGCGCACACATTCGCAGCACACACACACACACACACACATGCAGCTATCTCAATTAGTACGAATTAAGATGCATGGCCGTAAAGTCGCAGTGTCTCCAGACCACGATGTAAATGTCTTCCTCCAGCTGCCCGGTCCCATCACTCTGCAGATGGTAGGAGGAGGCATGGAGGGAATCAATTTGTTGAGATAGCACTATCCGGCTAATGAGAAATCAAGTGGCTTGACTTTTCACATGAATCCCATCATGTCCACTCATATTATGAAACCAAGATGTCATTAGTTGCACTTAGTGTGACTGATAGTAGTGCAACCGCAAAGATGGTCTGTGTCTGTGCTAGCAGCGCCACCACGTGGCGAATCAAATAATTACATTTAAAGGGATCACATAGAGGGGGTTATGTCACACCTCCTGATGAAATACCACAGCTCTGAATTATTAATCAGAAACTCAGAATGTTTACTTCTCTTATCATACATAGAAAAGATTTAAACAAAACAGTTGGTTCATTTATAATGAACCAATATATTATTATTATTATTTATGTTATTATTCATGAGAATTTCAAATAATACAAATAATATTTGATGTATTTTTAATCCAAAATGAAAACGTGTATTATGTTACATGATAGGAGCATGAATTTCCTTTGTATCTAATGTTATATTCTTATATTCTTAATTGATGCTTAATGAATTAGTGATTCAGG
Organism: Pleuronectes platessa; assembly: GCF_947347685.1. Classification (NCBI taxonomy): domain Eukaryota; kingdom Metazoa; phylum Chordata; class Actinopteri; order Pleuronectiformes; family Pleuronectidae; genus Pleuronectes; species Pleuronectes platessa. Next base: position 13,715,984 of record NC_070635.1, on the reverse strand, counting down.
ATGGGCTGAAAATAACGGGAAATATTAATATTTCACAAATAATTTCACAGTCTGTGGTTGTGTATCACGTTTTGTGTGCATGTACGAAGATTTTCTTTCGTTGTACGTGGTTTTTGAAAGAAACTTATTGGTATCACATTTATGAAATTTCTTTCAAACAAAGAAAAGTTATTAACTCACCTTTAGGGTTTGGCAAGGCAAAATGCTGAAAACTTAACTTTAAATCAATATTTCTACAAATTCTATTTTGAAAGAAGATTAGGTGAATTACCGCAGGATAAGGATCATGTTTTTGCAGTAGAATAACATTGAATCAAGATATATAATATCTCTAAGTGCCTACTCCCAAACACATCAACTCCACGATAATGAAATAAAAAATGATAGTTTTTGTGTTTCATTTTTCCAGACAAAATTTTGATTTTCTAATCTAATGTTAAGATGATGTCATAAAAACATTTAATATTAAAGAATTGAAAGGTCTGGTAGTGAATTATTGAAATATTGTTTTAATAGATCAAAATCAACAGAATTCAATCCTAGGCAGCTGTTTAGAGGAACAATGCATCAGTGCTGATTCAGTGTAAGTAATTTTAGAACCTGATGCTTTTTAAATGCACGATCAGTTTGGTTTCAATGATAGAGTCAAGACATCTGCCCTGAAGATATTAAAATGTTGTTTTATGTGATGGTTGCTGTCTGGTCAAGAAAAGGAAAGGACGGGAGAGGACAGGACAAGAGAGGACAGGACGGGGGAGGACAAAGACAAAAAGTGCAGACAAAGACATGGACATCACCTCCTTTGACAGCTATGGTCCACTGCTAAGTGTGAGTTCAACTGCTGTCTCCCCTGTAACACAGAGTCATCCTCTGAGGATAATGAATGTAGAAATATTACAACAATCCATTAAATAGCTAACATTTCCCATCCCTCCCTCTGCTTGTCAATGCCTCTGCCCCCCTGGCTCAACATAGCTCCCTGTGGATTCAGCACCACCACCACCCCAGCATCCACCCACAGGCTCCAACAAGGGGGTTAAAGTTATGTTATATTTTTGTAATCGTATAGGGATGAGGTCTGAGCCTGGACACCAAACTCAAAGTTCTGCTGCTGCAGTAAACATGTTAAACGTGAGATGTTGGACTAAACTGGTATTAACATGGTACCCACAGTATGTGTTGGCTATTTGCTGACCTCGATTCATTCAGTCCTAACAAAGTGTGAATAAACTGTTATTCTCCACTGGGAGATCGGCCAATCAAGCCTCAGTGTTCTTCTGTTACACATTGAGCAGTTTCAACACAGCAGTTTGGCGATGACACAGGGAAGTCTGTTAGGTTAGAGAACCACACGTCCTCAACCCTCATCCTGAACACCGGCGTGCCACAGGGCTGTATGCTAAGTCCTCTCCTCTACTCTACACCTATGACTGCACACCTGTACATGTATCTAATACCTTTGTCAAGTTTGCAGACGATACAACGGTGATTGGCCTCATCAGCAACAACGATGAGTCGGCCTACAGAGAAGAGGTCCAGCATCTGACGGAGTGGTGCACCGACAACAACCTGACTCTCAACACCAAGAAGACCAAAGAGCTCATTGTGGACTTCAGGAACGTGTCACCAGCTCCAAGTTCCTGGGTGTCCACATCTCTGAGGACCTCTCTTGGACCCTCAACACCTCAACCCCCACACACCTTCTCCAGTGACTATGCTTCCCCCCTCCACCCTGGCTTGGACTGCCACACACCCTCCTCCAACCACTGAACATTTGAACATTTGAACATTTGCACTACACTGTTACTTTTTTTTACTACTGTATTACCCCGCCTATAGTATATTCATATTTATATATATTTATCTTGCTCATAGTTATTATATCATACAATACCTGTTAATACTGTACTATTCCATATATATTTCTTACTTTACATATCTATTTATTTACATTCCACTTTAAATACGCACAATCAGGGCCGGGTCTAGACAGGCATGTATGAGGGGGCAGCCACAAATCTTGAGGGGGCATTGTGCCTAACCCTAACCCTAACCCTATTTAGTTTGAGGGGGCACAACATTTATTTGAGGGGGCCAGGCCCCCTCTTGCCCCTGCCTAGACCCGGCCCTGCGCACAATACTGCTTTTTTGGCACTTCTGGTTACATGCTCAACTGCATTTCGTTTGTTAAGTACTTGTACTGTGCAATGACAATAAAGTTGAATCTAATCTGATCTAATCTAATTTACAAGTGGTCAAAGTTCTAAATATGTGCTATAGTGAAAGTGAAAGCTTGTCTTGAAAGGTGAGATGTGTCCAGTCAGAAATATAAGTGAGTAAGCAGCCTGTGACCTCTCTCAGACTTTTCACAATAAGAGCCACATGAAACACCAAAGAGCTGCATGTTTCATGGATTGTAAGAAAACCTGTCCTGGCTATGTCTGTGAAATACTTGCCCATATATGGCATATGTGAGCATGTGTCCCACAGAGATGATGTCACCAGCCGCTGTAGGGGGCTGGCCTTTAATTTGTAGGGCGGCAAAGAGTGGGTGTATATTTCTCCAAGCCATGAACTTGGTATGCATTTAGTGGGTGTGGCCCAAAGAGAGATAGACAGGGTATATAATCAAATGAAGTGAAACAAAGTTTGAGGAACTATTGGTTGCCTAGCGATCACTACATTCAGATAAATAGCTGAGGGGATTTTTTTTTTGCTTTGCACAAACTGCTGTGGCTTCCAGGTGGACTCAAAGGATCTGGAGAAAAGGCCCAACAGAAAGAGCATTCAGCAGCTGTTTCAGAGCATCAGTGTGACACAGGCAAAGAGAGGGAGCAAGCAGCAGAGGGAGAAGCACAGAGACAAAGAGAGGGAAAAACCGGAAAAACACAGAGAGAGAGAGAGAGAGAGAGAGAGAGAGAGAGAGAGAGAGAGAGAGAGAGAGAGAGAGAAAAAACAAGAGAGAGGAGAAGCTGCTTTTGTTCAAACTTGATCACACTGAAGGACTTCCTGTGTCAGCACCATGGGAAAGTCAGGTATGTGGAGAAGAGGTTTTTACCTTTACTTTGACAGTGTCACTTTGACCCTAAGTTGGAGCTTTGTGTGTGTGTGTGTGTGTGTATGTGTGTGCGTGTGTGCGTGTGCATGCGGGTTTATTTGTTTGTGAGATTTGGGATCTTTAAAAAAGAGAATTTACAGATCTGCATATCAAACTTTTACTTTTAATTTAAATTCCTCATAAATTAGTGTTTTCCCCATAAGATGTATTTCTTCTTCTGATTCTTTGTGATGACTCATCTTGCAGCATGCTGAGTAAACCCCTGGCAGCATGGCCGCTTGTATTGTTTCTGTGTGCCTGCATGAATGTGCCTATTGTGTGCGAGCACTCGAGAGATTGTTGGAGTTGTGAAAAGGCCAGTGAGTGATAGGCACCAGGCAGAAGGGTGGGTGTGGGGGGGGGGGGGGGGGGCGATGGAGATGGAGATGACGTTTTCTTCTCTCCATCCATCATGTGTCATCGAGTGAGAACTCTTTGGTCAGCCTGAGGTCTGTCGTTGTTGAGCTGGTGCAACTCAAACTCCGATTTGCAGCTCGGGTTTGGACTCTGGAGTCCTGTAAGAGACCTTGTGTTACATCATCATGTCTCCTCTCTCTCTCTCTCTCGCTCTCTCTCTCTCTCTCTCTCTCTCTCTCTCTCTTTCAGCCTCCAAGCAGTTTGCAGGGGAGCTTCTGCAGTGCCACAACGAGTACAGGAACAAGCACCAGGCTCCTCCGCTGAAGATGAGCTCGAAGTTGAGCACAGAGGCTGCCCGGTGGGTTCACGCACACACAGATTAAATTAGAAACCTAATTACCAGGGAGTGAGCCCACCAGTCATTGTCAGACTGCTCTGGGCAACAGTGACAGCTCCAGTCCAGCCTGTCAAATGCAATAACTACAAAATATAAAACACAATCTCTTTGCTTAGTTTTGTGTTGTGATTACAGGCTGTGTTGACAATCTGTTGCCAGTAATTGCATCTCTATTGATGTTTCATTCAAATAAAGCTCTAATGAGACTTAATTTTCAGGTTGTCTGTATCATTAACTCCAGACAAACTCAGAGAATAACTGAAATGCCAAACGTGTTTAGTACGGATGGAGGCTCTCTCCTTCCTGTATCATTGCGGTAACTGTCTTGCATAATATTCTCTACTTTCTTTCCATTTCCTGGCACACGTTTGATGGTGCAAGAGCAACAGTGAGATGTTAAACAACATCTGGTTATATGAAACCTGATGTTAACATTCAGGGCACGACAACAAATATGTATTCTTTGCTGGTTTGTCTGTCAATTGTTTGACAATATACATGAAGCTACTAACATTAATGATAAAAACCAACACCTCTGTTGATTTGGGAAACCTTTTAATATTGTGGTCATAGGATATTAAATTCAGATTAAGAGCATTACAGCACATTGGAATAGTGAAAGGCACATTTTCTTCTACCTCTGTGATGACTGACATTGGTCAAGGCACTATCTTAAATTATTTGATCATACCTGTTTCCACCTTCGCTTATCGACAGCTGCATGTATTGGGAAGATTTTTTAATTTTAATCAAATAAAACTAGATTCAGAAAATAATCCAACACGATAAGCAAAGAAGCTCACTGGTACATTTTTTGCTTATACTTTTTGTCATATATATTAACTAACATTAAATTTTTCCATATAACTACTACGGTATGTGAACCTTTTTACCAGTACAAATATCAGTAAGGCACAGGCTGTAGCAGAAGCTACAGCCTGTGCCTTACTGATACACTCCTACAATAACTTGTCACTAGATTCAACTTGAGATGTACGGTTTATCTTGAAGGTGGAGCACAGCACAGTGCAAAGAGATAAAAAGAAAGAAAGAAAAGAGGACTTCTGGAAAGGCCATGTCTGAAGAAGAAATGAGTCTCAAACTGATAATCTGTCCAGTGAAGAAATGAGCTTACAGCGGTGAAAAGGTGAAAAGACATTTTGAGTTGTTAGAACTTTATTTGTCCCTTTCTATAGTTATGCTGAAAGTCTGGCCAGCACACGGATCCTGAAGCACAGCGTGGAGTCCAGCAGAGGGAGTTGTGGAGAGAACCTGGCGTGGGCATCCTACGACCAATCAGGTGTGTTTATATATGCACATATATCAACTGTATGTTTATCATGCTTTACTCACACACTATAGCCGCAGTTAAACCCCTGAGATACTCATGTGATTATAAGACATATACATGATGCGACATATGTGATAAAACCCAGTCCTCAATGTAAATGATAATTTAATCTATTGGGCTTAGAGAATATTCTCATGCATACTTTCCCACCCTGCAAGTGAACAGCTGGGATCCATTCCCTGTCTACTTCCCACTATACCAGAGAACTCAGACCATGACTCACTGCAGAAATATGTCAGCACAGGATGGTGTGATTCATAAAACTTCTCGAGCAGCACTGGAAACAACATGTATCCGAATGGGATTTGTATCTGCTGGCTGCAGTGTTGTTAGTCTGATTAATATGTACGACTCATGATGAGTTAGATTTTTGTCAAAGTGGAGGTAATGTTTGTCCTGTGCTCGTGCAGGGAAGGATGTGACAGATCGCTGGTATGATGAAGTGAAACAGTACAATTTCAGCAGTCCTGGATTCTCCTCTGGCACAGGTGAGATACACACACACACACACACACACACACACAAGAGTGTATGTCCATCCATCTCACTTCCTTTCAGATGTCAGTCGGTGGCAAACGTCCTCTGACCAAATGTAAAAGTAACTCAAAATAAATTAACTCAGTATCAGAATATTCCTAAATAATAATCAAAAACTTCCATGAACTGTTTGTCAATATGGCTTCTGTAAAATCATGTGTTAAATAATTTAGATGAACAGATTTGTTGATTGGAAAAGATTTATCAGTCACTAGTCACTATTGTGATAATTCATATGATGGTGAATATCTTTGGATTTAAGACTAAAACAAAACACGTAAATTATTTTCTTTTGCTGACTTTTCAAACCCATTCATCAGTGGAGCGGATGGTGGAAATAATTAACTCCTTCAAAGTTTGAGGGGACAGATCCAGGAAGTTTTTAATCACAGGCACATTTTGAGGACTGCTATATATGAGTGTGTGCAGATTGTTGAGGCTCGGTTGTATTAAAGGGGAAGTGGGCCTTGGAGAAGTTGTGGGCTCCATTGGGTGCCATTCGAGTTCAAAGAAAAGTTGTGCTAATCATAATCATGAAACTTCCCTACTCTGGATTTAGTTTCGCTTTACCTGAACGTGCTAACACTAATTTAAACATCAGTTTTATGTTTATCAAATTTCGCCCACAGGTTGTATGATACACTTTTGTACTTATCATGTCTTCTTGTCTGCTCTTAAGTCGTCTAGTTTCTTGTTTTATCCGCTTCTTGTTCATTGGCACGTTGTCAGTTTCTGTCTCCTTGTCACGTTGACCCACATATGTTAGCATTCTGTTACTGATGCTCCACCTTGGTCAGTGGGTGGCTGACTTAGTGACCAGCCATGGAGAAATACCAGGGGAATCCCAGTCCTCTATACTGCTCATATACATTCATACCTGCTCCATCCTGTTCCTCTTTGATTCCTCCAGGTTGTTTCCAACAGCCTCAGTCTCCACAGTACATGAGTCTGTTTAATTTAATCACACATGGAACATAACATTCCTCCTAGCTCATCCCAGTGATTCACATTGTTTGGTGTGGAGTTACATTTAAGCGAAGGAAAGCGGTGAAGTGTAGAGGGAGAAGGACGAGGTTTAGGATTGATGAGTTCAAGACAAATTAACATTCCTTCATCCGTAAATATTTGGAGGAACTTCAGTCTGCGAGCACTCAGCCTAAAGTTTGTCCTAACAGCTTCTTTCTCACTCCATCCTCTGCTGCCTTTTCCATGTGTAATCTCTTACTTTTCATGTTTTCTTTCTCTTTTCACCGTCCACCTGTAGGTCATTTCACAGCAATGGTGTGGAAGAGCACTAAAAAGCTGGGCGTGGGTAAGGCCACTGCGTCAGACGGTTCTTCCTTCGTGGTGGCGAGATACTTCCCAGCTGGCAACATCACCAACCAGGGACACTTTGAAAACAACGTTCTCCCGGCTAAAACCACCACTTCTTAAAGAGATCCCAAAGACTTGACTCAAACCCAGAAGGATTTATTCCTTCCTCCAGGAGAGACGTTATCTGCCTGCACTGCTGTGGAAAAGACTCAGGAGAGGAATGGTTGATGCCTAGTAGATAAACGACCTACTCGATACTACAAACCCCTGAAGATTCTAAAAGATGTACATGTGTAAGATGCAGTGTTTGACATTATTAACAATACGTGTAGTGACCGGTTGGACTGTATGATCTTGATGGTCATTTACTCTGCATGAGTATTTTAATATATTTCACACAGTTAAAAACATCACAGCCTCACATCTGAATGTGTGTGAGACTGGGGACTAATTCAGTGGAATTGCAGGGAACTCACATCTCCATTTAGGTGATTACCCAACATGCTCGGTATGTATTTGTGGTCAGTTACTTGTCAAAACAAAGCCCGCTCATCCAGGATGTGTGTTTCCTTCTTTACTCTAATCAGATGTTTTTTAATAAAGTTTATAGATTGCCAGAAATCGGTTTGGCATCTGTCTATGGATGCTAGTGTTAGCAGTTGATGAGTTTCATTTCATACATTTCTCTGTGTTTGCAGGCAAAGTATAACCCCTCTATTGAAGATGACTGGAAAGGAACATTTTAGACAGCGTTAAACACCGAGTTATGAGCATGTTTTTCCAAAATTGGTATTAAACGTCTGAATAATTGTGCGAGAGACATAAATCTTCTGAGTCTAAAACACTGGAATGTGTTTCCTTAATACCTGCAGACTGCCTATGCCAAACAATAAAACACGTATCTGTAATGCTGAGCTTTACAGTGCAGCCAGTTAGCAATGTTTTTTTGAAAAAAGAAGGCTATTACCACAAAATATAAGCCTTCCCGAGTTTCACCCAATCTACCCTCAAAACGTGCATATTAAAGCTCCAAACTTTTACTGTATAAATTAAAGGTATTCTGTTTATTCATATCTATGGAGAGTTTGAGAAATATGCGTTTGTGTGTTTCTCAGTTGCTTCAAGCGACCTGTTGACCTTTAGCACCAAACAAAATATTAATTTACACTGTGTTTTTCATCAAGCATTTGATAGTAATGTCAGATTTCCAGTTATTCAGTTCTGTTTTAAGTAAAGAACATTTTAAGTAATTAGTATAATTTGGGTTGAGGGGGGGTTGTCCTGTTCGGCCGGGATCTTTCTGTGAAGAGTTTGTAAGTTCTCCCTGTGTCTGCGTGAGTTCCTCCCACAGTCCGATTCCGTGCTAATCGGGGCTAGGTCACTGGTAAACTCTGAATTGGCTGTAGGTGTGAACGGTTGTTTGTCTCTGTTTGACCCTGTGATACACTGGTGACCTGTTCAGGTTGAACACCGCCTCTCGCTCAAAGTTAGCTCGGATTGGCTCCAGCTATCTCTGCGTCCCTCAAAGAATAAGCGGTACTGATAGATTTGGATATGGATCATCATTCTGTGAACATTTACTCGGCGAACTAGCAAAAACAAGCAAATTAAATAAATCTCAATTTATTGTATGCCTTGTGAATTTGCATAAAGTAAAAAAATGTGCTACACCTGATCACCTGAATGGTTCAGATCATCTCTCTTCAGTCAAATCAATATCATGGTGCAGTCCCAGTCCACGTTGGAACAGATTTTATTCAGCAGATATTTGGGGGATGCAACATACAGTAGCAGCGATACAGAAGAGTCAGTGGCATTTAGGCTTTATAGGCTGGAAGAAGAAGAGGGGCCGGATTCAGAGTGCTCTCCACTCACATGGTCAGCTCCTACAGGGAGAGAAGGAAGAAAAGATCAATTCAGAAAAAAAGAAACTGTGAAAAATAAAAACTAGTAAAGAAGATTGTTTCTGCATTTCCTATATGTGCCAGGGATGCTCAGAACAAGAGGCTGTGCTTTGTTACGACTTTAACAGCTCCAGCAGTGATCTCAGTGTGAGTTATGACTGCCACCTAGTGTACAAAAGACAGCACTGATGACCTCCGGAGCTGTAGAGGTTGCTCAGTTACTGGGGAGAAATTGCACTTGCATTTATCCTGGGCTCATTCTTCTCTGCCACCCCTCAACACACCAGCCCCACCCCGACCCATCCTCGTCATTGCACCCCCTCGCTCACTGGCGATGACTCATTTATTTATGCCCTCCTTCCACTTTCTTTGTCTCCTCCGCTCCCTCCTTCCTTCTCACCATGATAGCATTCACAATGTCGTTCTTGTTGTGTTTCAGAGCACGGACGGCTTTGGCCCGTGACACATTGGCCTGAGCCATCACCAGCTCGATGTCCCTCTGCTCAAGACCTCCCTCGTCCACCTGATGCGTCACAGGAAAGAAAAAGAAAGAGACAGAGAAAATGGAAAAGTTGGATAAAGTTATAAACAGAATGAAAGATTTTACAGGGAACGACTGCATTTTGTAAGTTTCAACAGTACCTCCTCTTCCTCCTCTTCACTCTCTTCCTTGATGGTGAGGCTGGGTGGGACAGGTGGGGCCAAGGGAGAAGAGGTCACAGGCACCTTGAACTTCTCAGCAGCTGCTTTGTGAGCCTGCTGAGACAGGTCTTCGATCTGAGAGGAGAGGAGAGGAGAGGCATGTAAATGAAATGATTGGTAAATAATGAAGAAAGAAAGAAAGAGAGAAAGAAAGAAAGAAAGAAAGAGAGACTTACCTTAGCCTCTCCAAACACAATGTAAATGTCTGACGCAGGGCTTTTGAATACATCTGGTTTGCTGATGACAAACAGGATACTCTTGGACTTCCTTATGGTGATTCTGGTCACACCGTGGACTGGCTTAAGACCCAGTTTAGACATGGCCTGCATCCACATACAGCAGCATGTAGAGTGAGAAAGAAACAAAATGAAAACTGGTATCATAACATAATGAAACTATTGCTTTCATAATAATACTTAATATTTGCAGTGTCTCAATTTGCATTCCTCCCCATTTACATTTCCTTTTTTTATTGCATTTATACGAAGAAGTATGACGGACACTCCTCACTCTCGAGGGTCATCTTGGCTACAGAGTGAACGGGGAGTGACCACCGACATTTTTTCAAATTTGTGAAAATTGCCTCAGAGAAGGGGGGTGCATACAAGAAAGTAAGCTTCATTTAAAATCAAGCATAGAAACACAATAAAAGGAAAATGTTTACCAACCTTAAAACATAACTTCAACTTGTAACACACAAATGGAGCTTATCAAATAAAATGTCTCTTAATTATGTCACTACAACGTATAACTTTAAGTTGAACAATTTGTGTTTTAGAAATTGAAATAAATTTTGAAGTCGGTCCAATAATTTTTCTTTATCAGTGAGGCAGATATTTTGGCATGCAAAATATTGCAGTCACATGTCCAGTGAGTGCAAAACCGCTTCTGTTTACCGCTCTGATTTGACTGTGCACGTAGTGTGCAGCATGTGAGTGTCCTGACCTGAGAACCCAATTTGAAACACCGTCAACTCTGATCACTTTATTCATGTACAGGCTGTAATCTGACCTTGCGAGCCTTCTTCTCACTGCGGCTCTGCTTCGGTCTGTTCAGCCCTTCATCTGCAGAGGAGAGAGACTGAAGAAAGAATATTGAACATTAGTCACCTTATTACTTTACAGTAATAATATCTCTTTTTGTATTTTAGTTCTGCCATAGGCCGATTTTGCTGATTAAGTGAGCTGAGGAAAATGAATCTTACATCCAGTGAAGTTTCCTAAAAAGCCTGTTGTACATATACATATATATTGCTGCTGCAGATAATATAGTTTTCTCTTGCATACACAAGAAGCAATGTGTTTTATGTTTATAGCAACTGTATAAACAGGAGTTTAATTGATGATAAGTCAAGAATAAAAGCGCTACTGCCAATGTTAAGACCAATACCGAAAGATTCTTAAACCTGATAAACTGAAAATTGACATTTATTTGGGTGTTTTCACTTCCTCATGATTGAAGTGTTAAGATTGTGATGCCATAAAGTAAAACAAGTTATAGATTTAAATAATCAGTTTTACTCGTGTTTTCCATGTTTCCCACAGCATGAGCAAACTCACGTGGTGCTCCAATGGTCTCCGTGGCTCTGGCTCCTCTAACTCAGGCACCGACCCCTCACTCTCAGACTCATTACATGAAGCCATGATGGAACCTGCACACACACGTATTCAGGACACGACAAACACATGTATGTTAGGCGTCTCACCTTCTTTGTGCCATAGAAACTAATTACCATAGTAGAAGTACTGAGGTTATAAGTGAGTCTATCTCATTAGTGCAATGCTGATGAAGAATGTTCATTATAAAATCCAAAAGCTAATCTAAGCAACACCAGGGGATAGGATTAGTTTATGGAAAATAAATTGAATTAAAACTTCAGGATGTGATTTTACATTTCATGCGTTGATTTTGATAGAAATTATTATGATTATTATTATTAAAGCATATCTTTCATTGAAATTATATAAAGTAGGGAATGTTTCTTGGGACGTTATCTCTCCGAAAAAAATGGTTAGGACATTTTGTCCTGTGTGATGAATTCATATTCAAACATATCTAAGAGTAACAGAGAGAACAAAGCTGGAAACAGGCCACAAGAGAAGGGTGGAGTGTGCAAGAGAAAGCTAAGAGAAAGCAAAGAGGATTTTAGGGGATTTCTGAGTCCCACATCATCCCCACAACTCACAATTGTTTTTGAAGGATATGTCGAGCTCTTTAGAAAGCTTGTGGCTGTGGTTAATTGGACAGCCAGACTCTCTGTCGGTCATTTGGTGGGCAGAGAAAGGTTGCATTTCCCGTTGGTTGGACGGACCAGACTCGATCTGCAGCAATCCATTTCTGTTTCCGGCGACTCCTCTGGGCTGGGATCTGTGACCACGTCGGGGCAGCCCGCCGTCCTCCTCACTGTCTGTCTCCTCTTCAGCCAAACTGGGACCTTCCAGAGGACACATTAATTGGTCACGTTTATATTAGGACACATTTCTGGGACCAATAAAGGAATCTTAATCCTAATCTTAATTTAACTCTAGAGTGGGGGAATATGCCAGTTTTATTTTTCTTAACAACTCGCAAACTCCCTTTTCACTGTTGCCTGTAAGACTGTAAACCAAAGGATAAGTAAACCCCATGTATTGTGCTGTGATAAATATGACTTCTAGACTCACCTCTGCACCTGTCTTGTGTGTTCCATGTGCGACCCTTCTTGGTTTGTTTGTGAGACTGGGTGTTGAGATTAGCGAGAGAATGCGAAAAGGATGGAGACTGGAGACAGGAAATAGAGTCTCGAACAGAGTCTGAATCTTGAGCCCCTGGAAAGGATGATTCCTGGGTCGGCCGGGAAAGGCTTAACGGCATTACAGTGGGGTACGAGGGTGAGGAGACAATTGTGGAAGATGTAGCAGATGAAGGAATTACAATGGCGACCTCTTGGAGGTTGTTGTTAGGAAGAAATTTGGAATTAGGGCCTTGTTGTGTTGGTTGGGAGGTAGAGCAGTGGGCAGCAGGGGTGTTACACATGGACAGTGAAGACCGAAGCTGGGCTGAGGAGACGGGCTGGGATTCCTGCACAGGTGTGGAAAGATCATCTTCTGGCTCTGTTGAGCCACCGGGTAGAGGGGAGGAGGAGGAATCTGGAGATGCTGAGGAGGGACATGGGGTCAGACAGCCTGATGGGGTATCCAGGATGAGTGGGCTGGGGCCAGTATCTATGTTGTTGTCATTAATATCTACTGCAATCCCTCTTGGACGATCAGATAATGGTCTGTTGTCAAGTACTTCTTGGTTCAGTGCCACCACAACATTGAGATTGTCTGGAGTATGTGTTGCAGATTTGCAGTATCCAAAGCTAGGACTTGTGACATCAGGACTGGGGCTGTTATCCCTCTTCATCGGAGAACTAGATTCAGCTTTATCTGCACCCGACATCCACGATAATGATTTGTTGTTTGCTTTCTGATCTTTCTTAGTTTTAGAATTGTCTGTGGTTCCTCTTGACCGTACATCGGCTGTGGGTTTTAATGGATCCCCGTTCTTTGGGTCATCAACAGATTCAGGGCTAGAGTCAGCATGACCGGCTCTCTGTGATGCTCTGTGTTTGTTCTGCCTCCCTCTCCTACCTTTCTTAGCAGCGACTGGTTTATCTGTGCAAAGTCCCTCCTTAGGGGTGTGACATGAAAAGTGCTCTGGTTTTTTCTGTACAGGAGAATTTTTTCTTTCTGCTTTGTTCTCCTTTTCTTTCTTTTCACCTCCCTCTTTCTCCTTTTCTTCCACATCATCTACCCCTGAGTGACGAACAACGCCTTGCTGTCCTTTGAAGTCATCTTTGGTCTTTGGTTCATCAACAAGTCTGTCAGTGACAGTATCTTTATTTTGGCCATCAGTCTGAGGCTTCATAATCTCAGGTTCTGGCGGAGATCCAGTATTTTCCACCTTGTCTTTACCAGCTCTACCTGATCTGGATTCATTAGATTTACATTTAGGAGTAAAGGAGCCAAAAGATCCACGGAGCAGAGAAAATGCTGGATTACTCTCTGGGTTGATTGTCTGACACTCTGGACGAGTAGGACGTCTTGACTTATCAAGATGTCCTACAGCAGCAGCTGGGTCTGTGTGAGACCTGGACACTTTCTTTGAGGACGGTGCCTGATTTGTGTCTGATGTTTGGTTGATTGATTCTTGCTCCTCATCAGTAATCGTGTCAGGAACCTGAGGTGGCATCTCTTCAAGTGGAATATTTGACACAGACTCTCTAGCACTGACGCACACACTCTGGGGTCTCACCTCCTCTGATAGAGCATTCAAACTTCCACACACGGCTCCTTCCAAGGAGTCAAAGGCAGAGTCGTTGTTTCTATTGGAATTCATCCAAATGTCTTGAGTTTTTGTGTCTGCGTTATCTTCATCAGGGTCTGTATTCAGATTACTGACATCGTCCTCTGGGAATCTGGAGCTTCCATCCTCTCCCCCTCCTGCTTCTGAGATCTCCTCAATTGACTTCCAACAGGCCAAGTTGGACACAGAAGCTACCTCATCTACCAGTTCCTCATCTGCCATCCGGTCCCTCCTTCCACACAGACTGTTGTTATCGTCCTCATCCACAACAGAACCCAGATTATTGTCATAATTTGTGTATACTTCACTGCTCATGTCGGGAACTACAGCCATCTGTGTGCTTTGGCCCGCTGTGTCACACATGAGCAGACTTTCTGCCTCTAAGTCGTACCTCTTCTCCAGAGACTGTCCTGCTCCCCAGATACCAAACTCAGCCCCTGAGCTTAATCCTAGACCTAATCCTAAACCAATCCTATTATCACACCACACCCCAGATACAGGACCCATCTCCTTGCTCGTGTCTGTTTCTGAGTTTTCCCTTTTGGGTGAAATGGCAATGGGAGAGTGTGGAGATCCAACGGCTCCGAGCACCCCCTCGTCAGTACTCAGGGTGTTTTCCCTCAGGTTCTCTTGGGCAGAGTCACAAGGACAGTGTTCAGGGGTCAGGGCCAGATTATCAACAAGTTCAGAGATGACAGAAACAGGGATATTACTGGGGTTGGGACTAGGGTCCTTGGGGCAGGACAGAAGAAGAACACCTTTATTTAAGTCATTGGTGGCTGTGGCCATGTTAAGAGAGGGACCCGAATTGGTATTTCTACTCTCAACAGTCTTGGACTCTGCTGAGGTGTTCCCATTCTTCTTGTCAAGCTCAATGTCAGACTCCCTGTGAACACTGGGCCTACACATGGCCTCTGCCCCTCTGGCCACAACAACATTATTGGAGAAAGACTTTGATAACACAAGTCTTGTTACTCCAACTGTCCTCTGACTTTCTGGCTGATGTTGACGAGGCTTGATGAGCAATTTGAAAGAGTCCCTTTCTGGTTCTTCAGAGGACTCATCCACAGAATAATCACTGCTCTGTTTCAAATCAGTATCTTTCATGTGGGGATTTTTCTCTGCCGATTCTTCCATAGGAACCGAACTGTTAAGATCTGTTGTGTCCTGTGTGGAAGGGGCAGAAGGAGGAGAGGTGGTGAAGTCATCAGCAGGGTCAGGAGGAGCATGAATGACGACAGGAGCGGTGGAAGGGGTAACATGAGGGCTGTCTGACTCATCACGAGGGTTAGGGTTAGAGGACTCGGGTTGACAAGAGAGTTTTTGATGATCCTCTGGTTTTACTGTGCTCACTTTGGTGTGCAAAGTCTTTGTTTGACCTATTCCAATGGTTGTTTGTTCAGTGTCGGAAGGAGGTTCGCAAGGTTTAGGTTCCTCTAGAGGTTTGGGATTTATATTGTTGTTCCTGGCTCGGGCAACAATGTCTTCAGAAAGACAGGAGGTTTCAGGATGATCCACTGATTTGTCTGTGCTCAGTTGTGTGTGCAAAGGTTCCGCTGGATCTGTTCCAGTGGTGGACCCCTGTTCAGGTTGTGTTTCTATGTCAGTGAGTTCATCAATTGGAGGGGGTTCGAGTGATTGTGCGTGTCTCTCAGTGCTGTATAGACGTTCGTCTTCCTCCCCATTATAAGAGGCAGAATCTAAGGAGTCATCAGTATCATCTTGAAAGCAGAATGCCTCGTCCAACCCCTCATTGATAGATGTCTCTGAGAGTGAGTGAAGGAACGATGCTGAGCTGTCCTCACCTGTAGGATCCTCCACTGCTTTGCTTTCAAACTCCACCACATCATTATCTTCCGGCTCCTTTTCTTCGACCTCCTCCACCACTTTGACCTCCACTTTAGCCTCTTCGCCGTCCTTATCAATGTCCTCATCGGCAATGTTTTCATTACCGTCAACAGCACCATTAGCATTGCCATCATCCTCATAATCATAATCATCATCCTCTTCATCATCGTCTTCGTCATCATCTTCAACATCAGCCTCCTCCTCTCCTGCGGCATACGCATCAAAATCCTTTCCTTCATCTCTGTTGTGAACCTCTCCTATGTCATTCTCTTCCTCTGTGGGGAAGAGGGTGATTTCCATTGAATCAGCCTTAAATATGAGGCTAGTGTGGAGGGGAAAGGAGATGAGAGAGGCTGGGATCATTCTTTCCTCCTCTGGCATATCATCAGAACAGGTTGTCTGGGTGAGTATGAAAGAACTGGGGCCGAGCCGGTCAAATGCTCCGTGACAGAAGGCATCCAGTGGGGAGAGAGGTGAGTCAGGGCTAAGGCTAGAAGAGGCCATGGTCATGTCAGGAGTCAAGGCAGTGGAGGGTAGGTGTGACTGGTCATCCATCCGTCCATAATGTTCCTCTGATAGACATGCTTCCAGTTGCAGTTTCAGACCTTTCTGCATAGTTCTAGAGTACTCTACTCTCCCTGAACTAGCCTCCTCCAGTGGACAGAGTGAGCTCTCAGACTCTCCTCCATCCTCCTGCGAGTCACTGCTACGGCTGCTACTGCTCCTTAGAGGGGACCTACTCTCAGTCACCCAGCATGGACGACAACTTTCTCTGGGAATCTGGATCTCTTCCCCTTTTAGAGCCTCTTCCTCCTCAAGGATCACTGTCCCCGTTATGCCTATCCGAGAATTTAGGCCAAAATCCTCAGGGCGATACAGGCTGATGTCCCCCACCCTTTCCTCCTCACGCTCTGCTCCCAATTGTACCTTCTCCTCCCCGACTACATCTCCTATTTCTGATAAGGAGCTTACAAAGCAAGCAGGGGCCTCCTGAGCTTCTTCTGTGAGAAGCAGATTGGGAGAAGTGGAGGGAGAAGTGGAAGATGTGTAAGAGGAGGTCCAGCTGCCTCCCTCTGCTGTGATATATGAGCCGGAGGGAGAAGTGAGGGGGGAACAGAGGTCCTCGCTGTCTGATGGAGAACCAGGGGAGAGTGGGCTGGCTGGAGAGCCAGGATATGAATGATGTTTAAGATGCAAAGAGCGGGAAGCCATCTTGATTGGTGTGGAAGGAGCAGTATAATACAGGTCAGGGTCAAGAGTTGAGGGCATGCCCACTCTAAGAGGGTCAACAGCATAGGCTGGTTCCGAAAAGGACAAAGCAACTGGACAGACCAGCTCAGAGATAGAGAGGGAAGGCACTTCATTTTCCGAGAAGGTTAAAACCTCTTCCTGGTTGTCCATCAAACTGACATTGGTTGTGACAGGCTCTGACGGGGACGAGGAAGGTACCAAAGGCTTGTGAAAAGGGGAGAGTTGTTTGGTTGGGGGATGCACAGGGTCTTTTTGCTGATCTTGCCGTTTCTGAGGGGCTTGGCTTTCGTCTCTACTGGTTTCCAGCTGGGTCTCTTTTGCTTGTGCCTGAGGAGCTGAACAGCTTGGGACAGCTGACAAAGGGATCGTCTGACCAACCTGCTTAAGCAGGGGTTTCCCTTTCGGAGTCTCTGTTGCTTTGAGCAGTGTCTCTTGACCCATCACCACCCTTGTGTCCATGATTTGTGGCTCTTGATAATCACTCTCCACCTCAGAACCAGTCAGGACCTGGGAATAACACATTATACATTCATATTAAAGTATGGTAGCACCATGGTATACTGTAAAATTGCAAATATGCTCATACACACATAAAACAAACCTTGATTCTCTCCATCTTAACAGGGACATGGCGTCCACATGGTCCATGACCACCTAATTTTCCAGACAATCTGGGCGTGGTGGTGTTGCGATGGTCAGAGCCTTCGGGCTGGGGTCTCGTAGACCCAGAGGAGCTTGGTGTTGCATGAAATAGTCGTGGACCAAATGGAGAGGTGCATGCTGGGAGTAGCTTCTGAGGAGTGCTGGGAGAAGGACTGGAACCACTATCACTAGGAGAAGAGCCACTGTCAGAAGGGGTGGAGTCAGTAGACGGATGTCTGGTCATGTCTGAAAAACAATAACAAAAATTGACATATAGCACCAGTTTGAATCGAGGGAAGAAGCATTTCCATCAAAACCTTAATATAAGGTCATAATGACTATTAGCAGGTTGGGCCTGATTTTTTTAGATTCAATTATCCTTTGTGCACTGGCCCACGACAGGCAGGACTCAAAACTTGGAAGTAAGGACAATTCCTCTCTACATACCCTACAATATCTTTCTTCTCCCCTCAGAGTTTCACTGTCCATCCTCCTCTTTCCCCCTCAACATGCACAATCGGAAAAGGAACCTCTCTACTTTCTCGGTCCTCTTGTCCTACTAATGTAAACCATAACTGTCATAAGGAATATAGAAAAAATCCTAAAATGACAGGGTGAATGAATGAAATTGGGTCAGGGTCATCTAGGGAGTGTTCACAAGAAAGGGAAAGCACATGAAGGGAGAAAATGGGGATGAAAGACTGTATTCTCCATTGGTTTCAGTTCCACTTATGATTTTTAATAATGGTGTTATGTCGGATTAATTTACATTGCACAACACTATGTATTCATGTGATATACGCTTCTTTCTACAGGCTTTGACACAGGGAGGTAACAGAACCTTCATTTTCTCTCTTAACTGGGCCATCGCCACGGTGACCTCAGTCTACATGCTGATTGGCCATTATAACACACAAGTGTCTCAGCTTGGTGCCAGCCACAAACACACACACATTTTCAATACCAGGAACTCAGTCATCACTTACTAATCCACTCTCTGTTTCTCTGTTTCTCTCTCTCTCTCTCTCTCTCTCTCTCTCTCTCTCTCTCTCTCTCTCTCTCTCTCTCTCTCTCTCTCTCTCTCTCTCTCTCTCTCTCTCTCTCTCTCTCTCTCTCTAATCTTTCAATTTGCTTCTTTCTCTTTCTCTGCTGTTCTCTGCAAGTAGCAGATCTCCTGTTTGCGTCTCCTCCCTCTCTGCTCCTCAGCCCTCCCTGCGATGGTGGTGGATGCGAGCATCAGCACTTAGCCTCCCTGCCTGATCACCGCCCCAATAACAAGCTCTAGGTGTGTTTGTGTGTGTGCTGAGTCATGCCTCAGAGACTGAAGACTGCCACTAATCAGAGAGATTCTCAGATCAACCTTGCGTACACAAACTCTATCTCCCACAAACACCTTATAGCACAATACAAAATGAAACAAATTGGGTATTTGCTGCATCGTGTGGGAACTGCTGTTCTGCTCGGCTTATAAATAAACCAGTGATACGTATTATGTCTGTGAGCATACATTAAATGTCAGCCTCTGTCTCTTAGCTGCAGATGCAGCAGATAATCTGTGCACACCCTCCTCTCTTTTCCTCCCTGGCCCAGCCTTGGAGTCTCCTCTGGGGGGAACATGGTGAAACTGAGCACCAGGCTTTCTGTAGCAGGAGTAGGCCGCAGCAAGCCGAGCAGACTGGAGCTGCGTCACAGAGGCTGCAGCGCTGTCAGCCCCAACAGGGAGCATCCATTTCAGCTTCTGCTCAAACTGTGTGATAAATAAGAGACAAGCCCACAGTCTCATATTCTTCTTTGTCTTCCTCCATCTGCCTTTCCTCTTCATTAGTCACAATCTCTATAACCTCTTCTTTCTCTATCAACGATGTGCCAGAACACAGGTTGCACAGAGGATGAGACAATTCTCTCTTGTCCCTCCTCTCCGAAGATTCAGGCCAGAGAAGCTTAAAATAATTTCAGGCCTAAGAACAGATCAGGGCAATGATTCATTTCAATCTTAAAACCTGCTTCAAGCAGAGAAGAGGCAGGGAGCTCTTTTAATAACAGGTTATCCATCATAGCTGTCAGGTGTTCACAATGCTATACAGTGTACTCACATGACGGAAAAACCTATTGGTGTTCCAGAACTCACAACACTTGACTCCAATTAGGACTTTGTCACTGGCTGTTTTTGACCCATCCAAACCTAACATCAACTATTGATTACATCCTTGTGATTTCACAAATGCAGACGCATACCAGCAATATCTGACAATACCCTAAAGAAATTGAAAATACAATTGAACGAGGCTCTAACTTGTGCGGTTGTATTTGTGTGCTCTCCCATGCTGCTGTGTCATGTTCCTGCAGAGGCTGGGGGAAGGGAGGAGACACTCTACAGTGTCCGTACAGTTTCTAAAACTGATGGACGGATGTGGATGTGGATGGGGCAGCACGGGGGCTTTTAGGAGGAGCAGGGTTAGGTAGGCTGGGGTTAGGGTAGGGGGGGGAGACAGGGCTTGGATTCTGACGACACTTGGCGGTTGCGCAGATATTTTTGGTGCATTTTAGACAGGAGATTGTTTGTTAATTGGGATTTAGTATTGAGGAGAGCATAGAGGTGCGGTGGGAGTTGACAGTTTTGGGGTGGAGGCTGCTAATCTGGAGTGGGGGGGGGACAACATGCGATTTAGAGAGGAGGCAAACATGCAGCTGAATCACAGCTTACTGTGCACATGTCAACAGACATGTGGGCATTAAACTGATTGTTCTCCACATCGCAGGTTAAAGCAGAATATAACAGTCTCTACACCGCCAGTGGCCTAGAATGTGAGTCATGCTTTATCCCTCCCCCTCCGTGCCACAAACACTTTAACACTATCAGCTTGCTCTACACAAGTTTATTCTCTATTCCCAATCATGCCCTAGATTCTGTCTTCAAAAAACACACATCTGTTCACTTCCCCCCTTCTCCATCCCTAACCCCAGATATCCTACCTGGTCCAGGGAGCCCTGTCTCCTCAGCTCCCTGCTCTGGATGCTTGTCAGCAGGGACAGATCTGCGAGTGCTCTCCCCCGGCATGTTTCTTGCTGGCTCTGATGCAACAATAAACCATAGAGCCGGAAAGGACAAGGTGAACGGGGAGAGGGAGTGAGAGAGAGTGAAAGAGAGAGAGAGAGAACAGAAGAAAGGAGGGGAGGGGTTGAGGGGGGGTAGGAGGTGAATGCTCAGCGACCCAACATTCAGAGCTTTCCTGCAGCACGTGTTTGTCTGTGTGTGTGTGTGTGTGTGTGTGTGTGTGTGTGTGTGAGAGAGAGAGGCAGGATGAGACGGACAGTCAGAAAGAGGGAGAGTGAGGAGATGGGAGTGTGTGTTCGCTGCTCTGTCGCTGTGGTGCAGCACAATGATGCTGCTGCTGCTGTGGGCGTGTGTTTTCACAGCCTCATGATCCAGCTCATCTGAATATGTGTGTGTGTGTGTCTGTGTGTGTAACAACTGAGAGAGAGCTGCAGTGCTCTCTCTTGATGCCCAGTTCCTTCTCCCCTCCCCTCCTCCCTTCCGCCCTCTATCTCTCTCCTTCTCCTCTGCCCCACCTCCTTCTCTCCCAGCCAAGCAATGACTGGATCTTGGGAGATGATGTCAGCAGATTTCTACCGACTCTCGTCAGTGCTGCTATCAACCTTGGAGGATATTGAGGGTACTGCAAAAACAAGAGGGAGACAGACAAATCAAGATGACACTGATTCAAGGAAAACCAAACGAAACAGGGGGGGGAACTTAAATAACAGAGGGTCAAAAGGGCAGACGTGAAACCTAATAGTGCATTCTGCTAATTATTCCATGTGCTTCCTGTTTTGATTGCATCCCAGAGGAGTGGACGAGAAGACATGTCCCCGAGGGCGGCTAGAGCATCTGTTTCTGCTCTCCGTCTCGGCTACCTCTCCAGCACTCTGACTGGGTCTCCTCTGCTTCTCTCTCTCGCTTTATAGATAAGAAGTGAGGAGAAAAAAGATGGAAATAGAAAGTTATGGAGGGGGCGGCAGCACCGAGGCAAATCAGAAGCCGAGGTAGTTTCCATGACAACCCAAAACGTCCCTTTTAAGAGTGCCAGCTCAGCAGAAGTGAAGCTGATTTGCTGGATGATGTTTCATGGTCTCGGTTGTTGATGTCAACAAATGTGGCTGTTGATAGGCTCACAGATTATGAAAGAGTTCTCAGTTCATATTATCCTCTCAGGTTGGGGGTGTCCCGTGCAGAGCAGCACTCCCCAGGTATTAGACGGGGGCAGAGTAGGAACATGGTGAATGTAGTTCACCAATACTGAATCGCAAACTGTTTAACATCTGTCACGGAAGTTGTGTTTTCAGCCCTGTCCATTTGTTGGTTTGTATTTTGTTTGTTTGTTAGCAGGATTATGCAAAAGCAACTGAACCATTCAATTTTAAAAGGGCAGGCCATGACCCAAGGAAGAACCCAGGGTTGGATCAATTAAATGTTTTTCACTTTATTCAACATTCAGAAATCCAGCATATTGAGGGATCTAACCTGTGTGTGTGTTTGTGTGTGTGTGTATTTGGGGCAGATCCAAATAACAATCCAGATCCAGTGGATTTAAACCTGGTTTCATAATGGGACTGTTGGTCCTTGGTGGAGGTAATCACTGCTGTTCAGTCTAGTTCAAATCATAAAATACAAGTTTCTTCCCATTGAGGGATTATTATTTTCACAAGAATAGTTTCCATTACTTTCCAATGTGAGTATTTCTATATTCTCATTTACCTACTAAATACAGTATTTGTATACATCATCTTCTTTACCGGGGTGTAGTAGGAAAAGATGTGTCTTGAGTCTGCGCTGGAAGATGCGCAGACTTTCTGTTGTCCTGACGTCAATGGGGAGGTTGTTACACCACTTAGGAGCCATGACATCATCAGTCATGATTTTGTTGTGAGCTAGCTCGCAGTGAGGGAGCAGCAAGCCGCTTTCTGTCATGAGTCCATGCATTGATCCATTAACCCCCTGAACACGTGGACGAATGGGACACCAAGCATCTGCATCACATGATGTTTTATCAGTATAATGCTGTTTTCTGATGTTTCCAGTTAGGATTTTGTTTGTCTGCCTTCAGTGGAACTCAGTGTCTCTGCCCTGCCTTGCATTAGTCAGTCTTCTTCTTTTTGCCAGTGAGCAGCCTCTGTTGTCAAAGAGCTGCTGCTGCTGCTGCCCATGATGTTGTGTAAGCAGTTTCAGGTCAGCAAAGGGTTCATCTGAAAAAAGCCTCACCCATTCTCTTCAGGTTGTTCTTCTTTAACAAACATGCACATTTGAGATAAAGCATAAAAAATACAACTTTGCACAAATATGCTGATTTAGTGCCTCTGTTTCAACATGTCTAACTTAAATTGGGCTCCTAAAATGGAATAATTAACCTGATCTCAGAATAATCCCAATAAAAATAAGCTGTTGTTTTTAACTTATCCCATAATGATTAATACAAATACAAATTCACTAAAGCAGTCACACCAATATTCCAGGGGGTGTGTGCCAACTAGCTGTTAGGTGTGACATGAAGCATCCCCGGTCTGAATACCACACCAGATAGCATCCAATGCTCACTCCCTGGGGAAACGTGCACATGTACCACACACATGCTCGCAAGTCAGACAGTGCGAATTAACTACTAAGAATAAAAAACGCATAGGAACAAAACACCATTAAAACAATTTATTACTTCATCAGAAGACTCGCACACGTCCGCAAAGGTATTTAAATTATTCCAATCTATGCACATGTTGATATTCAATAAACATTTTGTCCAAAACTCTTCGAATGACCCTGGTGCTTCTGACTCTTCTCATGGATCGTATCTTTTTTTCTTCCACACAATCTGTTTATTTTCGTCTCTTTGGCTCCAAAACTCTTGCTCGTCATCACCATGGAAACAGGGAAAGCCCCCCACGTTGCCATGGGAACCAGAGTGAAAATATTATTTTCTTTTTCTTCTGACACAAGTATGGGAGAACATTTCTGCAGTGCTGCTGTGCTCTGCATGTGTGTGTGTGTGTGTGTGTGTGTGTAAGTGTGTGTGTGTGTGTGTGTATGTATTCCATGGAGTCCGGCCTGTTTGATCGGGGAAGCGATGATTTAGCTGAGCTTGCACATTATGATCGGGATTTTTCCCAGTTCACTTGGCCATGTCCTCGGCCACAGCCTTCCCCAATTTATCCTTTAGGTACGCCAGTTTCTGCCAGTCAGTCTTCAACTCAAGCCAATCGTAATATGGGACCTGGAAGAGGAAGAGAACAATTAGATTCATCATACATTTCTATAAAGCGCTAATGAGCAAATATCTTTAGATTTTTGTTGCATAGCAATACATAATACTGTTTTTTCTACTCAGTTGGGTGCAACACGGCAACCCTGAGAGGCTGATGTTGCTATCAGCTCGGGAGCTTGTCCTAAATGAGGGCGAGAGTGCGCGGACTGGCCTAGATGAAGCCGAGCTGCGGCTGGATCTCTATTTATACCACAGACTGCAGCGGGACTCTTCTGACTCTCAGCTCAACCAAAGTATTAACTCCATTGTTGGCATGGCCTTAGCCTGTCAGATACCCCTGTAGCAGCAGCACTGCTTCACTGCCTGTGCTCCCTGAATGATGCTCACCATCATATACAGAACACATCAGAAAATGCATTTATCACTTGGCTTTGGTGTGTGAGTAATAAAAAAAACTGTAGATGCACTATGTAAAAGAGCCATACATATTAGTAATATGATCACACAGGTCTGCCTGCGCCTTTTCCCTCATTATATAATGTAAAGACTGTTCAGACCTTGTTTACACTTATTTGTCTACTTAGTGTACAATGTGTGATGATGACTGAATAAAAAAAAAAGAATCTATCAATCAAACCAGGAAACCAAACAGATCTGTTCACCCTATATGGACAAAATTATGGAAGTTTAAAAAACCAGTCTTAGTTATTCCAAAGTGTTGTCTCTACTCACCTCCACTGTGATGTAGCCGGCCAACTGAAGATGTCGCTTCATCATGACAAACCGGCCCAGAAGGTCTTTGCTCTTTGAACCAAAGTTGGGAAATTCCAAAGCCATGAAAGCGATCCTAAAAACAAAAGAGAGGAACAGTGAGAATATTATAAAATAATACGGCTGTTTTTTTTTTTTTAATATGATCTCGGCCCCCGTGTTTCACTTTCATGACTCACCGTCGTACCCCTAAAGGTAAATCCTGATCTCCCCCTCCACTGGGCAGAACAGGGCTGTCTACTGGTTTGTTGTCACAATCCACTACCAGCTCACCATCTGATCAGAGAAGGCTCAAGTCAGTTGTATCAAGACCTGGATTAAATATTGGTTTTCAGAGTAAAAGTCCTGAAAAACTCTAGTGGTGAAAGGGACAGACTGCATGACTGTGTACGTGGTCTATCAGTTTATTTATGTGCTCCATTATTCCCCTTACCGATAGTCCATCCATACACAGTGTCCACCCCAGTGCGAAGGGCCGCCGTCCTCTCACCGACCAAACGCTGTAAGGCTTCTCTCAGACCGCTCTGCATGGGGGAGATGTTGGCCGGGACAGACGGGGCAGACGGGGGCGCTGGAGAGTCGGAGTCTGAGGAATCTGGATGCTCTAAGTGGAGAGTGGCTGCAATGTGAAGGAGCTTCAGCCTATAGCTCTCTACTCGAGATTCACTGCCCTCTACAAGCAAAAAGGAGGGGAAAACACCAGAATGATCAAATAAGTGCTGGCATCTCACTGGCAAGAACATTGTTTTTGTGATAAATGTTGTGATTCATATCCAAGAGAAAATGGTATTAGTGAGCCATTCTGAACATTTATCAGTGCTGCACTGCCCTCTACTGCAACAGAGTGGTACTTTGTCCTTCAGTTCACATGGTCCTGAGAGACCACAGTATTTCATAAAAGCATTTAAATGAGTCATTTCATTGCTATGGTCCCGAACAATACACCAGTGGGCCTAATAACCTCTGATACTAACCTAATGATGTGGATGTACATACAGGCAGATGAACATGTAAATGTATAAATAGGATGATTGGCTGCACGTTAATGTTTGTAAATATGTATGTATGCGTACCATCATACTTCTTATTTGTCTTTGAAAACATGTTTTTTTTCTAATTTTGATTGACATAATACATACATATTTTAAGACTGCTATAAGTTTGATTAACATTATGCAAGAACATTTTTGGGAGCTCTGGCAATCTGTTAAATACTTAATTCAAAAGCCTGATTTTGTGTTCAAATGTAATGCTCTGTAGTTTGTGTATAAAGACCAGGTGCCTGACACATTTTCACCTGCTTCTCCCGGGTAAGAGGTAGCAGGTGTGTAGACAGATATGTGTCTCACCTGACAGTTTGGTACGGTGTTGTTGTTTTGTGAGAGGGAGGAGGTAGTGAGGCTTGGCCTGCTGTAACACACACAGAGACCAAACCACATCCGTCTGCAGGAAGGGCTCCAGGCCAGAGAGAGACTCCTCCAGCTCAGAGTGGACCTTTTACATAAAGAGACCGAAAACAATCAGAAAGAACAGATTGGAGATGTTCCGATAGCAGCAGTGAAAATGTCTCTGATACAGATGAACATGTCAGTTCAGGCATTGGCGAGCACTTTAATCTACTACCGATCTGATACCAGGTCTTTAAAGTACATTAGTTTCACCCACATAAAACCAATTTATTTATTTTTCTGGTAGTCACTTCTTCTTCAATGAACAGTACAGTGCAACTGCTGTTTTGGACCAGCGAAGAAGAAATGATTTTGCCAAAGTTATCTTAAAATATCAGCAATATGGAAAGATTTCACTCTGGAAAGTCCCACAGCAATAACACCGACATCTGGAATGCTAGACTTCAGTTTTGAGGGGTGGCATTAGTGTTACCAGTATAATTCTAGCAACGACAATGATTATCACTTCCATACAGGGTAAGTGGCATACAGCTGTAAAAATGCACAGTACAAGTAGCTTTAAAAAATACACTGGTATCCGATATCTGTAATCGGTATCGGCCGATAAGTCCAGGTATCGGTATCGAGAAGAGAAAAATGAGAATCAGAGGATCATAGGATCCCCGGAATGAATTCAGTGAAGGATGTAGAAACAACAACGTAAAGCAAACACAGTCTTAAACGCAATTAGTACCTTGCTGAAGAACTCGTCTCCTTTGCTGGGCTGGAAGCCGAGTCTGGCAAAGGTCATGAGCAGATTGCACAGCTGAGGAACATTGTACGTCTGGCTGTTTGCTATGTAGTGCTGGTGAAGAAATGTACAAAGAGAAAGATTTAGTTAAGTTTATCTGATGTTAAACATTGTGCACTAAACTGAATGAGTTAATCTTATTGGTGTGTGTGTGTGTGTGTGTGTGACTGACCTCAGCGAAGGCCTCAAACAGAGGGATGTGGAGCCACTTGAGGAAGCCCAGTGACTTAGAGCAGCGTACCACATCGATGGAGTTGAGCTCCGGGACTCGGGGCAACAGCTCTGAGGCCATCCGCTGAAATACCTGAGAATGGTGGAAATTCAACCTCCCTGCAGATGAGCAGAGACAGAGATGATACCGTTAGCATCGTACAGTGTGTATGAAAACAAAGGTTTAATGGATGTTCACATCAAGGCTACAATCTGCTCCTGTGAGGAGTCTGCAAAATGGATTGGATTAAGGGAAGTGAGACCAGATTACTTTCTTGTTATATGAAAATCTCTGTTGTCCCTACTTCAAACTTCAGTGTGTTAGTGAGAAGACGCTCCCTGAATCACAGATCTGATTTGCAGTAAACATGAAGCTTTGCACGCAAGGATATAATAATAATAATATTCCATTATGCAGGTTTAA
The DNA here is from genome assembly GCF_947347685.1 of Pleuronectes platessa. Lineage (NCBI taxonomy): Eukaryota > Metazoa > Chordata > Actinopteri > Pleuronectiformes > Pleuronectidae > Pleuronectes > Pleuronectes platessa. The sequence continues at coordinate 13,688,397 of NC_070635.1, read as the reverse complement.
CAAATATTGAAGATTACCAAATTAGTCTGTAACCCTTCACCGGAGAAATCTTCAAACTTTTCAAAAGTTAATATTATAAATTGGCCAAGTTCATTTAAAATATGCCTACACCAAATTAGGCATCATTACCATAAGCATAAGCCATGTTCAATATGAGTGGAGTGGTGAACTCTGACGACGGCTTCTGGAGCAGGTGGTAGGAGAGAGCTCTGAGCAGAGGGACACTTCTGCGGCTCTGAGCTGCCAGAGACACACAGACCTTACGGATCTCTTCTGTTGAAAAGCCCTCAGACAGCTCCAAAGCCTGAGAGAGAAACAGGTAGAGGAATGTTTTTACTGGGGTTTAGGATAAAGCATTAAAAAGAGCACTCAGAGATTAGATCTATGCTCAGGAAGAACCTATTCAAAAGGTAGTTTGATGATTTTAAGCAAGAGTTCTTAACTTTCTTATACATTTCCCCAGGTTGCCGCTGCCGACATAATTATTCACATACATTCTAACATGTATATTCATCATCCACAACTTTTTCTACTATAAGCCATACTACTTCACATTATTTGTGATTACTTCTTTCACCAATCTTTGAAATGATATGTATATATTACATCAGCAGAGAAAAATGGATAAAGACAGTAACTTCCACATTCAGTTTTCAACTGAGACTTTAACTGTGGACGTTGTTGACTCTGATACCTTGTCTTCTAATCGGTCCCTCAAGGCAGGAGACATGCGTTGTCCTTTGGAGATCAGCCCGCTGACCGTTTTACTGTCCGCGATCTCGGTCCAGCGCAGTTCCAGCTGTTTTAATGCGCCGTTCACTACCGCCACGTCCTGCTGGCCCTTCTTATTTGCCCCCCAGTCAGCCAGGTAGGCCAGCTGCTTGTAGGTCAGCCTGCGCACTCGCCACAGGACCTCCGTCTGCACAGAGCTGAGGACGGGATCAGTGGGGGGCACGTCCATGATCCACAGGGCTTTCATTGCAGACACCAGGTTGCCGTTCCACACCGCAGACACCTGTGAAGAAAAACACTCATAAGTGAGTTATCTTAACCATGGACGTGACAACTCCCCAAAAGTGAAGCAAAAGAGTCCCATTCGCCCACTGGCATGTGTCTGACTGTTCAATTCAATTCTAGCAAATTTGATTTAAAGTACTTATTTTGATTTAATAAATAACAGGGTGAAACGTCACAGCTAAGACTGTTTCGCGTTTGGTTGAGCGCACAAACTCAAAGTTACGTCATTGGTCTAAAATGGCAGCGTTTGTAACCAGGATATTTTGGTTTGATTTCCGGACAGTGGGGAGAGGTGGACACTTCCATCTTTACACACAGTCTATGATTTGAACACAGGGGCTGGTACACCTCTGTATCTGGCTTCCTTACCTGCTGAGACATAGTATCCATCATATCCATTAGCCTTGAATCCCCCCTCAGATCCTTAATTTTACCCTTCGTCCTCAGCACCAACACAGTCCACTTCATCAGGGCGTAAGCAGCTTGGTTACTATTTCCTCCATGCTCGACCCAGGCCAGCAGGATGTCCTCTGGCACAGCCGCCTTGTCCATCACCTCGTCCAGCTTGGTGAATGTAGGCGTGGTTTGAAAGGCGTCATCCTTGGTAATAGTCTTTCCATCGCTCATTAACCTCTGTGTGACACTGGGCCATCCCTGAGGCCTCTGCACCTCTGCATGTGAAGCCACAGTCGGTGGCAGGCGGGCGGTGACAGCAGTAGCAGCTGGAGCCTGAGCGGAGGCCCTGCAGAGCACACGGGCGTATCTGCCCAACAGGCGACTGGCCATCGTGTCTGAGGGACAAGACAGCAGCCACAGGTGGAGGAGGAGAAGGAGGGGTTTCTCACAATTCAGCAGGCGGCGTCAGCATCCCGCATTCAACCTACAGGAAATATTGGCAAGGTTGGAGAAACATATCAGCAAGGAGTAGCTTATTTGGATCTGCACCAACTTGCACATACTCATAAATATCTGTCTCAAACATGCTGTTTTTTCCATCAGGATCCATGATTCATTATCTGAGAAGTCAATGGAAATATTGAAAAACTTTCAATGAAAAGTTCACGGGTTCCTCGGTGAACCAAACCACATCCAGTTTCATGGAAATCTGCTCTGTGGTATTTGTTTAATGTTGCTTACAAGTTACAACCAAACAAAAATACAAATCAGCAAAAACCTTACCTCCCGGGTGGATGGTTATCGCAGTATAATTTTGAGGTGTAACAATTGATCTTCCTCGGATGTATTAAATGTTTTGCAGTTAACAAGTGTTTGTCATCCTCTGCTCATTATGCAATTTAAAACCACAGCCTTCACTCAGAAGGAAAGATCTGCCTTAAAAGCTTTAAAAGAAATAACAACTTGACATTTGTCATGACAATAACTTTATCGTCATATATGACTTCATAATATTATAGTTAATCAATATCACTCAGCCTAAGTTATTCACACACACCCTCATGTCTACAGATGCCTCATCCATCTTTGATCAGCCACTGGTGGTGGATGATGGGACTCTGCAGTGTAATGGTTGTTGAATCCGGAACACAGGCACAGGTCTGAGACCCACAATGACCAGTAGCTCCATGTGAACACGCTGTATGTGTGTTACAGTAACGTGTGTCTCTCTCCTGCTGTAAAGTGACAATCTTCCTCCTGACAAACACGCTACTTTAAATCCTGACCTTGTCGCGCGCAGAGGAGACGCTGCGCACCCCAGCGGCGCGTGCACGCGTCTGCCCTCACGAGACTGACATTTGTGACGAGCAGCAGAACCCGGTCTGATCATATCACTGTTCGATCACTCACCTGTCAAAGTGCAGCGATACCTTTGGTCGAGGAGGCTGTTCACATGGACAAATCTAGCACTGACAGTCGCGGGGATATGACGTAGGGAGACGTCACGTAATCGGCGCACGCGGCTCTCATTGGTTCAATTCTTTCTCAGGAATTCTTGTTCCGGGGTCACTGGTGATTTATTTATTTGATTATGTTCAGATGTGTGATGTGTAGATTCAGGTAAGTTTTAAACAGTGTCTTCTTTGTGGGACAGGTGGGGACGTTCACATGTTTACTGTCACAACTACAGAGCCCCCTACCGGTCATCTAGATGAGAGAAACTGTGGAAACTAATACAGTTTCATCGGTGTTCCACCTGGTCAGAGAAAGAATGGGACGTAATTGTCGACACATAATAAAAAAAAATTTAAATAAACTTTATATCTGTAGATAAATGAATAAATTGTTTTATTAGCATTACCTTTGGCTTTACTCCTGTCAATTCCACACATTTAATTATGACTGAAGCTGAAGTGACAGGAGATGCAGCTACACTCAAAATTTGCAGATTATTACATCCACTTTTTTTTGTGGGGGGATCAATCAAAGAAAACCTTTTAAATTGTAATCTAAGCTACTTCCACAACACTGATGATACTAATGTTCAGGTATTTATCTTATATTTCCAACTCATGGCCACTGGGGGGCTCTCTACTCCCGTTCTGACGTGATCTGTAGGTGCTGGCAGTGAAACAAGTAGTGGAGCATTTAGCTGTAACCTTTGGGAGGTTTCTTAAATATGATTGATTACAAAATAGAGGTAAGACTATGATTAACATAATTAATTGAAGCAGAAGAGATGTCCTGATTTAAAACTCAAGGGTCAAACTAATAGAGAAATGCTGGGTTCACATTTCATATGATGCAATTCATTAATGTATTTTGTTTTGATTATTTTGTTATTTTTTTTCCTCATACAATATTAAAAAAGGCTTTGTCTATTAGCCCAAACACTTAACTTTTTTCCAACTTTAATTGGATGAACACTTTAACGTGGCTGTTGAAGTTTCTGTTGTGTTTCTAAGTGTGTCACTGGGTTGGAACTGAACCTCTGTCTCTCTTCTGCTACCCCATCAACCACTGTTCTCTCCCCTCTCACCTGTCCTCAATGTGAGATTAGAGCTGATAAAATCAGAATGATAACAGTTTTGATTGCACTGTCACTTTGCAGTAAACTCTACAGCACAATGTTGACTCTCCGAAACATATCTTACCTGGCCTCTATTTACCCAGCATGCAGCATGTTCTGGGCAGGAACAGAGAAGAGACAGGGTGACCTTACCTCAACTTTTACCCATAACTCGCTTTGTTATACTATTTATTGGAATATTGTATTTTTTCTAGAAATTGAATCATGTTCTCTTGTTGAGAGTCATTTTTCTTACTGTGTAAAATTCAAATTAATCTAATATATCTCGTAGTTTTTTTTAATATAACCTGGTCCATTTTTATGATGGGATGAATGCTATTTAGGTCACTTCATATTCTACAAACCTTATTTTTCTACATTGTCTACTGCAATGTTCCTCATGAGATGTTCCTGAGAGCATGTGGACAGGGCTGCTGACGTATGTCAGATATAATGTCACCCTCAACGACCATACAAACAAACGTGTCCTTAGTGGTCATGGGTTTCTATTTCAATGAATCTGTGATCCAAGAGCCACCAAAACTCCAAATTCAGGATTAAAATCATTTGTCCCATTAATCAACGGATCTGTATAAACAAACCAGGTTATTTATGTTTACTGATTCTGTTAAAAATTGTGTCATTGGTTTTGTTAGTTAATCAGTAAATGGAGGTACTTAGTCAGTAGTTTGTAGCTGATCAGAGGAGAATACAATGTTTTTTTCTCATTTGTCATAAAAGTGTCATAGTCATGTTAGTTAGTAAGTTAAAACATCAGCAAATAAAAGATTAAAAAATGCAAATTGTTTCCAGGTTTTCTCATCTTAGACTTTAATTCGTCATATCATCCACCGGCTCCTTGTAGTTAATGTGGAGCTGAGGGCTCAGTTTGTTTAATGTAAACAGTGATTCTCAGTCATATACAACAAACCCTGAATAGCTTTCAGTCCTGCAACGTAAATTATATTCTTATGGAAAAAAATGACATGTCAATGGGAATATGAGTGGAATTTTCTATTGGCAGCTGATGTAAACATCATGATGAAACAATATCTTAGTGAATGAGGTCAATGGCTATACCTTTGCTGTAAATGTCAGTGACTGTCTGATCTAGTGACTCAGCTGTCAGGGTGTGGATTGTACAAACTGGTCCAAGTTCTTCTGTCTTCTTCTCTATGATTGTATTTGACCATCCACTCATAGATATACGGCAGCAGCAGAGATGGCCAATAATCCCTGAACTAGTGCAGCCACCTTTTCTCAGGTTATAGTTAGTCCATTAAAAACTGTCAATCAGTGGATGTAGAAAATGAATCAAAGGCCAAAGTAAGTTTTAGTGTAAATTACTGTTGTGCAATGTCAGGCAGTCTGGTAGGGATGACATTGGTTTGTTTTAACCTTCACTGCTCCTTCCTCCAATCAGTTTATCAGGAAAAGAAACGTGCAGCGGTGAGATAGGAGTACCAGATCAACATTGGCCTACGCATAGCCTGTGATATGAGTGTGAGTGTGTGGTGGTGCATGTGTGTGTGTTGTGTGTGACCTGTCCAGGGGTGACATTGTTGCTACCTTTTTACGCAGATCGCGGAATCTAAGTACGTGTGGTGTTTCTGCGCATGTGTGTATTGAAAGGGGGGGTTTATGGTATAAAAGGCCTTTCCAGAAAATGTTTCCTGTTTTTAACCATTGTTTGTGTGTGTGTCTGCATTTGTGTATGTGAGAGAGAGCAAGAGAGACGGAGAGAGAGAGGGAGAAACGGAGCCTATGTTTGGGACTGGACCGTAACGGAGAGCCAAAATTTCTGTGGCAAAGAAAGGTCGAGTGGTCTGGACCTCCATTGATTTAGGAGGGCAGTCCCCTATCACACCAGCAGCCATGAGTAAAACGGTAGGAGAGCCGATAGAAGGAAGACTGTTCACACTGTTATCGGGAGACGCTACCGAAGTTTTTTAATTTGTAAATTCACAGACTCTATCAGTTTTAACAGAGGAAATGGTGTTAGAACGGTGTTATTTACTGAATTCACACTAAACTAAAAAGTTTTAAGAATTATTATTGTCAACACAAAATGTGTTTTCTTTTTCAACTTATAATGCTCGATTTGAAGATAAAGCTTTTGATACTCAGTTAATGTCAGTTTATCAATAAATACTTGCATTTGTTTTATTTGAAATGGAGGTGTACTCCAGTATGCAGTTTGGAGTGTCAGGATTTGTGTAGATCTATTTACAACTAAACTGACCAATCTTCTGTTTGAATTGTCACATGTTCAGGGTTAGTACACAGCACAGAAACATGCATTTTATTTAGGTTTGGTATCAGTCACATCGGGGATGCAAAGCATTCAGGTCAGACGGGGATATTTTCTCTAAAAAAGTACAAATGTAAAAAATATTTCCCCCGATTTCTGCATCTAGGACTCTTACAACATGTTCGAGATGGATGGAGAGATGGACAAGAAGAAGTCAAAAAAGACGAAGAAAAAGGAGAGGATGGAGGGCATGAAGAAAGAAATGGACATTGTGAGTATAAAGACTAAAGAGTTGGGATTTGAATCCGCTGATCAGTAATGAACCCAGCTCCTCGTAGATTAACATAGGATTTACAGGTGAGACTAATGATGCCTCAGATCTGCACAGCTGTGACAAGATGTAGTTCAACCTCATGAGAGAAAGTCATACTTAAATTCCAGCTGAAGTGAAGTTATGACCAAGTTGAATAAATCACCTTAAATGACTGTGATGATTAATGGCGTGTGTCCCCCTGCAGGACGACCACGAGATTACAATTGAAGAGCTGGAGATGAGATATACCACGAATGTTAACAAGGTAATGATTGAATCATTTATCGTGCCTCATTCTTATCTGTTCTTTATTTGCTTTCATTTTGTCACATTTTCTCTTTTAATCATGTTTTTCTGTTTTCCATCCTCAGGGCTTGACGACCACATTTGCCCGGCAGGTCCTCGAGAGAGATGGTCCCAATGAGCTGAGGCCTCCCAAAGGAACCCCGGAGTATGTGAAGTTTGCCCGGCAGCTGGCCGGAGGGCTGCAGTGTCTGATGTGGGTCGCCGCCGTCATCTGCTTCATCGCCTTCGGAATTGAACTTAGCAGAGGGAACCTCACCTGCTTTGACGATGTGAGTGACATTGCCATTTTTATCAGTGAGCGTTTCTCCTCAAGTGCACTGATAAGGGCGAGGGAAACAGAAAAAGCTGCACAGAGGAAAGGAGGGGGGGGGGGGGGCGTGCGCACAATTTGAATCTGCCATTTCTAGCTTCCCGTTGTTATGGTTACATCTTCTGTCTGACTTCAGCTTTACTTGGCCATCGTGCTGATCTCTGTCGTCGTGGTAACTGGATGCTTTGGTTACTACCAAGAGTTCAAGAGTACAAACATCATTGCCAGCTTCAAGAATCTGGTGCCACAGGTAAGTTACTTTTTTCTTCTTTTTTTTTAAGTGGATGTGCAAAAAGTAAATTGTTGGAATTCAATATTTACAGCCTCTTAATCTTTCCAGGTCCTTCTTTCCTGTGTTAATCTTCCTTTAACTCTGCTGATCTTCCTCTTGTTCTCCACCAGCAAGCTGTTGTGATCCGTGATGGCCAGAAAAACGAGATCCATGCCAACCAACTGGTGGTGGGAGATTTGGTGGAAGTCAAAGGTGGAGACAGGGTCCCAGCTGATATTCGCATCATCACTAGTCAGGCCTGCAAGGTAAGATACACACATACCACACATCTGCCGACTCTACGTACATTAAGAAGGAGATTCGGCTTGTGAGGACAATTTAAAGGACGATTTCAAATTGTCGTTGATTTCCCTGGTGTGTGTGTGTGTGTGTGTGTGTGTGTGTGTGTGTGTGTGTGTGTGTGTGTGTGTGTGTGTGTGTGTGTGTGTGTGTGTGTGTGTGTGCGTGCGTGCGTGTGGGTGTGTGTCTTTGCCAGGTTGATAACTCGTCCTTGACAGGGGAGTCTGAACCTCAAACCAGGAGTCCAGAATGTACTCATGAGAATCCACTGGAGACCAGAAACATTGCTTTCTTCTCTACCACTATTCTGGAAGGTACAGTACATATTAGACATGCTTATTTTTATAGGCTGACTAATATATACACCAATCAGCAACCACATTAAAACCATTATTTTCTCATTTATTTGTTCATTTGCTGTTATTTTGTGCTCATAATGTGCAACGTGCCTTGCTCAAGGGCACCATGATCACCCATATAAGAACACATGTCTTCTCCTCTCCAGGTGTAGCGACCGGTGTGATCATCAACACAGGTGATCGTACCATCATCGGTCGGATCGCCAGCTTGGCGAGCGGCGTCGGCAATGAGAAGACGCCCATCGCCATAGAAATCGAGCATTTTGTGGACATCATCGCTGGTCTTGCGATCTTCTTCGGGTTTACCTTCTTTGTGGTCGCCATGTTTATCGGATACGCCTTCCTGGAAGCCACGATCTTCTTCATGGCTATCGTGGTGGCTTATGTGCCAGAGGGGCTCCTTGCCACCGTCACTGTGAGTTAATGCAACACAAATGTGGATTTCTATGTGTGATATGGTCTCACATAATCTTCTGAGGAGTCTCCAGAAGTGTTCACTTTTCAATATGGCACCAAGATTTGCACTGGTCTAGTCTGTGTGTGAAATAAAGTGAATATGTTCAGTAACAGGCTGTGTCTTCACCAACAGGTATGTCTGTCTCTGACGGCTAAACGACTCGCCAGGAAGAACTGTGTTGTGAAGAACCTGGAGGCTGTGGAGACATTAGGTCAGTAAACCACTAAAAAACACTTATGTTCTGAATTCAGTCGTATGAACTGTAAAAAAAGGTTTGGTCTCTATTAAACTGGAGATTTAGATATTCATCTGTGTGTGTGTGTGTGTGTGTGTATGTAGGATCCACTTCAGTGATCTGCTCTGATAAGACGGGCACCCTGACCCAGAACAGGATGACTGTGGCTCACCTTTGGTTTGACAACCATATCCACGCTGCTGACACCACTGAAGATCAGTCAGGTAAGGAAAAGTACAATAAAACAAGCACCGTTTTGATATAGACGTTACTACAGGATAAAATGCTAACGTGTTGGTTGCTTTTTAAAGATAGGATTCATGTTATTTTACAAGTTAATAATCATGTGATTGTGTGGTTGCAGGCCAAAGTTTCGACCAGTCATCGGAGACATGGCGATCACTGGCGAGAGTGACTTCCCTGTGCAACAGAGCGACATTCAGACCTGATCAGGAAGGATTACCTATTCCTAGGGTACATATTTTTAGAGGACATTTATTTTGTTGTAGTTTAAATGTTGCCTCCAAAATAATCAAGTTGTATATTGGAGTTACGATCGCATTGTGTTGTTATTATTAGTTAAAGGTTCAGTGTGTAGAATGTAGTGACATCTAGTGGTGAAGAAAACAACAATTTAGTTCAATTTAGATAATAACAGACTAATGAAAACATCACTAGGATTATTTTATATTCGATTTCTGTTTCTAATCCTTTTTGTCTCTCTCTTATTATTTCTCTCTCTCTTGTTTCAAACAGAGACTCGTGATGGGCGACGCGTCAGAGACGGCTTTGCTGAAGTTCACCGAGCTCACTATTGGGAACACCATGGATTACCGTAATCGCTACAAGAAAGTGGTGGAGGTGCCCTTTAACTCCACCAACAAGTTCCAAGTGAGTACTTTGTTGTTAATGGACATGTATTTGAAACTGTGATACTACTACAGTAAATATCCCGTGATTGATATTGAGTTTGACTCATCTCTCGTCGGCCATGTCTCTCCAGCTGTCTGTTCATGAACTGGAGGATCCACTGGACCTGCGCTACCTGCTGGTGATGAAGGGAGCAGCAGAGCGAATCTTAGAGCGCTGCTCCACTATTCTGATCAAAGGCCAGGAGCTGCCACTGGACGAGCAGTGGAAAGAAGCTTTTCAGACTGCTTACATGGACCTGGGAGGACTGGGAGAGAGAGTTCTGGGTTAGAAAGTTATTTTACCAACACTGATGTGGGCTATTTGATTGGTTGTGTCATTTTTATTAGCAATCTTTTTCTCCCCTTTCAGGTTTCTGTCATATCTATCTTAATGAAAAGGAGTTCCCTCGTGGTTATAGCTTTGACCCCGATGAAATGAATTTCACCACGTCTGGATTGTGCTTTGCTGGTCTCATCTCGATGATTGACCCCCCAAGAGCCACCGTACCCGACGCAGTGATGAAATGTCGTACTGCTGGCATCAGGGTGCGTTCAGGTCCCCCCACATACACAGATTGTTTGGGCTTTAAAACAGACCTTTGCTTTCACTTTCTACATTTATCTATGTGTATTTTCTTGTCACCTAATTGTTTAAGTATCTTGAAACCTCAGGTCATCATGGTGACTGGAGACCATCCAATCACAGCGAGGGCAATTGCAGCTAATGTCGGCATCATCTCTGAAGGCAGCGAGACAGTGGAAGATATCGCCCAGAGGAAGCGCATTCCTGTGGAACAAGTCAACAAGAGGTACTGAGACGCTGTCCACACTTTGAGCTCATCTCTGTCGCAGGTCATTTTTCATTCTGTGTGTGTGTGTGTGTGGTGTGTGTGTGCAGGGACGCCCGTGCCTGTGTGATCAGCGGGGGTCAGCTGAAAGACATGAGCAGTCATGAGTTGGATGAAGCCCTGAAGAACCACCCTGAGATGGTGTTTGCAAGAACCTCACCTCAGCAGAAACTGATCATTGTGGAGAGCTGTCAGCGTCTGGTAAATACACACAGAAACACACACACACACACACACACACAGAAACACACACACATGTTGTGCTTTACTACCTGTGTCTTCTCAACTCAACGCACATACAATTGGTGGGTTTTGGATGAATGAAGGAAAGAGGAAGAGATTGGTTTGCATGTGGTCATAATTCACTGTTTGAGGGACTTTTTTCACCCTTCCTCCTCCAGGGCTCCATCGTGGCTGTGACAGGTGATGGAGTGAACGACTCGCCGGCTCTCAAGAAGGCCGACATTGGCATCGCCATGGGGATCGCCGGTTCAGATGCTGCAAAGAACGCTGCTGACATGATCCTGCTGGACGACAACTTCGCTTCCATCGTCACCGGAGTGGAGCAGGGTGAGGCTCAGTGAACGAAAGAGAAATAATGTGTGAATAACACACGAGTCGTATCCCCAGTTTTCATCAATGAATGACCTTGAATATAAAGAGTGCCGGGTCCAGATAGTAACAAATTACCAGATGCAAAAACACTGTGTGAAGTTTTGGTGTCTGCGTTCATCTCAGGCCGTCTCATCTTTGACAACCTGAAGAAGTCTATCGCCTACACACTGACCAAAAACATTCCTGAGCTGACCCCATATCTGGTCTACATCACCGTCAGCGTGCCTCTTCCTCTTGGCTGCATCACTATCCTCTTCATCGAACTGGCCACGGACATCGTGAGTAATAGTGCTGAGGGAACAAGTTCAGCAAGAAAATAAATAACTTATTCATGGTGGTTACAGCTGCAATCAGTTATTAACAGATGATGATTGGGTTTAATATTTGCTTGCTCTTTCCTTTACAGCAGGGACACTTAGAGGATAATGGAGCTACATCTTTATATTCCTCACTCCCGTATCTTCTGTCCAGTGATGTTTTTTGTCTGCTCCTGTCTCTCCTGTAGTACCCCTCTGTCTCTCTGGCCTATGAGAAAGCAGAGAGTGACATCATGCACCTGAAGCCCAGGAACCCTCGTCGTGATCGGCTGGTAAACGAACCCCTGGCTGCGTACTCGTACTTTCAGATAGGTGAGACGTGTGTGTGTGCATCTCTACTAGTCAACAAAGCATGAATTCTCTATATCTCAATCTGCGAGACACCCATTTCTCACTGTTATACAATAACAGAGTGCACTGATCTCTGCAGAGTGACTCACAGCCAATGAGCTACATTTATATGCTTTTAAAATAGTATTGACCCATTTTTCTGTCTGTCTTGCAGGAGCCATCCAGTCTTTTGCAGGTTTTACAGATTATTTCGCAGCGATGGCCCAGGAGGGCTGGTTCCCCCTCATGTGCGTCGGCCTACGTGCTCAGTGGGAGGACGTTCATCTTCAGGACCTACAGGACGGCTATGGGCAAGAATGGGTTCGTGTAGACATAGAGATCCAACCTTTGGATAATGTGGATGGGTGATGGCATGATTTACATTTATTTTATGTAACCAGATATCTCCTCCCTCATGTGTTCTCCTGTGCTTGCAGACGTTCAGCCAGAGGTTGTACCAGCAGTACACCTGCTACACTGTATTCTTTGTCAGTATTGAGATCTGTCAGATCTCTGACGTGCTGATCAGAAAAACTCGACGTCTGTCTGTGTTCCAGCAAGGCTTCTTCAGGTCAGTACAGACATTGTTTTTTATAATAGCTAAGATTATAGGAACAACGTTTGCTGGTTTTATTCTCTGTCTACCAACATGATCAACTCTCTATGTTGCATTAACCCCTGTTGTTAGTCTTCTGATCATTTAAACATTCTTTTTTCTACTTTTGCTCTTTTACATATTTAAATACGTTTGTTAAGAAACCCTATGTGTTCATGGCAGGTTGTTCTCAGGAACCAAATCCAATTCTTTAACATCATAATTTGTTATTTATGAGTATTTAAATTATAAATCTTCCCTTAAAGCTGCTAAATTTTATCTCATGTATTTGTTTGCATTCAGAGCCGTCTTGTCTCTTTGTGTTGTCAGTGGTCCTTTTAAATGGATCAGACTAAATCTGAACTAATCTGTTTAGGATTGGAACAAGATTCCAGCTGAGTGTTTGGTTGTTTAAGTGTTTATCTGTGTGCAGGAACCGTGTCCTGGTATCTGCCATCGTCTTCCAGCTGTTACTTGGTAATCTGCTTTGTTACTGCCCGGGAATGCCCAACATCTTCAATTTCATGCCAATCAGGTAAAAAGCCCACAGAGCCATGGTCTGTAAATCGAAGCTCACACCGGATTAGAAGACAAAATTTAATTTAGATATCATAACAATGAAATACACATGAAGAGAATTATCTTTCCTCAAGGCTCATTGCTTTTTTATATATATAAAACAACTAATGTGACATGTTGTTTTTGCTTCAGGGTCCAGTGGTGGTTTATTCCAGTTCCATTTGGTATTTTAATCTTTGTCTACGATGAGATCAGGAAACTAGGAGTCAGAAGATATCCAGGAAGTAAGATGAAATCCATCACACCTCACTCTAACCATTCAGCCAACATTAACATCCCAACTGTCTCCATCCGTTCACGTCTCATCAGTCTCTGCTCTGTGCTCTCTCAGGTTGGTGGGATCAGGAGTTATACTACTGAGAGGCTCTTCCCTTCATCCGTCCAGCCACATGCATGAGAGCATCACTCCTAAACCGAATGCTGCAGACCTGGATGCTCTTACTCAATTTACTTTTCATCTATATCACTTTGTGATCTATGCATTTATAGATTATCCTTGTCTTTTAATATTAATAACTTAATATTCATATTCAAGAGTCTAACTGAATTATTTTAAAAGCTAATCAATACTGAAAGTCATTGTTGGCTAATAATTCTCACAGATTCATTGTGTCCAAGCTCTTTGACTGTGGCTGCCTTGTATTTGTACTAATAAAGAATTTGAAGACCAATGATGACTTCAAACAAACAAAAGAAGAAATATTAAAATTTTCTATTGCTTCATGCGTTTTTTGTCAAAATTTGTATCTTTACTCAACTTTAGAGTTCGAATTTCTGCACTTGTGATTCTCTCTGTAAAATGTGTTATCTGGCTTAAGCCTCATGTCGTATTGATAAACGCTCAATTTGCATGTGGAACTACATAGATTCAGTCAACAAAAAGTCAACCTGGGTATCGAGTCAAATATTATTCTTTAAACCAACTTCCAGGTAAAATTGGCAACAAATTACAACACATGCTACTGGTTCATAAAGGACATTATGGAAGGCGGACAGTTGACTGTACTAGTGTTTGAAGCAATCACCTGAATTTTTTTTTTTTTATTGAAGCCCTAAATTTGAAATCAATAAATTTAATCAAACACAATCATTCAGCACGAGTTCATCAGAATAAAATTGACTGAAATTCATCATAAGCCTGAATGTAATAAATAGTAAACAAACAGGAGTCGGATCACACATAGGCTCATTAACAGAATAATATCATGTCATTTGTCAATAAATGTCATTTATTATCAGTGCTTGACAATAAAACATGAATGACATTACACTGTGTCACTTCAATATCTAATATCTGCCATTGACATCTTTCCTCAATGTATTTTTATTTGTGACTTTTCATATATTCACCCTTCACTCTACTCAAGTCAGCCTCCATTGCTCCTTCAAGCTTCTTTGTTTTTCTTCTGTCCTCTCCCATTCTCTGCTCTGGCTTCATATATAACCACCTCTTTCCTTCTCTCTGTCTCTGTTCTCTACTCCACTTTCCAGATGGCGATCTTGCCGTCGCGGCGTGCAGAGCCACTCAGGACGTAGCGATCCTCGGCTGAGCAGAGCGTCTGGATGCTGTCTGAGTGAGCGTGCAGCTCCTTCGTCACAGTGTGGCTCTCGGGGTTCACCACCAACACCTGACTCCTCATCTGACCGTCACACTGACCTCCGACTGGGTCCTGACCACAGCAGCCCACCCAGATCTGAGGCGGGGGGAAGGGTTCGAGGAAAAGTAACGGTGGATAAGTTGTGGTAGCAGAATATCTATTGGGTGATGAGATGAGTGCACAACAAACACACAGTCCCTGATCATAATAAAAGCAAATTAGGGCTCCAACTAATCTGCAGATTATTTCCTCCATCAATGGTTTTGTTGACAAATTTCTGAAAAGCAAAGACATTCAACTCAAAGTATTTTACAAAAATAAAAATAGCAATCTAAGACAATTACAAGTCAACTATGCGACCTGACATGTTGTCACAACTCACCTGGTCTTTGACACGGATCATACAGGTGACCCCTGAACTGCCCGGCAGGGGGATTCTTTTGAATGGATGTCTGTGGTTGTCCATGTGCCAGAGACACAGCTCCCCTGAGTCTGCGCAGCCCGTCCACAGCTGACCTCGCTGGAACAAACACACAACACAGAGAAAACTGTAAAGTCACAAATGTGCTTAGAGTTGGTAGAAACACAACCTTGGTGCATATCAACATCTCTATCAAGCACGCACACTTTATCATTTTTGTAGCTGGATATTCAAAGAGAAAAAAAGTATTTTTATGTGAACTTTTTCTTGTCCCACACGCTTGCAAACTGTTTGTATTCACTGATGAACTGACAGCTGCTGATTGAACGGCAGGTTGGATGACTGACTTGTTAAATATCAGTCGGCTGCTAACGTGCGTGGCACTTTCTATAGAGTCACCTCAGGGACGACAATGAAGCTGCTGAAGCTACTGGGCATGCTCCGTAGGTCGTCAGGAAGCAGCATCCTTCGCTGGGGTGTCCCCGTCTTTTTCAGTTCCACAATGCTGTCGCCACAACCTGCACATACACACACAACAATTCGTTATCCAGATCTTTTTTTACCCTGAAAAGCAGATGTACTGCACATACACAATTGGTTAAGACATTTCCAACAGGAATGAAGGACTCAGAGTTTGCACGAACAAATCATGGTGATAAGATTTATTGGAGCCATAGACTGGATATAAAGATGGACGTAAAAATGGACAGTTTGTACATACAGCACCACAGCGTGCCGTCGTGGATCTGTATGGAGGAGAGACGGTCACAGCTCAGGTGGAACTGTCGCTTCACCTTGAGGCTGACTGAGTCCCACTGCAGGATCGTCCCATCACTGCTGCAGGAGTATGTCTGCTGACTGGGAAGGAGAAGAAACATAACATTTAGAAGAGTGCGTCCGATTGTTTAATGTGTAAGAACTTAATAAAGTTAACAATGTGTCAACCTGTTGTGTTGATCTCTGGTGTCCACCGTGAGGCCGGTCACCTCATGTCTGTGTTCAGTCAGCTGTTTGTTGCAGGACATGCTGCGAGTGTCTATGATGTAGATCACGGAGTCCTGGGAGCCAATCCACACCTGCTCCTGGACCAATCCCAGCATGCAGTTCTACGCAGAAGTTGTGGCAATAGTGTAATTATTAGCATCACGCATATATTTGTAAACACCTAATAAAGTTGTGTAGTCTGTAATATTTAATTAAAACATGTTGAAATGGAAGTGTAAGCCTCACAAGGTTTCTTCCATTTTTCCACATGTGCAGTAATGCTCACCAAGGCTTCTAACCAGACTTAAATTTGTATAACCTTAACGAATTAGAGGAATTCTCATTTAATTTAATGTAACTTTGAGCAATAGGAGTGCAGCGGCTCTGCTCTCACCAGCTGCAGCTCTCCAGCCTGGATGCAGTCCTGCAGCATGGACCAGCTCGTTGCATCAAACACGACCACCTTGCCCCCGCTGAGAGCCACCCACAGCTTCGGGTTCATCTCACGGCCCGAGTCGTTGCAAGTCAACTGACCTGGAGGGAGAGAAAGAGAAGAGAGCAGAGAACCAACAACCCTCACTATATAGGTACTGAATACATAAATGACCCCAGTGGCAATCAATATATAGAATGGAATGTAAATGGTAATTGGACGATATTTTCATATGACTTTTCTGATCTTATTGACCCTAACAGTACAAACTACATTCATTCATATCCTCACATTCGCACATGCTGTGCTTTGGGGTACAATATCTTGCTCAGGGACACTTCTGCTTGAGGACTGGTGAAGCGGGGGGATCAAACCAAAGACTTGTGGTTAGTGGACGATCCGCTCTCCTCCCCAAGCCACAGCCGCCCCAAAGTCCTGATCACTCATTGTTCTCAACTTCATCACTTCACAGGAAGTGTTTATCTGCTGTGCTTAGTTCATTGTACTCAATTATCTTTCCAAGAAGATCACTATCTGGCAGATGATCTTTTCTCTCTGTCACAGTGTAAACAAATGAGACACTGACAGGGCCGCTATTATTCCCCCGGATAAAATACAGCTCAACAAAACTAATCAGGTTATGTGAATAGGTTTCCCTGGAGCATCGTTTACCATAAAAACATTTAAACAAGTGCCTGCACGCAGACACACACACACACACACGGAGACACCCACTCAACACTCACATATAAGCTCCCTCTGTATACATGCGAATCTAGAAACATCAACTCAGAAATCTTTGTCCTTTGTTCGTCTTTCACGTTGTCTGTCTTTGAACTGTGTAAATGCTCATTAGAACATAACACCACGGACAGTGGGTGTCTTGTGACTCGTGTCAGTGCACAACAGACACACAGTAAATGAGGCACATGATGGGACAGCAGCTCAGTTTGTTCACTGGTTACCATTCAATAAAGAAACCGATTATTGTTACATCTTTAATGCTCTCAACTGTAAAGTACAATTATGTCAATGAGAGTCCAACAGGGATGTATGCTGCGTGAAATGAAGGGCTATAGAGATGAGATTTGTTCGTTTTCAATTTGTCATGTATGACTTTTAAGACACACAAGATACCAGGAAAATGGGTCAAGGTCCATATATTACTCTACAGACAAAATTAATATTGATATTTATTAAAGTTGCCCCAAGTACCTGGTGTGTATAGCAGCACATGCACAGTCTGAGGTTCAGCCATGTCCAGCGACGGGGTGATCTTGTGTTTTAGTGTCTCTGAGGTAGTTTCATGCACCATCATGGGCTCTGGGGGCACCAAGGAAAACACAATAGATTAATGGATACAAGAGAGAGAGTGAATGGTGCTTGATCAATTGCAAATTTGAATGAAATTAAAGAAAAAAGCAGCACAACAGGAGTGAGCCCCAACCTTCATGCTTAATCTTGTCAAAGTAAGCCAGCTTAGAGGCAGCCACGATGGACCTTTGGGTCTGCAGACAGCCCATCACAGCGTCCATTAGCAGGGTGTTGGTCAGGGCCTGAGTCATATACTGTGGGTCCTGGAGGGACACACAATGAGCTGAATGGTAGATAAATCCTAGTATATAGTGTACAGGTGTGTAAGCACAATGACAAACATACTCTAAAGTGACTTAAATAGTCAAAGCACAGAATACAAAGCACTTTCCTTATAATGTTATGTACACATATACAAAGAATGGTCAGCAGCCAGTTTTGAATGACTACAAACTGCCACACTGGTCCTCAGTGTGTTTTTTCTTTTGCTAAACCTGTGACATCAAATCATTTTGTTGCTGGACCAAAGGCATAAATTACCGTTTCTTCCCAGTGGAAATCCAGATTTTACCTTGTGTTGATCCGCCATCTTGCGTCCGGCCCACATCTCTTTGACCACGAGGTTCCAGAGCTCAGTCTCCGCCTTCAGGTTGGCCTCGAACACCTCAGGCCTACCAGAGGTCTGGATACGAAGGGAGGGAATACGAAGAAGTGGAAATGGAGCTGAGGCGATCTTCACGTCCTGCGCAGAGATGGGCGAGTTGTTAGAATCGGGGGGTTATGACAGAAAATTTCTGAGAAAACGTGATCCAGAGTAAAGGGATCAAAGACTCTTGGGACCTGTATGTCTCTGAACTTGGTGATTTCCAGGAAGCCAGGTCGTCCCTCGCTAAGCAAGAAAAGGCGTTTCTGCGTCATCGCAATTTTTCCGACGCCGTAAGAGGTCTTGACACAGGACGACAACTTGTAGACGCACTCGCTGTTGTCAAGGTTGTCAATGACCTCAGTGGGCAGGTTGACATCTTGGGCCTCAGCATCCTTCTCCTTCCAGAAGGTGTAAAAGAGTCTGAAGAGTTCAGGCTCCACCTGCTTTGGTTTGCCTATAGGACACAAAGAGACCCGTGAGAGACATGTAAGAGGTATGTAGGGTACATATGCAACAGACAAATAAAGTTTAAACAAGACAAAGAAACTCATGGGAAGAAAAGAACAAACAAATACAAGCAGAAAAATGTACATCAACAGATTAAGTTAGTTCCACTCGCAGACCCAGAATATCCACAACAATCCACAGTGTGTTGCCCCGAGACAACAACTACAAGCTATTCGGTTTTCAGTCATGTTACAGCTCCGTCTGTTTTCTCTTCCATCTAACCAGAGATGATTCCTTTTCACAGCAGATAAATATCTAAACAAATCCGGGGAAAAACCCCGTTGAGAAGAGGAGAAAAAAAAACATAGCATTTCAGCAGCGTGAAAAGACGTCATGTGTGTCAGTGGAGAACCGCACCGTGAACTCACAACTCATTTCACGACACTGCCTCTTTTATTCTCTCACGATTTATGTTGTTCTAAACTTTTGTCCTTTGAAATGTGTAATATGACATTTTCCACGAAAGACCAATAAAGGGCCTAATGTTGTAACTAAACTAAAATATATTAGATACACAAAACAAAAGTTTATAGTGTTGGTCAAACATTTGGTTTCAGAGCCAAATTAAATTGTTAAAACTAACTTATTACTGTGAAATAATCACTGTGCAGCCAATTCTGTGTTCACCATGTTAGTGCCCAGCTGATCTTATTAAACAAGTTTAAAATAAAAAAAGTCTAAAATTGAATGAATATCTGTAACTTAAATCAGCAGCACAGCATTTATAACACCTTATGACTCAAACTGCTGGTTATAAAATACAGCAGGTTAAGCACAATTCATTAAAACGTCAGGAATTAAAAGTTCTATCTAACCCACACGTCTCGACCTTTCTTCCCTCACTTACCCTCCGTGAGAGCATCAAATAAACGGTGTATGGTCGCCACATCGTTAACAATCCCACATTCTTGAACACAACGCACAAACTCGTCCTGATGCAGGGGTTCTCGGGGAAGCTTGAACTTCTTCACGTGGTCATCGGGCTCCACCGGCGGCTTCTCGTTCTCCGTCTTCACCTGATGGATGAAGAAATATGATCCCCAGCATCACCACTACTTACTTTTGCACCACACACAGTCTATCAGCGGCTGTTACGATGCCGGTGAGCCGACTGACCTTGAGGATGAGTCTCTTGAGCTCATGTCGTCGGTCGGCTTGCTGTCTCTCGTCCCTGTGCAGCGAGTCCACGAGCCACGTGACCATCTGCGTGGGGAAGATGGCGGTGTCCGTCTTGTAGAGGTTCTGGAAATCACTCAGAGCATCCAGCCGCCGCAAACACAAGGTGTTGATGAAACCACGCAGGTAGTAGAATCTACGGAGGACAGATTAGACTTGAGTATTGGGGAGTCAGCACCTGCATTAACGACAATGTCTGGTACTAAAACACCTGAATGACAGGGTTGTTCCTGAAAACAATGAGGAGAAGAGGAGCATTAAAGGAGCGAAGTACCTGGCCAGCAGAGCAGAGTTTTCGTTTTGGAAGAAGATGGCCTTGGTAAGGTGCTGGATGAGCTCACTGTAATAACTCTGGACTGAGTGGAAGGACAGAGACGCAGGGAAGTCCGGGAGTTTAAAGACCTTTACAGGCTTCGGAGGGGTCTTTAGAACTGGGGGACGAAACGAGAGAGAGGGGGAGAGAAAGAGGTGGAGAGGAAGAGGAAGAGAGGATAAGAAAGGAAGAAAAAGAGAAGAGAATAATTGTAAATCTTTTCCTGCCACCTCTTCATCATGATAGCGTCCGCCTCTTTATATAAATAACATAAATGAACGTGTGTGTATTCCTCTGCAGTTTCACCAAAGTCAGAGAGGTTGATCCTCGGCAGCAGATTGTTTCTTTGGAAGCTGAGAGTTTGATCGTATCCCAGGTTAGGAAGGCTCATTCCCAGTCTTTTATTCAGCCTGCTCTCCATGGTGGAGCTCTTCCTCCGAGCCTGAATCTCCTGCAGGGTGGATCTGCGGGCCACTTCCACCATAGACTTCCTTCTAGAGGACACATGAGAGAAACAGTGCATTGCACAAGAACTGCTCCAGCACCAAAATGGAGAGGAAGGCAGGATGTCAAAAATAAAGAACTAACACTAAATAGTTAATAAACCAAATAAAAAACGAACGCTTATAATACTGTTTCAGAAATCTACTGGCTGAGGCTGTAGGTTGGATTGAGCTCCTTTAAGAAGAGTCCCTAATAAATACACACAAACTTGTCCGGTGTTGAACTGTATGAAAATGACTGGAGAAGTGTGATACTTTACTTCTGCATCTCAGTACGCGTGCTGAGCTCCATGCGAGCGTAATTATCCATTTTCCTGTTGAGACGATCCTTGAGAAAGAAGTGGAAGATGTGAGTCTCCAGCACCTGCAACACAGTGATGTTAGTCTGAGAGTGAACTGCTCCAGCGTCACGTCTCCACCAAGAGATATCAGCCACACTATGTCATCAATTCAGCCAGAATAATAGAAAAACACCGCTTTACCTTTGTGTAAAACAGTTGATCGGCCGGCTCTCTTGTTTTCAGGAACTCTTCACTGTTGAACACTCGATGTTCATAGTTAAGATGGCAGCTAACATCCCTGTAGGAAACGTACAGTGCCTTGCATAAGTATTCACCCCCTTTGGACTTTTCTACATTTTGTCATGGTATAACCACAGATTAAAATTTATTTCATCGTGAGTTTATGTAATGGACCAACACAAAATAGTGCATAATTTGGAAGTGGGGGGAAATATTACATGGATTTCACAATTATTTACAAATAAAAATCTGAAAAGTGTTGAGTGCATATGTATTCACCCCCTTTACTGTGAAACCCCTAACAAAGATCTGGTGCAACCAATTGCATTCACAAGTCACATTTGCAAGTCACATAATTAGTAAATAGGGTCCACCTGTCTGCAATTTAATCTCAGTATAAATACACCTGTTCTGTGACGGACTCAGAGTTTGTTGGAGATCATTACTGAACAAACAGCATCATGAAGACCAAGGAGCTCACCAAACAGGTCAGGGATAAAGTTGTGGAGAAATATGAAGCAGGGTTAGGTTATAAAAAAATATCCAGAGCTTTGAACATCTCTCTGAGCACCATAAAATCCATCATAAGAAAATGGAAAGAATATGGCCCAACCGCAAACCTACCAAGAGGAGGCCGTCCACCCAAACTGAAGAGTCGGACAAGGAGAAAATGAATCAGAGAAGCAACCAGGAGGCCCATGGTTACTCTGGAGGAGTTGCAGAGATCCACAGCTGAGGTGGGAGAATCTGTCCACAGGACAACTATTAGTCGTCTACTCCACAAATCTGGCCTTTATGGAAGAGTGGCAAGAAGAAAGCCATTGTTGAAAGGGATCCATAAAAAATCCTGTTTGGAGTTTGCCAGAAGCCATGTGGGAGACACAGCAAACATGTGGAAGAAGGTGCTCTGGTCAGATGAGACCAAAATTGAACTTTTTGGCCTCAATGCAAAACGCTATGTGTGGCGAAAACCCAACACTGCCCATCACCCTGAGCACACCATCCCAACAGTGAAACATGGTGGTGGTAGCATCATGCTGTGGGGATGCTTCTCTTCAGCAGGTACAGGGAAACTGGTCAGAATAGAGGGAAAGATGGATGGAGCCAAATACAGGGAAATCCTTGAAGAAAATCTGATGCAGTCTGCAAAGGACTTGAGACTGAGGCGGAGGTTCATCTTCCAGCAGGACAATGACCCTAAACATACAGCCAGAGCTACAAAGGAATGGTTTGGATTAAAGAATGTTAATGTCTTAAAATGGCCCAGTCAAAGCCCAGACCTCAATCCAATAGAGAATCTAAGGCAAGACTTGAAGATTGCGGTTCACAGACTGTCTCCATCCAATCTGACTGAGCTTCATCTTTTTTGCCAAGAAGAATGGACAAACCTTTCCATCTCTAGATGTGCAAAGCTGGTAGAGACATACCCCAAAAGACTTGCAGCTGTAATTGCAGCGAAAGGGGGTTCTACCAAGTATTGACACAGGGGGGTGAATACTTATGCACCCAACAGATGTCAACTTTTTTGTTCTCATTATTGTTTGTGTCACAATAAAATTTATTTTGCACCTCCAAAGTACTATGCATGTTTTGTTGATCAAACGGGAAAAAGTTTATTTAAGTCTATTTGAATTCCAGTTAGTAACAGTACATAATGGGAAAAAGTCCAAGGGGGGTGAATACTTATGCAAGGCACTGTACATGTTGTATGTTAACACCGTGTGTGTGATTTGAGGAGAACTACCCCATTGGACCTTAGGACCCAAACAATACATGCAGAACCTAAATATGTTGACGATGAGCTCCAGCGTGATCCTCTGGATGTCGTGGTTGAGGTGGTGTTGCCACGCTCGTCTCTGCGCCCGCTGCTCGTTGATGTCGCTGCAGGTTGCGTGGCGACACTGATGCAAGTCGAAATTCATCTGCAGAGACTGACACCTGCAAAACAAACTCAGACGGGTCACACCCATACTGGCTCTGTCTCAGGCCCATGCACCTGCTCGTGTTCCTATGGTCTGTTAGTTGGAGAATAACGAGTACCTCTGTGTGAAGTAGTCTGCAGCAGCTGGAGGAATTTGTGGAAGGTCAAGAGTATCAGAACAGGAAGTGGAAACGCTTCCGCCATCAATGTTGATCAAGATCAGATCATCTGTTTCCTGGATAAAAGAGATCGAGATTAAAATGAATCTCTTTCTCTGTTTAGTCCACTGAGCTGTAAAAACAAAACAAAAAAACACGTAGTGGCTATTATGACACGCCCCCTAACGAAGCCAGGCAAGCTAGATTGGACGACGAGATTGCCTATACACGCTGGAAGCAGTTGACCAATCACAACTAAGCTTTATAAGTTGGGAGGGGTCTTAAAGAGACAGGAGCTCGGACCAAGTGTTTCCGACAGAGGCTGAACAGAGGAGCTGCAGCAATGGACACAAAGAGGAAAGTGATGTGTTTTCCAAACATTAGAGCTTATAAAATATTAAATTCATAACCCAGATTAAAACTATGAACCTGAATATAAGCATAACATGTGTCCTTTAAGACTAAAACGGCAGTAAATCCATAGGCATCTGATGTGCTGTACTTACAGAAGCGACCTCTTCGAAATGGCTGAGATGGCAGCCCATGAGGAAGGCGGTGGGAGCCATTAGGAAGTCCAGCATGCCTCTGGCCAGGACGGGAACATAAGGCTGCTGCCATGACAGAGGCTGACAGAAAGAGTAGGGAGGCATGGGCGAACAAAGATATGTGTCAAAAGATTTCAAGGCTTGACTACAACTTAAAATTGTCCTTGGATCATTATAATATTTATTGTGCTGTCCTGCAATTCATTTTAACACAACTTTGCCCTTTGCAGATGTGCAGACATAGATTGGGAACTGACCTGCAGAAAAACCAACAAACTCTCTGCAAACAGTGTGAGTCTGGCCCAGTCAGCAGAGAACAACACCACCCTCTGCTCCTGCAGGAGACAAGACAGCACCTGCGGACACAGGCACAGCGAGGTGGACAAACAGAGAGAGACACAAGGGTCAAAGTGAGACTTCTCCTGCTTCACTTACAGATACAAACAGAGGTGTGTGAACTACCTGCAGTATTTGCTGCGGTCTCAAGCAAAGGAAAGGCAGGTGGAGGTCTAGATCTACAGCTGGGTGGTCTTTGTCATCTCTGGACGGTAAGACAATCGTCAGAGGACGCAAAGTAAACATCTGGAAAAACAGACACAGTTGCAGCTTGTCTTATACCCAGTGACTGACCTCATCGCACTCAAAGGAGACGGAGGAAAATGAACACACACACACACACAAGAGTGCACACACACACCAAATGCAGTTGTCCAGGAGGTGGGATTGGCACGAGTGAAAGTTTGGCTGCAAAATCCTTCACTCTGTCCTCCATGTCTGATAGACGACAAGTTCTCAGCTGGATTAACAGACTGATGAAGAAAAAGAAAGAGATTGAGAAAGAGAGAGAGAGAGAAACAGAGAGAGAGAGAGCAATTAATTTAATATTTTTTTAGATTAAATAACAAGACAAATTGTTCTGTACAGTTAATGTGAACATAAAGAACATTGAGCCATGAATTTTTTATTTATGACCAGTTAGGTTGAGAACACGGTGTCTCACCATGACAGACAGTCCCTGAGGGCAGTGAAGTAAGGATACTTGGATATGACGCAGAAACTGAAGGCAGTGAAAAGTTTAGAAAACTTAGAGGACCCGGCTTCATTGTGGAAGCATGAGATCCCTTCCTGTAAAAACAGAAACAATCCAACAGTGACTGGAATTCATTTAAAGTGAGTTTTATCTAACTCATATTCAAGTATTACATGTTGTTGTGTTTACCAGTATTGGTTGGTAGCACTGCATCACTACTCCATGGGTCTTGTTGCCAAAGATGTCGGTGAAAACCAGGAAGTGAAACTGTTCATCTCTCTGTTCATTGGTTACTTGGAGCCCACCTGGTAGAAAGAAATGAAATATGTTATCAAATCTGCATGATGCACTTGAATGGCTGAACAGGATGCCCACACAAATCCCAATCTCTGAATTATGATGATACAATGATGATGCAATACTATAAGGGCTGTCGGAGGAATATTGTAACATAGATTTGAAAACCAGATACCAGGGAAGCAGAGCTGAGGTAAAGCCATGAGGTCGATGTCTGTAGGAACGCTCACATCTTCACTGCCTCCTCTCGCTTCAGCAGCTCCACCTGCAAATACATGAGCATCTAAAACTGAAAGATACCATCACAGACAACAATACTGGTAACACAATTTGTCAAGGGGATTAGAAAGTCTGATACAACTATGTGAGGGATGAATCAGAAACCTGGACAACATGTTTGTGCATCCACAGTCATTTCTAATTAAAAACAACTCTTATTTATGTATTGATATGTGAGCAGCGGATGGCCCACACAAGCTGGTATCAAACCTTGGCTCGGTGCTGAGGCTCCTGAAGGTTGATGTTCCCTCTTTTTCCTGAGAAAGGAGCGTCGCCTCTTTCCATGTGAACCCACCAGGTCACTCTCATTTTGTGGTCTGCCGACAAAGGGAGGCGACAGGACATGCAGTACCACCGGCTCCAGCAGGAGGTGCTCAGGAGCCCCGTTATTGTTATAAGTCTAAGCAGGAGATAGGAGGATAAGGTTTGCAGTATCGCCTATTCTTATTATAATACTGTTTCTGTTTAATACATGATATAATAATGTAAACTAACACATTAAATCCTACATATATTCATGTGGTTAATTTAATGACAGAAAGAAGGAAGGAAGGATTTCAGTTTTACAACTTAGATGTAACAAGCACAGATCATGGCATCATTAGAATCAGGGTTACTTTTATTTATTTATTTTGTTGATTGGACAACAGACTGTAAACATCCTGAAGATGCATGTGCTTGAACAATCCCGGGCAAGTCTCAGCTCTCAATTATGATGTTTCAACTCGTTTTTATATGATCACATAAGTAATTAAAACCAACCTTACTATAAAATGAGCAATTTACAAACAGGATTTATAACTTTACTTCAGCTAGCCACCAGGTGGCGCTCAAGACACTTCGGCTTCACTTCTGGGGAGTCCATCTTAAGTTTGATTCTGGACCAATGAGCACTGTGATAATCTTGAGATAACGGTTTCTCTTAATCTTTCTTTGTGGCAAAGTTTAAAGTTAAATACCTGGTAGACCTCCCTGAGTTTGTCATTAGATGCTCCAACCACCACGCAGGCTTCCAGCAGAGCAGGAGCCAGATGATCCGCCATCACTGAAACCTGGACCAGGACCCGGCCGGGTCAGGGAAACTGGACCAAGGGCCGATGCAGACCTAATGAGGGTAACAAACATGGAGGAACCAGACAGCGACCCAGATGATAAGATACAGATGACCGAGAAAAAATATATATTTCACAGT
This sequence comes from Pleuronectes platessa, assembly GCF_947347685.1. Lineage (NCBI taxonomy): Eukaryota > Metazoa > Chordata > Actinopteri > Pleuronectiformes > Pleuronectidae > Pleuronectes > Pleuronectes platessa. Next base: position 13,661,580 of record NC_070635.1, on the reverse strand, counting down.
TGTTCTGTTTTCTTTAAGGAGGAAAGATGTTTCATTTAACTCGGTGACAAAGTGGTTGTTCCATCAAAAACAACACAGATCCGGTCAGACAGTTGTTTGTTTCCCACCAAAGATCTATTTCAAGATGCATGGAGTAGAAACAGCCTTTTACAAAAACAGCTACACAATCTATATATTTGTTTCTATGTTTTGTTAGGAAGTCATAAAGTTGTAACTGTATTTCCGTATAAAAAACACTTCAGAACACGTGCATTTGAATGTACTTTGTAGTGTGAAGTCTTAATGTATATACTGTATCCAATGCACCGTGCTATCTGTTACTGCTGCATGAGTCCCTCTCTGGAACAAAACAAAGGAAGTCTTGCGTCATAAAGAAAAGGATTGATTCTATTTCAAACCCATTTCTCTACCCCGCTCCTCTTCAGGGGGGGGGGGTACTTTTTTAATCACATTTCCCTGTCGCTCCAGACGGTCAAGTGTCATCTTGGAAAATGAGACTCATGAGTGCACACACACACACGCACGCACACGCACACACACACAAACACACACACACACACACACACACACACACACACACACACACACACACACACACACACACACGCACACGCACACGCACACGCACACACACACACACACACACACTAGAACAGCCTTTTCATGAACAGAGCTGTAGCCGCTTGCGAGAGGAATCACTTCAATTGTACTTGGTTTTATTTTTTTCTTCCCTTAAATTGATTTTCTAATAAGCACAGCAACAATGGGTCTTTGTTCGCTCATTTGAAATGAAATGAAAACCAACCCTCGACAGCAGGAATGGGCAGCATAACTTTACTAATATCCCATTAAATTAGCACGTCACATGACCGGCCACTGTCCCTCCATTATTAGTCCGAGGATGTGACACGATTAGCATCATATACAGCACAATCATATGATCCTTGGAAGAACAGAAACACAGGCGAGTTCCACGACAACACATTCTTCTCACATCTCCTGATCATGCAACAGCACGACAAGTGACAAGAACACACAACTATCTTGTTTTCTTCAGATCTGAGATGGTTGAGTTTGCACTGAGATCGGAATCAAGGTGATTAGTGCAAGAACAAAGTCACCAATTTACGAGAACAACACTCAGGCATTCTCTGAGATTATAAAAATCTGACATTTGCCAGAAGTTAAGGGCAGATTAATAGTTTCTAGGGAAAAACAACATCTAGTGTTTGTCTTTGTCAGATGGCCGAGCCTGATTGAATTAGAACCCTCTGCAAATAGATTCAGCAATAAGGAAATACTCGTGGCTTCAGCCCAGAACCGGTGAGTGTCTGAATGAGTGAACCGAGACGGGGAACGCAGATTCTAAGTAGTGAAGTGAGATGATCATGTTCTGAGTAGCAGATGAAGGCTGAGGGTAAAGAAAGGGATGTTGCTGTGCAGGACCTGGAGCCGGATGAGTGAGCAGACTGAGGCTTGAGGAGCTGAGCTGCTTGTGGTGGCCTCTGAATCCTGAAGCCCAGGGACTTGAAGATTCAAGATTTTTATTATCAAATGCACAACAATAACATTAAGCAGTTGCTGGCAGTGAAATGCTTGGGTCACAGGCTCTCTTCTAGCAATGCTCAAGGAATTACAACCTAAAAAATAAAATAGAAATAGTATAAAATAGAATATCAAAGGTTACTCAGAGGAAACTGCACATCCCACTTAAACAGTGCTCGTCTGATACCTGCTTGCATCTTTGCACAAAGTCTCCTCAACATGTTGCATTGGTTTTTCATCTAAGACCATTTCTGAACTTTCCCAGCAAATTTTTGTCTATCAGGGAATATAAAAAATGTTTTCTTGCTAATGTGTGTTCTCATACAATCTCAGTCGATATGTCTTTTCCATGCATACACTTTATTAAATACATAATTATCATTAAGGAGTATTCTTTTTTAAATTTCTCTACTAATCTTGAAAAGTTCAATGTAACTGAACACACCTAAATCTCACCTTTAGAAAAAAATACACAGAATGATTTTCCAGTTGTTTGAAACCACTGGGCCTATTATAAAACTTTGTTAACCCTCATAATTATAACAGAGATATAATCTAAGGTAAAAAAGGTTTGCAAGTCTCCTCGGTATCTTTAAATGTAGTGTAAGGTCCACACAGAATAAAGTGTCCTGCAGGTTAAAGGTTTAGTCGTTGGGACATGTGACCCTGCGTCACAGCCTGCACCGGTGAGAGGATGCTTCTCCAACCCGTCAGAAGTTTCACCTCAGATCAATAACCTGTCGGTAAAACTTCTCGATCGATTCACTGACCTCCTCTCAGACGTGGCGGGCGCTGGTCTCTATCCTCCCCGCGGGTTCATGCCTGCAGCCCGGAGCTGAGCCCTCAGCACAGTCCTGCACCTCCAGCGCTGAATGAGGGCAGCGGTGTGTGGATCTCATGTTTAGTTGCTGTCAGTCCGCTTCCTGTTTCTGTGCTGCACACAAACATGCGCACTGATGCTTCGGGAAACAGTCACAGAGAAATAAAAGAGCCTGACAGACGACTGAAAGTCATTTTACGGGATATTACACCATCAGTAAATTCCACACTTATGTCATGAAAGAAAGTTTTTAAATTAAAATAAACAGCTTTCTAGATTTAACACACCCTCTACTCTACAGCATCTAACACAAGGAACTACTACATATTATCAACGATAATAAGATTTAAATAATTAAAATTCATTCTCTTCACAAATTTAAAATAATTGCTCTGATTTTTCTTCTCTGAAGTCTTACAGCTTAAGGACACACTAGTGCGAGTGTTATGCTGCTTTATAACTCACACTTATGTTGAATTTTCTTTCCTATTTTTATATTTATAATTGCACAAATACACTACAGCAAATTCCTTGTATGTGTAACCCGCTTGGCATTAAAACCTTATTCTGATCATTCTGAATAATTGAAAAATCCTGTTTTGTTTTTTGTTGTAATAACCCACTTTGACCAGCAGGCGGCAGTGTTTAACTAATGAGCTTTAAATACAAACAGCCAGAGAAGACTCCAGGTCTAAAAGTGTGAAGGCTTTCTATCAAATGCTGACATATAGGAACCAGCGTTAAAAACACAAACTTTAAATTTTCAACATAAAGATAAGCAGACATAAAATAAAAATAAAAATCAATCATTTTACAATATCATAACATTCCATACTTTATTTGTTATTTCATAAATTTTTTCCAGTTATTTTAGTAAATGGCTGTACATAGGTATTTTGGCATTATATGTAACATAAATTGGTTCTCAATATATGTTTACGAAAATATATTTTTCTGTTGTACTTTGAGTATTTGATGTAATGATGAAATCAACAACTCAGTCCTGTCGATGGAGGTTTGCTAAACTGTGATGTGAAAAGTTGGTAATAAAAACACAAACAACGTGTAGTCATAGTCTCTTTTTCAAATAATTGGTATAAAAATACCAAGATTTTGTTCTACAAAATTCTGTACAGCAGCAAGAAGCAAAATAAACCACACCAGTGACATAGACCATCATACCAAACGTCTAATAACATTTTTATAAAATCAGGTCACAAATAGTTATTTTTCTCATTCAGTAGTTTCCAATGAAAAACTGTATTAATGTTATAGACAGAAGCTGTAAAGAAAAGTCTCTCTTTCAATTTACTGACGAATAAAATGAAAAGAAAGATTTAACATCAGATTCCAGGCTGGATAATTTCTGTACTCGTGCCTTATCGGTAGAAAAACATTAAGATTACAAAATTGAATTCCTAACACTGACAAAACTGTGAACCCTTGCCTCTTAGTCAAAAACATCCTCTGAACAATTCCCTATTTGAACACAATGGCTCATACACTCACAGAGTCTCTGCATTATTTACAGTTAGAAATTAGTGATTTAATATCTTAGCTCGGACCGATTATCTCAGCACTTGTCAGTAGACTCAGAAATCCACAGAATGAGGTTGTTCCCTTTGTAAAGCAGGTTGTGTAAATCTTGAGGCCTTAAATACTAAATGACAGTGAACACACCATAAAAGATGTGTTTCTGTCATGACAGGCAAAGCACTGGCATAGATAGAAGTAATAAAAGGTCCCCATGAATAGAGAGCATTGTCCGATTACTGATAAATACAGTAAAAATGTCACTGTAGAGCTCAGTGACAATAAACCTATTGAAATCTAAAAATCTGTGTAATATCTTCACTGCGTCCTGTAATTTGAAGGTCAAAACAAGCAGCTAAGGGATTTTCAAGTTTGCGTCCTGTAGATCAGACGCTGGCCTTGCATAGAAGCTCTCCTGTCTAACGTTCAATATGCAGCATTTTTACAGACCATGTGACATAAATCCTCCAAAATTAAACAGATAATGCTCTCATCAGTGATTTTAAGGCTCTGGGCATTTACACCAACTCTCAACAGTGATAAGGTTTTACTGAAGAAAAGCATTCACAGAGTAGAGTCTACCCTGATGTCTGGAGCTTTGTGAAGCTGAATATGTGTTCAAGGGTTGGAGATAGAGACTAAACACTGAACAGTACTCAGCAGACCCTGTGGCAGCATGGGAGTAAGAGTTGATCTCCCTACAGCACGAAAGTTTCATAGCTGTTAAATGATCACAAAGGCGCACTACACAAAGCAAGGCATCCTGAACAAAGCACAAAGTTCAAAGTCCCTTTACTGATGACAAAAGTTTCCTGTTTAAGTGTGTATATGACAGAGGCTTCATGATTAGCCGAGGCTCGTCTTTCACTAGTTCCCCATTTCAACTGTGTTGGAATGTATATTTAAAAATATAATTCAAATTCAGTCGACAGAGCAAAAAAAAATCCCCCCTGCAACACATTTCCACTAAAAACCCAAACCACTTGAAATCCCATTTGAGAGGCCATCATAAATTAGCTACCATTTAGAGAGGGAATTCACAGGGATAACAAAGCAAAATCTACCATCAGCATGGAATCCAGATTTTATGTGTTTCTATTTAGGCAAGAAACAAATAAATATATGAAAAGAGCACTTTTAACTGCACACTAACAGGTTCTTAAGACATAAATGTGAATAAGAAATGAATAAAAAAAAAAACAGTTCTGTGTCATTCTGTAACAACTGTAGAAGCCTGTCCTTTGCAAATTGTGTGGCATTTATAAACAAATTATTGTTATTATTGTTTATGGAACAAATATTTACATCTAGAAGTAGAGCAGAGTTACACAGACTAACATTGCTACAGTGTAATGATTGTCTACTAAGCAGTTATAGAGCAGCCCTTTACATCGTTCTGTAAGATCAGTGTGAAAGCACTGTTCAGTAGTGAGACAGAAAGTGCTCTGTGCTTCCCATTTATGTTTTCGCAACAAAAGAATGAGTTTACTTCAGCAGTCTGAGGTAAGTTAGTTTCAACAGTCAAGCTAAATCACAGGTCACATGTCTGTGAAGAGTCAGCATCTCACATGTGACTTCAACAACTCTCTGGAGCCACGTTTACACCTGGTATCCTCTCTATATGGGAATTCAAACGAACATCACATCTGTTGGACCAAACATGTTGTGCTGTTTTGAGCCAGTCTATTGTCAATATGTTGGTGAGAAGGTGAATGATTCTATAGGGGAGGTGTTGAAATAGTATAACAACATTTTGGGAGAATAATCAAACTGCTGACTTCTTCAAATAAGTCAAATCCTGCGAAATACTGACAAGTGTAAAATATTTGTGGGTTCATTATGAAACTGTCCGTGGCCAGAGGATGTCAGTTGAGTAATATGCAGTTCTTAAACGTGGCCCAGGACACATGTTGACACTGTTGTAAGAATGTGGTCATGCATGATCGGATCACCCAGGACAGACGTCAATGTCAGATCAGAAAAGGGCATTGAATGAGCAGCTCAGCTAAGTTACAGAAGCCTCTCAGATGAGAAGTGAAACAACAAGTCCAGCTGCCTCTGTACAGCATCCTAGAAACCCAGTCTTGTGACTCTCTTGTGTTTAAACAATTTATCATCATCCATCCAAACATTGATTTGGTTTAAGGTTGAGGTAGCATCAAAACAAGCAGAGCAGCACAACACTGAGCTTGTTCTTCCCGTCAGTCCTCTACTCTTTCCTCCTCCGGAAAAGCACAGACCATCAAAAATGTGGATCAGATGAATTTGGTATACTCCTCACATGCTGTGGCTTGTACCTGATGAGGAGAAACCTTGATCAGAGTTTCCTTGTTCATACTTAGGCAACAGAGTAATCCTGTGTCTTCTGCAAATCGTCTAGGTCTGTGAGGTTCAGCAGAGCCAGTCTCTGGTCACTGGTCCTTTCTCCATTCTGTTTCGATTCTACAGAAAAATCCACCACACCCTTGTCCGGCGGCGAGCTGCTGGGCTCCGTATCGGGATAAATGACAAGGAAACAGGCCGTAAGGAAGCCAAGGAAGGAGCCTCCAGAGGCCACTATAGGAATTACACGCACGCTGCCAACTGCCTCCACCACAGCTCCGAGGGCCGATGCGACCAAGATCTGGCTGATATAGACCTGGAAACGCAAGAAAACACTGTGTAAGACCATAATCACACCAACACTATAGTGGCATTCATGCTTTGATCGTTAAAATGACCATGTTATTATAGACCACGGCCTAAACCAAGCTGTTTGTGGATTACTTCAATCGACAACAATCATGTTGCCAATTGCTAAATGATACCTGGCTATTATAGTTGAAATAGTTTAAGGTGGGACAACACAGGAAACTTCAGCTTGGGTCCAAAAAGTGTGAACACTCACCTGGCACGATAAGATGGCGCAGTCAATACCAAAACCTCTTCGAGTGTTTGCTGGACTGTGGTGAATGTACTGAGGAGTAAATGTGAGAGGAGAGAAACTGTAACTTCAGCTGCAGTTCTAGTTCTCTTTAGATTATCAGATAAGTAAGTTGAATGTGTCGGGGAGTACATACCTCTTTGATTTCATGATACTGCCCAAGTAATGCATAGGGACAGTAGGAGATACTCATGGAGATGATTCCCATGCCGCTGATCATCACCATGGCAACATAGACATTAGGGAAGATCGCCATTATTGCAGTTCCTGAGATAAGAGGGAATAAAATCAATGAGTAATTATAAATGAAGTAAATTTCCCCTTATCTACATACCCAATGAGAATATGTGCAGCTCCTCCCAAAACTACTGTAACACACTCTAGTGTTGACAGCTTTTATCTCTTTTTATTAACTGACCTATTGAAAATCCCAGAGTTCCAACGATGTATACAGCCTTGATGCTCAGATCAAAATTATCCAGGTACTTCTGAAGGATGGCTGGGTCGAGAGAAATATCAGTCATTAGAGAGAGATCACTCTTCATTTGGGTGAATCCTGAATCTTAAAAGTTGAAACTGTGTTTTACCAGAGCAGACAGCAGCAGTAGCAGCGTAGACCACCAGTCCCCAGCAGCCCATCTGCACTCCTCTGTGATAATTCTGTAGCTCTGTGGAATTGGCTGATGCCTGAAGAAAGTGGAATAATTGCAGCAATGTTATCATTCACATGACAACAAGTGGGATAAGTGATATTGTAGTTTTAATATTTGGTGTATACTACAATAGGTAGTGTGTGTTTTTCTAGTGTGTGGTCTCCATGGTGCACAAATTACCAAAACACATCTGTTAACACAACTATCTTTGAATACTAATGAGGGTGTGTGTGTGTGTGTGTGTGTGTGTGTGTGTGTGTGTGTGTGTGTGTGTGTGTGTGTGTGTGTGTGTGTGTGTGAACGTGTACCGTGGGGTCTCCTTGGAAGATGACTTGTCCCATGAAGTCAGTATAAAACACAGCTTGAGCTATATAGGCAAACCATGTGAGGAGGTGACATATACACAATCTCCACAGCTGCCTTGGCATCTACATAGGACATAAAAAAAAGAGGAAATGATGATTTCCACAATGAAAATTGCTTCATTAACATGTGTAACAGTGCTGCAATGGTAAACAAGTGTATTTCACCTTCAACATGGACAACCACAGCAGTCGAACAGTTGTCCCCCTGTCTGGTTCTCCCTCACTGCTTGAGCCCTCAGACGACAGACTGCTGGCTGACTGCTGCAACAATCTCCGGTCTGTGTGGCCCTGGAGATCGCTCAGGTCATTCAGACTCCGGGTGGTGGTGATTTGCCGAGGGCTCGAAGGTGTCGTCCGTCGAAGTCGAAAGCGCTGCGATCCTACTCGTCCGTAGTAGGAGAACGTAAAGGAAGGCTGGAGATAAGAAAGACATACATCAGCTTTTCTTGCAAAAACAAACTGTGGTGTTGTAGTCCAGAAAGTATTTATGACAATTAAAAAAAATGTTATAAAGGACTTCCGGTTGGCTTGAGAATAGAGTAGTGGCTGTTTGTCCCAGCTCGCTTCACAAAGTTTATATCTTGACTAATTATTCAATCTATTTTACTCAACATTGCAAGATCAAGTAACAAACGGTACATGAACAAATTGAAAGTAAAACGAAAAAACTAGAACACGATGCATCGCCGACTGGCACTGCTAATATCGACAATGCAAACTTTCTGCTATCGTCTCCAAACTAGACTGGTTACAGCCCACGGTGACGAACCACGCATCTCTGACCTGGAGTCTGCCTTAAACCGGCTGCAGTCCTTAGAGGCACCACAAGCCACTTTGGCTGATCACAGTAATAATCTGAGAGCTAAACTCACTGACCTAGAGGGAAGAAGTAGACGATGTAATCTACATCCTATAGGGATACCTGAAGCTGTCGAGGGCGCACAGCCAACATTGTTTTTCTCTAACCTTCTGGTGGATATATTGGGGAAAGACGCACTCTCTTCTCCTCCAGAGCTTGATAGAGCTCATCGTGCATGTAAGAAGCGAGGCGAGCTCAAATATAAAGACAAGCTGGTCTAGATAAAGAAGATTACTGTGCCGAAGTGATGGAGAAGCGTGCAGAGTACAAGGAGGTGATGCATCAGCTGTACAGTCACAACCTGAAGCCTTCATTTCTGCATCCAGTGCGGCTGTTCCCGAATAAAGGCGGGAGTAAAAGGGGTCTCTCATCGGTAAAAGAAGCATCACTCTGTTTTTGTTATTGTCTCTTTTCAATGATATGTTTTTATTATTTGTTCAACCATCAGGTTATAAACTAGTCCAGTAGTCACTCAGTCTCTTACAAACTGGTTGCAGTTTAGAAAGCATTTCGGCCTTCAGGTTTCCTCTACTTCTGCCCCTGTATTCCATAATCACAATTTCAAGCCATCTGCAATCGATTGTGCCTTTCAACTTTGGTCTGAAGGGTATAAGATCAATTAATGATTTTCATAATAACGGGATCTTCATATCCTTCACTGGCCTAGCAACTGAATTTCAGCTACCAAACATCTCACCACAGAATTTATTACACTGATCACAGATCGTCTAAATTTTACCCAAATGACAGCGAGGCAATGTTTTCTATACTTTTTATTATTTTATTTATTTGACCTTATTTATTGTTTTTTGTTGCATCTATCGGATTTCAAGAGGTGAGAAAAAACAACAAAAACTTGATTCTCGTTCTGTGGATATTTTCCATCATTGATGCTCAATAGAATACATATAAAAAACAAACTTAAAAAAATTATAAATCCAATTGTACTTGTCTGTAAAAGGTGTGTCGGTGTGGCCTCGATGAAACTGATGCGCTCAGGAGGCGGGTCCCGGGCTTACTGGAGGTGTGGCCTTTCTCTGTATTGGTGTGATCAGGAGAGGATACACAAGTATTGATACCATTGGCAGCCTTGACCTGCTGGGATGGTAGAGAGGCAGAGAGACCACATGAGACATGTTATACATCTTATATATCTGCAACACAGTTTTCTGTCTCTAAAGAGTTCCATATATTAAGAAAATGTGAAACAATCACATAATTTGTGCCTGTGCAGGCTTTAAAATACTGTTGGCAAATGTTGACTTAGTGTGTGGCATTACTTCTAATTTGTACAAAAATATGAATTATTGAACTAAAGCTAACATCATTTTCTTTTCAGGTGTATTAAGAATAGTTGACTGTGGTTTGTCAAGTAAGTCTCACACTTCTATCCAATACACAATATGCTGTGATGGCAAATTTCACATACTCTGCATATTGAGTATTGTTTAGTATGTTGTCTTTTATCTTAAAAGCTGTTCTTTTTGTCATTGTGATCTGTTGGCCAGACTTAAGTTTACTGTTGCACTAAACAGGCATGGTATTGAGTTAATTTTCAATAGGAAAGTATTAATATTAAAGTATTAAATATAGAGATACATAAGAATATCACTGTAAATGTGTTGAACTAAGCAACAATTCGCTTAAATACAAATATTGGTATTGGTAAGTATTATTCAGATAAAGAGCAAATGTAAATATGTTTTTCTTGTAAAATTGATTGAGATTTATCAAATCCTACAAATATTTTTGTGTTAGATTGAGTTAATTTATTTGAGACTTTTTCAATTAAATTTGTGGCATTTAAAATGTACTCATTATATTATTTTTCACTTTGTTGCCATCATTTTTTGAAGTAAGCCTTGGTGAAGGTATTTGAATCCAACACAAACATCATGTGTAACTGTAGCAGCTGATTTCACCTGTCTCTGATGTAAGCCCTCATGGCCTGAACTGCTCTGACGGAGAGAACTAGGACAGTTTGTTGGATCCTTTTGCTCAGGGTAGTTTGGTTCTAAGATCATGACTTCAGTCAGGGCGGATGATCCACCAGGCGGAGACGACGGCCATATTCTGGGGTCTGATGACTTAAAAGCATATTCTAGCTCTTCCTGGCGCTCTGAGTTAAAGTGATGCATCTCTGGAAGGAAAAGCTGTGTATCTGGATGAAGGTCGGGATCCAGCTCGATCGTGGACACTGCCATGGCTAAGATTGAGTCGCTTTTACTTCGCACTCTCTCCACAGTAAGGAAGTCCATTTCGCTTTCTTCTGGGTCTGATTCGTTATTCTCCTGGGATGTGGCCTGAGCAGAAGCATCCTCCTCTGCAATCACATCAAGTAAAGGTGCGTGGCCGACAGGCCTAAAAGACAACTGGCTGGTAGAATCCCCACTGTCTGTGACTTTAAGCAGGTAAGACGGAGAGAAAGGTCGCTCAGGGATACTGAACATATGCAGTATGACCGAGATAATGAAGATGATCCCAGCAAACAGGAAAAGAACTTGTTCCTGTGACTTAAATGTTTGGCCGAGAGCTGTGCCAGTCCAGTCCAGGCCACCCAACATGTAGCCCACTGCTCCACCGAGCCCTGGAGCAACAGGAGCAGACACGGATACACATTTTAATTATAATGCCAAGAAACAAGGTCAAACACAATAACAGACAAATATCTTTTACAGCTGATATTTAAACAGGTCGATGTGCCGAGAGGCATACCAGCAGAGAAGGCATGAATATTCAGGGCCATATCTTGCTCCTCAGTGTCAGCAACATCCAGAAGGTAAGCTCTGATTGGTCCTTCAGAGGCATCAGCACTGAAGTCCAGCACCACCACCCCTAATACAGTAAGGACGATGCCAATGGGCTGGTTGTTGAGGCTGTCGCCAAGGGAAAGGCCTGAAAAAACACCACATAATATACACAGATGAGGTTAAAACACTAATCACCGAATATACAGTGAGCCATTTGAAACCCTCTACTCACCTAGCAATGAGCCATTTAAAAACAGGGCCACTCCCAGCAGCACACCCACACACAAGGCCAAAATGAATGGTCGTCTTCTGCCCCATCGCAGAGTGCATCGGTCACTGGCTGAGCCGATCAAGGGTGTGAAGAGGAGACCGAGTATCGGACTGAGGAACCAGGTTAAGCTGTAGTATTGCTCAGGAAGGCCTAAAAACCAAAGTAGGATTAAAGGATATTAGAGGAGACATGCACTTGATGCAGCAAGACTTTTACTGGCTCTATGAATCAACAAGTATCAGGTGCAAAAAAATATGCTACTATGAATAAAGAAGTAAAGATTTGTGCTTTTACTCATCATGAAACAATCTTTCAGACATTTGTCCTGCAGGAACTGGGAAAACTAAAACAGTTTGAGGGTTTTTTTCTGCATAAAAGGTTAATGTCTCCATAATTTTGTAAAAGTGTAGCACATGACAACAGTTGCAAAGCTAAAGAACCACTAGACCTTTTATATAGAGGTTATAATCCAAGCAGATATATGCAGCAACCAGCCAGGAAAGTGGTCAGATGACCTCCAGTTGACCCAGTCAAAAGAAATACTTATATACCAACTGATTCCAATGTTGTTTGACCGTTTAAATTGTACCAGTGTGGCACACTCGTATTTCAAATGTATGCAAGACAATTCACATCAGTTATGGCTAAAAAAATAAACTTTCTCTGTGAGACCAATTTTCCACCCCATATATAGACTGGTTCTCATGGAATCAGCCTGTTGCCCATCATGTTTTGCTCACTCCTGCCTGCCTTCCACTGTAAGTTAAAAAAAACCCCAGCAGATTAATTTATTGCTTAATATCCACATTTCCCATTGATGCTCTGACTCTTATGTCAACAGACCGCCAGGAAGTTACCCTGAGGAGTTTTTGACTTGAAAATGAACACAGATAAAGCAATGTTGGATTTTAAAAAAAAAGTTCCAAACACTTGTTTGGCATGTGAATAACTTGAAGGTCCAATTTTGTTGCCAGTAAATATGATTTTGTGAACACGTGCTCCTCAGACTGCTTGTGTTGCCTCAATGTTTGACGTTCCACAACTTCCAACAGGCCTGAAATGGTGGATTTACTGTAATGCCAATCCTTCATCACGTCCACACCATTCCCTTTCAGAAATTTTGCCTGAAGACCTTTGGACTAGCTGAAGTATCAGATAAGCTGCATTATGCCACATCTTCCAATACTGACTCATACTGGCTGAGAACCGAGCGGATGGCAGAGGTGTGATCACTCCAAATCCGGATTTATCCTGGGTGCCATCAATCACAAGTGAGAACTTATCCATGGGAATTCATATTTCTGTTATTTCTGTCTGTGCTTATTTCTGACAGTTTCTTGTGAATATTTGATAGACTGCAAACAACCCAATCGAGACTGCAGTAATAAATACATGGTCAAGCTAGAAACAGACAGTCTATCTCTGGGTTGGAAAAAGCATTTACTGTGTGACCCGTGTGAACAAAGTGAACCTTATAAAAAAATTGAGTTAATGTTTCAACTGTTCAAACTTGTTGTACTTCATTCAGGCTTGACATGTTAATGTTTCTGAAGAATGTGTTTTCGTATCCAACACTGAATGGACAGAGTGAGGAAACAAAGATACATGGGTACGTGACAGGTTATGTTACTACTAGTAGACTATTCAAATTCTATGACAACATAAATAATAAAGTATGAACATGGCAACTGATTTACAACAATATTTCTACTGAGGGTCTGACCTTTGAGTTATCCAAGGAGACAATTTACGTATAGACACCAGACTATAGATTTTCCACAGACATTACAGGTGAGCAAAACTGGATGTGTGCAAAAACACTGTAGATGTTGTTGTTTTTTACACAAAATCTTTCTTACAATAATGTGAGCAGGGAGAAAAACAGTGAGACAGAAATGTGCTGTGTTCCACATTCTTGCAATACCTAGCCTGGGAAAAAATGCTTTTGTTCCTTTTTTGCAATGGTGGCAAAACTGACAGCTAACAGCATAACCCCTGTTAGGCAACAGGTTACATGACATAGTGGAGCAGTCCGGGAGATCAAAAGATCAAGTCTCGCAAATGACAGGGACAGTCGAATTCCACGTTGTTGTAGCCGGTACCAGAGTGGTGCTGCAGCTGGAAGTAAGACTGATGAATATTTTTGGATGGCTAGGGTAGCCTTCATTACAAATCAAACCAAACTACAGACATATGTATATATACATACAACAAGATGCTCACGAATCTGGGCAAATAGATACGACCCAGAGTATGAACACGGTCACATATACAGCTCAAAACATTGACAGGGCAACATGCTGCACATTAAAGATAAACACCACCTTAGCAGAGCTACCATCAGTGTGTACTTAAAGTACACAAGTCTAATGACTGCTAACTTGGAATAGGGCCGTTCAATGTACAGTGGGGTCCAAAACTGTCCTTCAAAAAATGCATAGAAGATGCTAGCAGTAACACTTGAAGAGTGGAAATTGCTGTCCTGTCAGCATTGCTAAATTCCCATCTTTAGACACGGTATCTCTAACATGACTAAATCGTTTGCTGAGAAAAGGAAGAGCAGGAGTGTGCTCGTCTCTATATGACCGAGTTGCGTTTCCTTACCTATCTGCAGCAGCACGGGCGTCACCAGGGCTGTTTCCATGGCGTAGCAGAACTCCCGTCCAAACATCACTGCCCCGTGCATCACCCAGCGATGCAGAGGGATCTGCACATCTCTGCCCTCCACCTCCTGCTCACTCTCTTCTTCGTCGTCCTTAGGTTTTCTCTTCACTGGAAGATCAGAACCTTCCCTCTCCTCTGCTTCACCTTCCAATATCGTCTGGTTTGACTTAAATGGAGCCATTTCGTTCGCAGGATACATATACGTCAGTGTATATCCCTTATTGCCACTTTTGTCTTTTAGATGTAAAAACAATATTGTATTTTCTAATATCCTAATAGAGCATGCAATGTCCGTAGAGGAGCCCGAGATATCCAGAAAAATTAATGAGTGAACATCTCTGTTGGCCAATGTATTGGCTTGAAATCACAAATAATTGAGGAGGAGGCAGTGGTCATCATTACAATGAGATTAATCCATCCAAAAATTAGATACGGTAAAAATTAGCTCCATACATTGTATCCTATGGCCATGGATGCTGAAATCTGATCAATGTGCACGACTCAGTGGCTCAGAAGGAGAGCGCTGGTGTTCCTCATTGTGAGGTGCACAAACAAAAAATTCAGAGGGAGCCGAGAAGTTCTGTGCAGCTCCAGAGGTATGCAGAGGGGAGGAGCGGTGAAGAGTGGAAGAGACGGGAGGAGAGGCATGGCAATGTTTGCAGTATGGTTCCCAGAAACCCTGTGCATGTGCAGAACTGGTCAGCAACTGTGTTTGCCGTTGCTCGCCAGTGTGTGTCAGAGGTCGTGCACATGTGTGAGATTAGTGCATGGGTCAGCAGAAGTCTGTGGATCAGGAGAAGTCGGTGCACGTGCATCCAAGTGTACTTCAGGGCAAATCAGGTTCCAAGCGACTGAGTCACACAGCAGCCTGCTGAAGAACAGACAAGTAGACAGAGACAGTCAGATGAAGCTATAGAATAGTACAGTGCACCTGTTTAATATTTGCAATCTTAAAATATTCACTGAACCTTTATTTACAATCATTATTTTTCACACGTTACAGATACTTATTGATAAGATAAATAATCTATTTTTCATTTGTTGTAGTTTAATATGTAGTCATGGACCAAATACAAAAATGTTCCCACACATAAAAGCCTTTCAGTGCAGTTGGGTCCCATGAGGGGAAACTAAAACAATTCCTGGCTTCAGAAAAGTGTTGCCCTGCCCTGGTGACAAATCCCTGGCAACACGTTTCAACTTGATCTAAAATGTATCTACACAGAACTAACTCAAGAGGCAGTTTTTTCCACAACTTTATTATCTCAAGCATTTGATTCACATATTGACTCTGATCTGTAAAAGGGACGTCACGTGAGACCATAAACGTTGAACTACAAAGCTGGCAGAGTGTGGGCACGATCAAAAGTCACATTAAGCAATCCACCACAGGACACCATTGCTGTTGCGCAACAGTTCCCAGCAGCTAACACACGCGGTACCTAACAGGGATGTGAGCTGCTTTTAGGGGATAGTTAGGCCCCGTTTCTCACTTGTTCTTTATCAGATCTCCTCATTTCTGAAGTCAAGCTTGGGTCACGTGTGAGACACCGTTCAACAAAGTAAACTGCGCTTTGAAACCACGGATGTGAGACGGTGTTTTTGCCGTGATGTTTGCACAGGGAGGCACAGACAGCAACAGACAGCAACCTGCCCCTGCGTGTGTTTCGAGCCTGTGCTCATCTGAAATGTCTCTGAACAGGAATGTGTCCCGGGGCTTGCTGGACTGGTTCGGACATGTTTTTCGATACCTCCACCTTTTCCACAGGCTACACTTAGAAACGGAGCCTCCTCTGCGCCGTGCAGCGGGTGGAGGATTGTGCGCATGGCGGTGGGTCCGTGCGCTTCTGTCCCGCGGACTTTCCTCTGGACATGTTAACTTTACACCCGCTGAGAGTTTGACTTGCGGGCTAACGGCTCCTCTGCGAGCCACCGGCGGCTAATGGAGCTGACAGCTAACGTCTCACTGACTCCCTTCAGAGGCAAGACAAGAAAGACGTGACGTACCTGACGTCGCACTTCCTCTGAAGTGAAGTGGGGCCACATCCGCGTTGTGGTGTAGGTGCAGGTGAAACCCTCTGGATTTGAAGTTAGCACGTCCCGGCTAACCTCCGCTAGCTAACCGAGCGACCATCTGGATCACTACCCGCATCAGTCGCACTGGTTTCCACAGTAACAAAGCGGGGCGTGGCCATCTACTCACGGAGGGCGGGGACATTTCAGTAACAACAGCTTACAGTTAGTTTATTGCTCATTACCTATAGCAATTATAATATTTATTATAATGATAATAGAAGTATTTCATCATCGTCATAATGAAAATAAAATAATTTATCAAACAAAAAAGAGGAATTTTATCTTCAAACCGGAACGGCACACTTCAATTGGCTTGGTTTGGCAGTGCACATTTATTAGCTGTCATACATGCACTGTTGGCTGCCCTCAACCTATTGTCTTCTATATCGTCTGTCAGTGCCTGTCAGTGCTCGGCCCTAATTACAATATTGAAATATGTCACAATAATAATAATAATAATAACTTTGATTCATAATGCACCTTTTAAGGTACCAAAGTCCACTTTACAGAGTTAGATTAAATTAGAATACAAATTAAAAAAAGTAAAATAGAGTAGTTTCTATCTGACTGAAAACTTTGTCTCTACTCTGTGTTATTCTCTTTGAAACGCAGAGCAATGTCGCCCTCTGCAGCACAAACGTGGTAGTCACTCTAAATATTTGTTTGCTGTGGCCAACTTGCGAAGTTGATAGAATGTTATAAAATGCATAAATAATCTTAAAGGTGAAGTGGATGTAAAACACAACAAGCAACTCTGGGTTGCATGTTAACCATCGATGTGGATTAAAAACTTCTTCTTGTCAACATTTTAAGCTTTATAATGTATCTGGGATTGTATTGTCATCCTGAAGTTCTTGTAGAAGTATTCTATATTTCACTCACTGTTGAATTTACCAGACGCTGTGCGCTTTAGTATACTTCACTTTATATTTTATATTTAGATATGTGTACACATATATATTTAATGAGTTTGATCAGGAAAAGACAAAGAAGGATAAGATAACATAACATAACATAAGATAACATAACATAAGATAACATAACATAACATAAGATAACATAACATAACATAACATAACATAAAATAAAATAAAATAAAATAAAATATGATGACGTGAGATGAGATGAGAGGAAACAAGTTAAGAGAAGCCTTTATTAGTCCCCAGAGGGCACATTTATCGTGTAGCAGCAAAAGTGACAAAAATAAACAAATAATAAATAAATATGCAAAATAAACACAAAGAAATTACAAAATAGAGTAGGAATAATGCATAGAGTTTAAAAAGAATACAAACAGTTATATTTCACATTCACGGGCAATGGAATTGCAGACCCATAAATGAGGTAAACGTGAAATCCATGTAGACTATTTTTCGGGCAGGGCTGACTGTACAGTTTGACGAGATAATGTTAACTGGCTAAGTGTAAAAGTCTTTGTGTGGAGGTCACACACACACACAAACAAAAAAACAGTTCATGATGAAGGAGGTCATGTGGACTCTTCCGCGTTGCGACCCCTCCCAGAAAGCAAGTACACCAATCAAAACCAAGCGTGAAAAGCCCAGTGAGTGTGCTGCGCTCGCCCTGCACCGCTGTGACACTGCCGAGCTGCCTCCACCGCGCTCAGCTGGACATGTGATTCCCTGCGAGTTACTCTCCCTGCTTCCTGTGAGCTGCAGCGAACTGTCCGGGTCCAGGTGCCGCTGCCTCCTCTCCTCTCCTCTCCTCTACGGGCTGCCTCCTTCTATGGCGTCCATCTACAGCGGCTCCCACACCTTGAGCAAGCATGATGTGAACTACAGGATGCATTTCCGAATGATAAACGAGCAGCAGGTCGAGGATATCACCATCGAGTTCTTCTACAGGCCGCACACCATCACCCTGCTGACATGCACGGTGCTCAGTCTGATGTACTTCGCCTTCGCGAGGTAGGACGGTCACGCGGCTAGCGATGCTAGCCTGGTGGGGGTGTGGGGTGTTAGCACGATGAGCTAACAGCAGCAGTGATGCTCTGTG
The DNA here is from genome assembly GCF_947347685.1 of Pleuronectes platessa. NCBI lineage: Eukaryota > Metazoa > Chordata > Actinopteri > Pleuronectiformes > Pleuronectidae > Pleuronectes > Pleuronectes platessa. The sequence goes on along the minus strand of NC_070635.1, from coordinate 13,643,105 downwards.
AGTCTCCGCTGGGTTGGATTGCAGGAAGCAGTGTTAAGCGGAGATAACGTCCTCACTCTTAACCTCGTTCACTTTCTCCTGCCATTCACATTCAACCTGAGCTGATACACAAAGCTGTGTATGTCATGTTATCCCAGTAGAGGAGCACTGCCTCCTCTGCTGGTGTTAGTTTCCACCATGCAACCAGCAGGAAAACCTTACATTTAAAGCGCATGTGAGCTTTACAGACCACATTTCCTCCTTTTTGAAATCTACTGTTATGTCTTTAGTTCGTTCCTATGTGAAACCTGAAGTAACGTGAGGCACAGTCACATCACTACCCCTGCCAAGGGAACAGAATAACTTCCACATTTGTGACTTGTGTTCACTCTTCCTGCAGAGATGATGGAAACACTGACAGTAACCTCTGGGTGGGGCTCATCCTGGTCACCTCCTTCTTCCTTGTCATCAGTGTTTTGGCCTTTCCAAACGGTTGGTAATAAATACAATAAAGAAAAAGCTATGGAGATATTGTTTTGTTTGGGCAGGTTAACTGGAGGTGCTTCCTTTTAGCAAAAGTTGCTTTTATAGACAGCTTTACATGAGTCAATATTGGTCTTTTTATGAGAGGAATAAAGTAAACAAAATGAAATGGACGGTTAAAGCTAAATTTGAATACGTGGGGGGAACTAGTGGTTGATTTGTTTTCTTCCCCACTATTGTTTGTATAGTTCTTACACAGGGATTGTAAACATCTAAACTTATTGTGGATAAAAGAAAAGCACAAGTGACATGTTGCAAATGGTTGATTTGTTTGTTGTATGTGTAACATGTGCTTATCTTTCACATCATGTTCCTCATTGTAGGCCCATTCACCAGGCCACACCCAGCGATATGGCGAATGGTTTTTGGTGAGTACTTGAGTCTCCGAGAACAAAAATCACTGTTGTTTTCCGACCCTTAAATTCCCCTCTTAATGTCATGTCCTTCTGCCGCCCAGGTCTGAGTGTCCTCTACTTCCTGTTCCTGGTTTTCATCATCTTCCTCAACTGGCAGCAGGTGAAACAGCTGATGTACTGGTTGGACCAAAACCTGCGCTACGCCAAGAGAGAAGCAGACGTAATGGTGAGTGGTTTCGGCATTAAGCAGAAAATGATTTTTAGATTGATCCGCTATCAGGGAATTGTTAATCACTGTAATGAGGCTTTGTGCGCTTCTCTCTGCAGGAATATGCTGTGAACTGCACTGACATCACCTGGGACAGAATCCTGAGCCATTTTGACATTTTTGCATTCAGCCATTTCTGGGGTTGGGGCATGAAGGCCCTGCTCATTCGAAGCTATGGCCTGTGCTGGACCATCAGTATTACCTGGGAGCTAACTGAGGTACAGAGGCACACATGTTGGCATCACTGTATCTCTGTCTGTAACTCCCTCTGTCTCTTTCCCTTAATGGAGACAATGATTTTATGAAAACATTATTAAAGGCTGATCAGTTAACAGGCTTCCAGACGTGACGTAGACTCTGATTCTGTTCTGTTCTCCTGTCTACGTAGCTGTTCTTCATGCATCTGCTGCCTAACTTTGCTGAGTGCTGGTGGGACCAGGTGATTCTGGACATTCTGCTGTGTAATGGAGGGGGCATCTGGCTTGGCATGACTGTGTGTCGCTTTTTGGAGATGAGGACCTACCACTGGGCCAGTATTAAGTACGTACATGCAGTCTGGAAATTAACTACAACTGTGTTAAGATTTTTATCCAGCTACTCAAACAAACTGTGCTGTACGGTTTTGAACATATTGGCAGATCCATGTTAAAATAAGTACAACATTAAATATTCATAAATTGTTGTTCTGTAATATGATCCCACTTGTTCATCAGGGGCGAATGGACTAAATGATTTAAGATGGTGGCATTACTTTCATCTGCCTTTGTCTACTGCACCAACATAATACTAAGTCTACCTGCATGCTTTTGAAATCCTTCTCTCGTGCTTTTCTTCCAGGGACATCCACACCACCACTGGGAAGATCAAACGAGCCGCGCTACAGTTCACCCCTGCAAGCTGGACCTACGTGCGCTGGCTGGACCCCAAGTCTTCACTGCAGCGAGTGATGGGCGTCTATCTCTTCATGATCATCTGGCAGGTGGGTCGCTGAGAAATCCTCTCTCGCCTTCTCACGGTGACTAAGTGCTGACTAGTCGGAGATCATCCGATATGCTCTGCGTGCTAAGTCGCGTTTATCTAATTGGCTTCCCCATTGTTGAAATCTAAAACCTCTGTCCTACAGAGAGCCATATAATGAATGAGTGTCCTACTGTCTACACGTTAACAGCTTATCCCATACGAGTAAAAGACAGGCTGGATTACTTGAGGGTACTTCATGGTAATGAGAAAACCATGGATGGAGAACTCGAGTAAGCTCCATTGCACTCCACTAGAGAGTCAGCTATGAGTGCCAACAACTCTAGCCGCTGGCTGCCATGTCGATGAAACTGGCGCTTCTCCCATTTCTGTATGGTGATGAAACAACATTGTAATTCTCTCTCCTCCTCAGAAAGATCCCAAATCTCTTGAGCCTTTAAAGAGTAATTACCAGTAGTAGAATTAACTGAAGAGAAGGGGACGGCTCTGTTCAGTGTGGTGACAGTTGAGCAGCTCTCTCCTCAGTTCAACCACACAGGCTTCGGGCCAATTGAGTGAATAGCACAGTTGCAAGTCTTCCTCTCATTATCTTCCATTGCGAACATGAATGAACAATGGTGTTGCCAATGTGTTACATCAAGTGTTACTTGCGTTGTAAGATAATCTTTTGTGTGCGAGTGTCCTAAACTCAACCCAAAGTGGATTCAACAAGATTGTTATACAATTGATATGCTGTGTATATAACTGGGGAAAGGTTTCATTATGAACACCATAAAACCAAACCAGTCTAACATTATTTTACTAGAAATTACATGCATGTGATCAAGAGAGGTCCGGATTTCATTTATATTGTTCAGCACCGTCTGTACAGTTTAACTACAGGCTGCACTGACAGAACTTTTCAATGCATCTGCTTATAATGTGTTTACTCACAGCATCCATTTCGACCTGTCAACCACATGTTTAACAAACAGCAACAACTTTAATGGCTGCATTCCTTGAAGGTGGGCCAGTTCCAGGGCACTTTGTGTCCAAGCCGCCTCGCTGGCACGGCTCGCTGGCCCATGTTAATGGTCCAGAGCCGTCATTAAAAGTTATTTCCACACCTGCACTTTGCTTCTATGACATCAACGTGTCTGTTGTGAAAGATGTCTGAGAATACATGAAAACTGCAAAGCAGGGCTCAGACTACAGGAGTTTTAAAAACCTAATAAATTTGGATATACGAAAGCAACACATAATGGAAAGAATCTTTACAATTCTTATATTCTTCTCTATAAACGTCAACATTCGCACACAACAGATCCAAGTTAGTCATCTGTCTTTATCTAGCTTAGCTTTAGTTTTATATGACGCAAGACAAAAAGTCCTTTTAAACAAGTCAAGAATCAGGAGGGGAAATAATGCTGATCTTTGGGTTGCTGGACCTCAGCCACACAATAAAACATATTTAATATTATTAATTGCATAAAAGTTTGATAAAAGATATGTAATAATTGAGTATGTCTTAATAGGCTAAAAAATTTAACTCTGAATGACAGTAATATCTCTTCTCCTGCCAATTATAAACTACACATTAAGTTTTTTCATAGCTTTTAAACATTATCTTCTCTCTGTTGTATTTTTTTTGTTCACAGCTAACCGAGTTGAACACATTCTTCCTGAAGCACATCTTTGTGTTTCCTGCGTGCCATGCTCTGAGCTGGTGTCGAATCTTGTTTGTCGGTATCATCACAGCTCCAACCGTCAGGTAGGAGCAGAGAACCGCTCCCTATAGAAACTGTTGATTTGACATTTTCTAAGATGAAGTATATTGATTCCAGCTTGTATCCAGTCCTTTGTTGTGACAGATTGAGAAAACTGTCAGTCAGTCAAACAGCAAGTGAAATGTGTTTACACTTACACTATTTGTTTTTCGCTTTAGGCAGTATTATGCGTACCTGACAGACACACAATGCAAGAGAGTTGGGACCCAGTGTTGGGTGTTTGGGTGAGTGAAACCTATTGTTTAAAAAAAGATATAGCCTTGACTACAGCTTTTTAAAGTAAGAACCCCACAATGAGTTGCACCCCCTGCATATTTGTGTCTGAACTGTAGTTCACTTGTGTATCCATACAGTTTGTTTTGAGCTTTTTTCCCCAGTTAATTTATAGTTTTCTGCAGATGAGTCCAAGGTTTCAGTTGTGTGTGTCTGATATGTCCTCCCTTCATTTCACAGGGCTATTGCTTTCCTGGAGGCCTTGGCCTGCATTAAGTTTGGACAGGACTTGTTTTCAAAAACACAGATCCTCTATGTGATCCTCTGGCTAGTGTGTTTGGTAAGTTCAGTGTTCCACATGTTTCTGAATCAGAGGGATTTCCTGCTGTCTTCTGTAGCTCATCTTTATGCTTTAATGCATCAAATCTTGAGCGTTAACTTTGTTACCAACACACTATCATTTTTGTTAGTTTGTGCTGTTAGTTATTGTCCACGAATCATTAACCAGCTTCTGTTATGGTTTATCTGTTTCCAGGCCTTCATTACATTCCTGTGCCTGTATGTAATGGTGTGGTATGCAGAAAATTATGGTCCAAGAGGAAAGGTATGTCTATATGTGTCTTTGGCCTTGTTAAGGCTATCATATACAGTAGGTGACATTATGTCCTGGGAAATGCTCATATGGAACTAGTCAATCCTTGTGTTTGTTTAAAACTCTGAAGGTTTACAGACATGCACCTGTGATCCTTTTTATGTAAATGGGAAAGCTATTTAACATGTTGTTCTCATGTCTGAATAAGCACCAATGTCTACCAAGCATTATAACTAGGAAAGATAGCTCTCTTCGTTTTTAAACTTGTGGTGCAGACTAAAAACAGACCAAATCAACAATTCCAATAATAATCAAACCAGCTGCTGCTCCACATATTTTCACTTTTATCCAAACCATGTCCATGGACAAATTGTAGATTTCCAGCAAACTCTTTCCAAACAGAATTAATGTGACCTTCAGCCAGTAGAAAGTTATTTGACCTTCATTTCATCAGGATGGTCCCATTGAGGTCGCTTCTGCTGTGGGGTCATAGTCAAGAGGGGCAGCAATGAAGTAAAAGAGAGTTTCAAATATAGATGCATGCAGAAAACACAGAACTTACATAGAAACATGAGAATCAGTGGCTAAAATGAATTATGGAACATTAAAGGCAATCATCTTTTTTAAGATAATGATTGTATGTCCGAATAAATAATAGCAGAACATTTAGCTACTGTAAGTTGAATTGACATCAAGCTGTTTCTTTAACAAAAAGCTCAAACCAGTGATCTAACGTGTGCCACGACTAAAGAGTCTGCTGGCTTTTCTCCTGAGGAATCTCAGACAATATTTACTCTGAGTCCCATTCCCTCACATGTTTGCTGGGCTCAGTTACTTTTTCTATGTTCCCTTTCAAGTTGATGGTATGTGTGTCATGTGTCTGAACCTCCTCTCGTCTCTCAGTGCTTCTCAGAATGCGACGACAGTAATTACACAGAATATGATGAACAGGTGTCAGAAGTATTTAAAGGTACAGTGTCTTTACTGTTCATTTAACAACCATATAAAAAAAGTGTCAGTCTGACACTGTAAATGCACAAAGTTCAGTTACATCTTTATATACTAAATATTATGCTATGGTATTTTTTTTTAAGGAGAGACGGAGTTGGATGAGGACATCCCTACAACCAGATGGAGAGGGAAGGGCTCAGAGACCAAATCCACCAACGGCCTGGACGGCCAGTAAGAGCCAGAAGGTGGCGGGTGACTCTTAAACTCACCCCGAGGAGCCAGGTGTGAAGGATCACGGGTTTGACCAGGGGGTGAAAGATATTACCACGCCCTGGTATTATTGAAGTCTAGAACCCACCCACCCCCCCACCTATTGTAGACCGAGTGGAGACGGGCGAGACTAAGTGGATGACCAGGTCCATGTAGTGTAATTAGGGGTGTTCCGAGGGTTGGGCTACAGAGAGGCACACTAAACCGTGTGCTGTAGTACTAAAAGCTCCTAAATCACTGATCACAGGTTTGTGTATTTGTGTGAGGAGAGTGAGAAACAGTGGATTTTTTGGTGTGTGAGAGAGAGAAAGAGGTGGCAATAAAAAGAGCCGATTCTAGATGTGACTGCATGCATCATAGTAGCTGATAAACTATAATTTTCAAACATTTATCCTACAATATATCAAATACATACAGTATATCAGTGATGGTTAATGTGCATTTGACTGGTTTATACACCAGCCTTAACTCCAGTATGTTGGGTCAACACATTTCAATGTTAAAAGCCATTTTGTTGAATTTATCCCATTAATTGGAGCCTTTATGTTTCTAGCACAGAAAGGCTAAAAGTCTTTTTTTATTAGTACCTGTCACAGATTGTCTATTCACATCCTAGGTGTTCACATTTACTTTGTGTTTTTTTTTTTATTTTGTACTTGAATGTGGACAGGATTTCGATGCAGGATGGCTTTAGCTTTGATCAGATCATCGTCTGAGTTTTGCATTCGACCTTGAACAAAGCTAAGCACACAGTTTAAGCACTTTTCAGAATGTTATCTTGGAGATACTGTACTGTTGGAATATTTTGTGAATCGTTTGTGACCTTGAGTCATTTATACTCTCGCTCTCTCCCTGTCCATCTGTGGCTGCTATATTTTCTCTTTTTTTTTCACTGTACTGAAAAAGGTGGGCAACTATTCAAAATTCCTGCATGTGTTGTCTGTCTCCTCCTGTTGTGTGCGGGTGCTTTGGTTCTACTGTCGACCTGCTTTTCATTGAATTTGTTGCATTTTCATAGCTCGGTCAAATTATTTCACTTTTTTTAGTAAGAAAATGTTTTGAATAGTCAACACATGGTTTTATCACACCACAAACCAGGATGCCAGTATTGTTCTTATGTCTTTCTCTGAACTTGTAACATTTTAATTCACACATTGTGCCTGTTTGCATGGTCTTTTTTTTTTATCTAAACTTTTCTGTTTCTATCGAGACTACACTTGGGATTTTTGTGTTCATTTCCACTGCCCATATTATAGCATCTCCGTGCAGATATATCCCTCATAGTCCTTGACAATCCAGACGTTGACCTCGGTGGAACGGACCATGCTACAGTAAATTATATAAATGGTACATTGTCTCTGGATTTCAAATGTAGTTTGCCAAAAAAAAAAAATCTGCTGAAAATGACTTGTGCTGTTCTTTTTCACTGTGAAACAATGAAACATATTAAAATATTTTACATCTCCTCTTAAATTGTTGCTGAGTTACTGTTGAAAAGATCGTCCCTAATTTTTATGTCTATGTATTATGTTGTGGGACTGATCTGTCCGCCCAGCCTCTTCTTGTGACTGCAATATCTCAAGACCCCCTGATTTCCTCAAATTTTGTGTACATTTTTCAGTTGAGGAAAACGCATAAGCACCTTCATTACATTTGACAAACATTTACTTGAACTTGGATGACCTGATTAGAATTTGGGGGTCAGAGGTCAAGGTCACTGTGAACTCACTAAACCTTATTTTGCCTCGTAAAGCTTTATCTAAAGAATTTACGATTCCAGGGATTTTTGTTTTATTTGGCACAAATGTTCACTTAGGCTCAAGGATTAACTGATTTCTTTTGGGTGGTCAAAAGGTCAAGGTCATAGTGGCCTCACAAGACATGTTTTTGGCCTCTTGAACATGACATCATGGAATTTCTTCAAATATTGACCAGTTACCACCTGTACTCACAGATTACCTGGTTAGGTTTAAGGGGTCAAAGGCCATTGTGACCTCATGAGTCTGACATTTGTTTTATGTAGTTTTAACTTAATTTGTCGCAGGAAACTTACAACTGCAGGGAGGTCATTCTTATTGGGTGTTTACACCTCACTTTCCACAGTAAAAGGTTTCTCACTCATTTAACCAATTCTTCATGAACTGGCTATCACGCCCACACAAGTAGGAGCCCCTATGTGCACTGAACAATAGGGAATCATGAATGACCTTGCTCGACCTTTAAAGAGCACCATGCTGCAGCGGAGCAGTGCCAGATTGGCTGACTCAAACGCTGCCCGGCTCGGATCAGATTTCACTACGTCTGCACACCCTGAAACTCAGAGACTGAAATAGCTTCATCATGCTGACCTACAGCAACCTGTATTTCAAGAGACACTTGATGTTCCCTTTGGAAAAAAGTCAGAACAAAACGTGAGGAGTAGTAGCAGTTTCCTGGAAGAAAGTCCTTGAAATGTCTGCATGTATCCCCTCACATTGAGTATTAAGACACACCGTGGCACTGTGTAACACATGTTGGAGATACTGGTTTTGAAACCTAGCCACATAGCTTTCTATTTTAATACTTCTTATGTTTAAAAAAAAAAAAAGGAATGCTGTCTGCTGACTGTGCTCTAAGGAGGCTGTCCTTTCAAAAATATAGGATCTGTAACCACTCAACCTCTCCAGCTTGTCTCGTGTCTGATTGGATTTCCAAAGGAGGGCAGTAGAGAGCCTCAGTGCTGTGCAAAAATGTCACGTGACTTTCTGGGCCTAAAGCTCAGGACATGAGTGTGTGTGCTTTATTCCCTCTCTGTTCGTCATTCGCTCCATTTCTCTTAAATTATCAGTCTTTTTTTTGTCTTTTAGTTTCCTAAACCTCTGGCCGCCTGCATCAGTGGAGTGATTGCTCTGTGACCTTGGAGGTATTTCAGTCATGGCTGTGAATCGTGGTCCCGGACGTCGTGGCAGCCTGAGTCCCGAGGGCATCCTGAGAGAGGCTCAGATCAATCTGCTGGAGTGCAAAGTCTGCTTCGAGAAGTTCTGCAGCCAGCAGAGAGAACGCAGACCACGGAACCTTTCCTGTGGCCATGTACTGTGTCTGGAATGCATCACAGCTCTGTCCCACCCTCTCCTGAGGAAGCTGGAGTGCCCGTTCTGTCGACAGCTGTGCAGTGTTGACAGCACCTCCCACTGCCAGGTTCTTTGTGACCTCCAGGAGCTGCTGTTGTCCTGGAGTCCCAGATCCTCTGCTCCTCGTCGCAGGGTGTCAGGGGGATTCAAGTCGCCTGCAGGACTGACATCCTCAGCCCTGCACCTCCACGCAGCTTTTGGTGGCTGGGGGACTCTCATCAACCCCACTGGGATAGCTGTTTTAGGGTCCTCCGGGACAATAGTGGTGGTCCATGATGGAGAGAAGAGGGTGGTGGTGTTTAGCCCACAGGGAAAACTGCTGAATAGTTTTGGGCGAAGAGGACAAGCCAGTGGAGAGCTCTGGTACCCAGTGGATGTGGCGGTGACTCCCTGTGGTTACGTGGTGGTGACTGATGCAGGGGACAAAGCTGTGAAGATTTTCACCTCCAGAGGGAACCACGTGTTGACGGTCAGGGATTCCTTCCAGGTGCCCTGGGGTGTGGGCACAGACGGCGATGGGCACCTCTTGGTCACAGACATCCAGGCAGGCGCGCTGTTCCATGTCAAAGTGGACTATACTCTAGGTGTTGTTCTGGAGCATCGTACGGCCATTTCTGAGCTCCAGCAGCCAAAAGCAGTGGCCTGCTGTCCAGTGACAGGGAACACTGCGGTGATGGAGCATGTAACCAACCACACGCCTCCACCAGTGAGGCAACAACACACGAGGCTGAAAGTGTTCAGCAAAGACTTCCACCTGCTCCATCAGACAGACACTTTCAGCCTGACTCTGCAGTCCACAGTGAGGCTGAACATGTCAGGTGTGGTGTTCGACGCAGATGGAGATGTGCTGGTGACTGACTGTGACCAGGGGATGGTTTGGAGTCTGGGGAAGCTGCAGAATGGCCCGGTCCTCACTCCTCTTGTGAGGGACCACCTGATCCGCCCAGTCGGCCTGGTGACACTGGACAACATGCTCATCATTCTGGACAGTGGAGAGCACGCAGTCAAGATTTATTCTGACAAATCTGACACTGGATCCACAACAAAGCTCATGTGTGAACAGGCCTAGAGTATGTCAAATGTAGCTTCACATTTAATTGTATTATTCAGTGATGAGGCAACAGCATTTCTAAATAAAAGCAAAGTTTTACGTTGAAAAAATCCTTTGTATTAAAAATGAAAAATGTGAATACTGGGTTCTATTGCCTGTGTCAAAGTAATGTTTGTGTCATGTTGTTATTGTTCCAGCTTTTAAAAAGTGCACCATGTACAGAATTTACATTAATTTCCCCAACAATATTATATTTCTATACCTGTATAATCTTGCAGATTTCTTGTGAAATACAGTTTCACCTTTCGTCCAGTCAAACAATCTGAAGAAAACTGAAATCACCTGAAAAATGCTCGTCATTGATGTCCACAAGGCAACAAAGGGTAGACAGATTCCATAATTTTAGGAAGGGTAAAATCTAAATATAGAGAATAAAGGGAAATAAAAATAAATAAATAAAGAAGCCAACACAAATATATACATTAAATCTAAAGAAACAGAAAAAAATACAAAAAAAAGGGAACTCCTGAGGTGCTGCAGAGAGAGATTGTCCTCTTTATAGACTGTTAATTAACCTCTAAATCTCTCTCTCTCTCTCTCTCTCTCTCTCTCTCTCTCTCTCTCTCTCTCTATCACAGTACCAAGAACCATGTGGAAAAGTTTGAGTGTGAGTGGAGCTGTGGGAAAGTGTTTTGTTTATGGAAAATAAATCATGTAAATATTTGTTGGTGTTTGTGTGTTAATGAGAAACCACAAGGATTAAATAAAGAGTGATAAAAAAAATCGAATATATGTCTGTCTCTCTCTCTCTCTCTCTCTCTCTCTCTCTCTCTCTCTATCTCTCTCTCTCTCTCTCTCTCTCTCTCCCCCCTCTCTCTCTCCCCCCTCTCTCTCTCCCCCCCACCCTCTCTCTCCCGGTCAGAGCAGCAGCCGCAGCAGCAGCAACAGTCGAGCTCCCAGCGGAGGAAGATGGCGGTGGAGATGCTGCCTGAGCCCGGAGCAGGATACTGGATCTGTACGAGAGGCACACCCGGGCTGGATTTAACGGCAGATAAATGAACATGTTCCGGTGTCTCCTCCCCGGGCTCTGGACTCTTTTCGGGGCCATCTGAGTAGAGTCTGCTGCCCTGGTTTTCCGGCTCAAACCCGGGTTTCTTGTCGGGGGGATTCACGGACGAGACTCTCGGTGGCTCGCAGACAGGCAGACAGGGTGGGAGTGAAGAAAGTGCACGTAAAATGTCGGATACCAAGGTAAAAGTTGCGGTGAGAGTCCGGCCCATGAACCGCAGGGGTGAGTGTTCACACGACGCTTCTTCCACCATTAAAAACACTTTTCATTCCTTTCTCCGTTAGCTGCGTTGAGCCCGAGCTGCGTCTGGAGCCACTGTGTGGTTTCACAGGCACAGATTGGACTTTTTCACACCCCCGCGCTCTGCTCTTACTTTTCCCCCAACAAACTTCTCTCTGCAGAAATTGAGCTGAACACAAAATGTGTCGTGGACATGGAGGACAACCAAACTGTTCTTCACCCACCAGCCTCCAATGCAAAAGGAGAGAACAGGTAAACAAAGCTGAAACTCTGCCCGCAGCCCGATGAATGCTAACATGTCAGAAACACACTGTTTTGAGTGAGAGCACCGCAGCTCAGTCATCTCGAATGAAAAGTACTCTCTCATGACCTTATTGTCCCACCCTGGTTGTTATACACTTGCAATAACAAGCAGTGATAACATGTATCTGTTTATTCACTTTCCTCCTGGTGAATGAACTCATCTTCAATAAACCGCTAGGGCCAAAACTTATATCAAGATCAATAATATGTATTTATATATTTATTCTTATTAGTCTGTATCCATAATTATCACAATAGATGTCACATCATTATTTTTAATTTGTTTAAAGACTAATATTTGCTCCAGGGGTCTTAATGAGCAGAACATGACAACACATTTTACAAATTTGAGGTAGATCAATGACGTTTACATCTGCTCACTTTGTTTGCACAATGCTTAAGCAGCATATATATATATGTAATGGACTTTTCTGATATTGCGATAATTATTGATTTGGTTCAATCGCCTTGTTTAAACACATGCCCCTAACACAATGATGAAACCTATAGGGAGGGGCCATGTGGCCGAATATGATATCAAGATCAATATTTTCACCTCAGTCCACATCAATAGCTTTCATGACAAATGTCCCATTATTATTCAAATAGTTTAAATACTGATCTTTGACCCTGAGTGAAGGTTTAAACTTTTCCTTATGGACAGAGAAAGACAAACCCTTGCAAAACAGACAATGAATGAGGTTTTTATTGGACTTTTTCTGTACTGCTATTCATGAAAATAATATCGTGATAATTATTGATATTGTTTTATCGCTCAGGCCTATAAGTAGACTGTCACTTGAATTCAAACCGAACCCTTTCTCCAGTAAACACATGCAGTGGACACAAAGGAACTGGACGTGGTATCCGCTGCTCACCTGCCTGCCACATGATATTCTGTAATGTAATTCATGTGAACTTTCTACCACTACGTTATAGTGAGCGTTATAGTAATAGAAACAGTGCTCTGCATATTTTGGGTATCAGATGTTGAGTTTCAAGAGGCGGCTGAGCCTGGCCGACACACCAAGACGCCTCCTAGACAGGACAGATTAATGTGGAGCCTCGGGGTATTTACCGTAAATCTCCCGCAGTCAGAGCTCACTTGAATAATGTAGCGTTCCAAGTGGAGTAGGACCACACCACGGCTGTTTTTAATAGGAAAGGATGCTGCTCACTTCATTGTGGCACACACAAAGTTGGAGAAAAAAGCATCCTCTCAATGTTTGTACTGTCTGGCCTGCACACAGTGAGCTGCGGTCTCTGCCGGTCTGTGACATGCTGACATGCTTTCCAACTGCAACAGAGGGGGATGTCTGGAGTCCCACAACATGCAGGCTAATGACGGCTGCATGCTTGTGAAGTCATTCTTCAAAATGCCAGGCCTGTTAGCAACTGTCAGAGATCAGTTTCCCCCATCCATCGTATACTTGAGGCAGTTTTCTACATTTTCGCGCTTGGTTTGTTTGCTCTCCTCTGGTGTTGGTATCACACATGATTAGACAGCTGACCTCATTATCCACAAGAGCAAATCACTGTAAAAGAATGCTCATCTAGGGGAAAACCACAAATCCACTTGTTTTATATTTTTCATTTATCATTCAGAATGTCCTTTCTGGTGAATTCAAGTGAACAAACAACTCCTCGGGGTGCAGCACAAGTCCACATTGTGTCTGCTGAAAATTAATTCGCAGTAAATGGAGCAGCTAGCCACCGTCAAGGCTTTTTCCCATGCCCCCGATCCAGACCTGTTAAAGAGTAACACTTTCTCTGCTGTTTCAGTATAAAACGGTATCGAGCTCACTCCCCCGGCAACTCTGGTCCGTGCATTCACCTGCATTTAGGGTTATTATAGGAACAGAAATTGCCACACAATGGCGGCGTTCCTGGCAATTAAACAAGTCGCGCTCATTGCTAACATATGTGGATACAGGATACAGGACAACACAACAAAACACTGTTGTGGGTGGGAGGTCAGAGGAACAACAACGCTGCCGTGTTGTTGAGTGAGATACAAACATATTTCTCATTTTTTATACAGCAGAAGTTTCCATATCAGATGTAGATATCACGTCTGTCGTGCAAAGGATTCCCGTCGTGGACTAAAGTACATCAAGTAACTTTGCAGTGACCTTATTTTTACTATGTCAGATTTCTTTTCTGTAGTGTAGTCCAGGCACATAATTACTTGTTAACCTTTCAGTGCTGTGTGTGTTTTGGGTCTCTGTGTTTAGACTGCCATGGTTTTCTGCAACCATATAATTTTCCTCTCGGCTGCTTGCGGAGCCACAAGAGGGGATACCCTGAAAGTCTCTGCCTTATTTTGAAGGCACCTGTTCCTGTGTGTTGGAAATGTGTCAGATTTAGTGGGTATTAACGGGCCAAATATGGCTGCGGGGGCCTAGATCCTGGGAACCGTTCGCTTCTCTCTCATGAGAATGCTCAGGCACATCCTCAGAAGGGGAACAGTAATACATGTTTTTGTGTAGACACGTGAAATTAACAGAAATCCTGTTAATTTCTAAGGCTGTAGATTTTAAAATACAGGATAGTTAAGTTCTAAGCAATCTTGTTTTTAAACCTGATAGTTTTCCTCGATGACAAAAAATAGTTAAAATGCCTTCAGTCGTGAAATGTACAGAAATTAGTCTCTAGTGAGGGGAATTGAACCAGTACCTTGTTGGTAATCATTAATTAATTGGCTATATTTCCCTTGGGATCAATAAAGGATCTATCTAAGAACTTTCCAGGTCGCTGTGTGTTGATCAGGTTTGGCTCAGACCACACAGCACAAAAACATGTAAGTCACGTAAAGAATTTGAGGAAATATAATGGATTTTCTTCTGGCTAAGCCTCATTCTTTGCGCCGCCGAGCATTAAAGCGACACTCGTGATCCACCCCCCCACCCCCCACAACCCCATCACCCCTGGCTCCTATTTTCCCTGAGAAATGAACTATAATCTTGGCGGTGGGCAAAATGAAACATGGATTTTGACTCCAGGGCGACAGGTTTAAGTTTCCCGAGGTTCGTCTTTCATCTGCCTGTTAAGCTTGCACGAATGGCATATTTGAAACGGGAATCTGGGAAAGTGGTTTTGTTTTCACGCGCCCGTCTGCTCTCCTCTGGGGTTTAGACACAATGAAGGTGGGGGTGGAGAGGGCAGGAGAAATACCTGAGGCTGCTGTCTGCACAGGGGATGAGCCTTTGAGCATCGTGACAAGAAAATTCCCTGCGACTCACACAATGGGGCCATATTACATCTATCATGTCCCAGCCTGTCCTTCAACGTGTAACATTTGAATAGAGGGCCAGCGAGTCTTACCATATCTTACTCATGCAAACCTTCTATATTTCTATCAAGTCATTGGCAAAGTCCAAAGCTGATAACAATTAGCGGTGTAGAGTGATACACTGGAGTCTGGTTTGTGACGAGGAGGGTGCTTATCTTTCCTCTTTTTTTAATTGTAGCTCTACTATCAACTAAATATTTGTCTTTGTACAGATGAAAACATCCCTTTAATGTTCTCCCCTCCATGCTCCTGTAGCTCTGCCAGTCCAGCGTTTCAAGACGATCAGTGGAAGCTTGCCTCTGTGTAATGCTGTCTGTAACCAAGCTTGTAATTTCCACCCTAATCTCGTTCTTATCACTAATGGCTACAGAAGCTCAATTGGGTTTATCTCCACTGGACTGTGTTATCTGCAGGCTGAGGAGAGGAGCTTCCTCCAACAGGAGCCTGCTCCATGCACTCCACTTCCCATCTTGGAACGACTTTAATGAAATGTTTTTTTGTAACATCTCAGCTGAGGTCTTCCATGTGTATCATCTCACAAACTAAATGGTCAAATAGAATGGCCCACAGTAGAGTGCGTACCTCGCCAAGGCCCAGCAGTGTCCTCAATTCAATGAAGCTCCATCAAATTGCACATACTTACAGAAGGAACTCTTGAAATGTTAAAGAAAGAAATAAAATAATTTCTTGAATTCAAGAAATGATTTTGACGCAGACCCCAGGATCTGCATCCAAATTGAATAGGTTCTTCCCTGACATATATATTACACCATTCTTTTAGTTTTCACGTAATCTTCCTTACAACCAAGCAAACCAACAAACAAACAGCCAGGGTTGTAAATATTACCTCCCTGGCGGAGGTCAAAAAATATATTTAAATTGTTTTTAAGTTTTTGTTCAGCATGTTAGGAAATGCATGATTGCTTTTTGTTTTGGAATACGATGTGAAGATTGATATCTCTGGCCTATTTAGCAACAACAGGTTCTCCCAGCGCAGCACAGAGACTGGAAGCAGAGGAAATACTGTAGCTCACTCTGTTCAGCTGTAACAAAATTCACATACTGGCGCCTGAAGCACTCACTAACTTACACATTTTATCTCAGTTGTTTAATCTGTACAAAAGCTGAAGCGTAATAACTGCAATTTGCAGTTTACGAGTGGTTATGTGCCAGACTCTTACTTGGCTGTAACTTTCTGGAGTTCCTGCTGGTTGCCTGGCAACCCTGCCAAGAAATAGTTGGGCACATAACCCCTCGTAAAAAACAGTCAAGTTTTCAACTCAGTTTCTGTTAAAAAAAAACCAATATGATGTGTTTATTTAGTTTAAGGGGATTTTACCGTACCTTAACACAAAGCCAGGTTAGCTGTTTCCCTGTTTGGCTTCATATTTACCGAATAGATTTGAGTTGATTCAATCTTCTCATCTAAGAGACTGAGCACATTTCCCCAAATTTGGTTGCATTGGTCTCAACATTCTTCCTCTGGTGACTGCCAGAGACAACTCAATGTAGCCAACATATGTTTTGCTAAAGCCAGTACTTTGGATAAAGAGGTGTTCAAAAAACAAACTTTTTAATAAAGGTGGTGAGTACACACGAGAGTGTACCGTGCTGTTGACGTTTTGAAGCATGGGTACTTTTTCTCCCAGGTCACACACGACCTCTTGACATCATGCTTTCCAAAACTTCCAGAACAAGCCTTTACAAAATGACAATACTGCCTTGTCCAATGGCTGCCCTCAGGAATGTTCCCATTGTCTCTCCATTTTGCTCCCTATGTGCCAATAATCAACCTTTCCATTCAGTAAGTTCTTGTTCTCAGAGGTAGTTGGCTGAAAACACACACAATGAGCCCAACTCTTAACTTTGAGACTTAATTCCGGCATGCTACTTCGAGAAAAAGGGTTTTAGTGTGCTGCTGATAAAAAGGAGTGCACTCCCAAATGGACCGTTCCCTGTTTGTTTTGAGGGTGGGACATTGTTTACATCTCGGTGCGGAATTGAGAAAAGATGGCGTCTTTGTCGAGCCTGCGCCTCATTAATCTCAGATGTGGCTTCTCATTCAGAGTGGAGCATATGTAAAAATCCACACTCGGGCATTTCTTCCAGAGCAATTCTGGTTTCCCTTCTTGCATGATTCCCTCTGATGAGGCCTTTTTGAAGTTCTGAAGCAGGCTGGTTGTGTTTACAAGAATGTCATGTCATCGTGAGATGGGTTTTAATGTGGACTCACTTTCTGTCGGATTCCAGTGACATTAAATAAAGCTTTGGAAAGAAAAGGTGTGTTCATATAGAAAGCAAATTATGCTCATTAGATTTCATTATTTTCAAGCATACAATTACTGTATAAAGATGTTGGACACACTTCCCTGTGTAATTAATTATGTTTGTATTATATTTTGCTCTTCACGAGCATGCGTCCTCTTGCTTTTGTTGTCGATTGTCCTTAGTAGCCACATGCCAAATCCATTCAGTTAAGTGACGTCTAGTAAGCAGACAGGGTCAAAGGAGGTGTGTCCTTGTAGTAAATGTGTCACTTCATCTCCCCCTGGGGAAGAAAACTTTATATATTGAACAAATTGATGAACTTCACTTATATCTGGCTTGTTTGTAGCCTTTGATAAGTAGCCACATAGAGGGAGTTGGGAGCAAGTGGTCGGTATCCCTCTCTGTGTTTCAGCTCACACAACCCCGCTGCACCCCCGGCTCGTCACACAGCGGTGTCAGAAATGCCGGAGAGGATTAGATTAGACCCTGCCTGCATCATATGTTGTGTTGTGAACATTTGTTGTGGAAACTCAGAGGTCCCACACAGACGTCGTTGTGAGCATCATGTGCGCCACTGATGGCAGGGCTGTTCATTAAGGCTGTTTTGGAGATCCAGAGTTTTGGCTTCCATATCGGAACTTTGACTCATGAGGTTCAGAGGTTGTCTCGCTTCCATGTTTACCAGCGTTGCTCAGCGACTGCTGTTGCCAAGATACTGAAAAGTTCTGGAGTTATGTTGATGATCTAACGAGTGATGTCCCTCAGCCCCACCAAATATTTATTATGGAGCTAATTTTAGCATTTAGAACAATGATCCATGGACACATCACTTTCAGACATAAATGGTCAAAACTCTTGCAGTGGGGGAATTTGTCTAATTACATTTACTCTAGTATTGCACTTGTACAGTTACATAATAATATTTTTTATTCCCAGTCTGCCGTTTTATACTATTTAATGTTTCTACTCCACTTCAGTTCCATGTTAAATATATATTTTTAAATGAAATCACTTGGGGTCATAACCCCTGGTTTCATTAGATATTTCATATGATCCCAAATAAACATTAGATTAGATAAATGTTATAGAAGTAGTATTTTGTATAACTTTTTTTATTCTCTCTTGTCCCATTAATCATCTCATGACCTCTCAGATTCATTTTTGACGTTTGCAGGACTCCTAGGGAACCATTGTATTAAACTATCTAACTGTATATAAAGTAGTTTAAATTAACCACACTTGACTACTTTTTCTTTTAATACTTAAGGTAAATTTAGCCTAGCCTGGAAATCAGACCAATCAGCACGCGCATATTCAGGGTCATTTGATGCCAGGCTGAATTTAGCTGGTAATAATTCTGCAGGCTTTATATATAGAAAAGTAGATATGAGGTGGTAAAGGTTATTTTTACATTCTTTTACTAATCTAAATGATCTGAATACTTCTTCCAGCACGGCTGAGTGATAAAGCTGTTAGTAGAGTTAGCTGTCTATGTAGCTTGGCCCAGTCAGATCTGTTTCTTTCATCAGTGCAGGTTCTGAATGTCCTGCATGTAAACCTCTGACTTCACCCACTTGCAATGTTTACTCGTGGATCATTGATGCTAATAAAAGCCTGGTCAGTGCCTCATTGGAATCATCTTAAGCGTAATTTGTCGGACAGGAGAACCTCCCCAAAAAACATTGCTTGGAATTCTCCTGCTCTCCTCCTGCGTGTGTCTGTCTGTGCAGCAGGGTGACCTCTGCTTCGAGTGGGTGGGGACAGGCATGTCCTGTTCTAAACATACTGGAAGACCATCTGAAATGTTAGCTCGCAGCCTGCAGCAGCACCGTGCACTGTAACCTAACACTTGCGCACACACTTGCACACACAGATCTCAGGACGTTGTGTTTGGCTATAGAGATTGTTGAATTGTGATTGTCTGAAGCATATCAACAGCCAAATAGGGTAAAGAGTCAGATGTGGGGTTAAATGGAGGCAAATATTTAGCAGCAGATCAAGAAGAGGAATTCAAATCTATTGGGGGAGGGTTGGTGTGCCAGAAAAAAACATGTTTGTAAGTGTGTATGTGCCCAGGAGACATGCAGGGGGTGAATGTCATCTCACTGGAGGGTGGACCTCATCCATGTGATGTACATATTCCATTTGAGCTGCAGGATTATATCATCTGAGACTTGCAAAGCCTGCTAAATCACACGCTCTGTCTCTCGTGCCATAGCAAGTGCTGCAGCATGAGCATTTCTAGATTTGGATTTATTTGTTGTGATCGTGATATAAAACACTTTCTGGGGTCATTTCGGAGCATATACATGCTTATATTATCCCTAGCAGCTAACTCGAGTCAGTTGAAGGGAAATCCAATTAGATTAAGTAATATAAAAAATGCTGTTGAAGTTTCTATTTGGCTGATATTTCTCTGAGCGTAGGCATGCAGTTTAATATTTTAAATTGTAGAGGGATCATTCTGGATGGGGGATACCGTAGATTAATCTGGTGGGTTGCCTACTGGGATAGAAGAGTGGAGTTTTTACTGGAATAATAACCCAGTGGCCTTAATCTTGCTCCAAATCCACAGGGGGGGTTTCCACTTCTCTCTTTCCCACTCTATATAGTTTCCTTATTGGCACTGGCACATTCATGGATCTGCTAGAAAGCTCAGGAAGATGCCATGATTTCACAGCCTACAGTCATACAGCCGACTTTATCTGTGCCGCCTCAACCAAAAAATATTGAAAAGCAGATACAGCTATTATTAGATATTTCTTACTTAAAGTGTTCAGGAAATCCTCTAATCTGCCGCCTGCGACACATGATCAGTAGCGAGGGGGAGAATCATAGTAGTACATGAGGCCAATTTTCCATCTTCAGCCAAGTTGAAATCATTCATGAGTTATTTGGCATCAGGTAGCTGGAGGCAGGGGAGGCTGAGCGTGCCGTTTGGAGACACACACATTAAATGACACAAACACACACACACTCCCAGCCGCCAATTGGACACAGAGACCTCAGCCTGGCCCTGCTGGGGCTACAGTGTCCCCCTGCATCAGCCTCGGAGGAGGGAATAATCTAATGCTATCTGGCACTTCTGTGGCGTACATGTATGTCACACATTTGTTCCGCACAACCACAACAAAGGCTTTAATACCCCCTCAAGCACTTACTTGACATGGTGAATATTAAGCAATTGGCCTGTGGGCTTGGTGCTTGAGTCAGGTTTTTTACTGTACAACAGCTTTTATTAAGAGTGTTCTTGTATAATTACCTGGTATTTTTTCATCATCAGTGAATAAAAAAAGCAAAATATATAAGATAGCCACTATTGGCCTGTAAGAGAGCTGGACTAGTGCACATTTCCATGGACGGTTGATTAGAGACGTATTACATCCTGTACACGGCTGCTATCACCAGGCAGATGGTCTAAGGGGCCATCCTTCCAAACCAACCGGGCACACCGAGCTTCGGTCCACTAGTATTGCACTGCTAAATAAGCTTGGAAAGGAAAACAAATGAACCTCAGTGTGTGATAAAACAGAACTATAATATTATATAATGTAAAGTTATTTAATTTAGTCTGTGATTATGTTGAGTTTCCTCATTGTGGTGGATGGTGTTGTGTGTGTGATTGTAGTCTTGTATTTTGTATCCCTGTCTGTGTCTATGTCTATGTCAAGGCCAGTATTTATTAAATACATCAGAATTATGTCTGACTGTAAGTCATCATGTATATCCAAATTAATCAGGTTTGATATTATGACACTGATGCAGAAAAAAATATATTTCGTCTTTCAAATTAACAGAATTTATAATCATATCATTTTAGAATACCATTTTTTTGGTGAATAAGAAATGTTTAACTCTAGGAGAAATATTACAACATTTATACAACCAAATTTAATTCATGGGATCCTTGACATGCATGGCTTCTACAAGCAAGATTCAAAATTGCTAAGAGAGCCACAGATTTCTGAAGAGATTAAAGAGATTATGTCCAGAGCAGGGTGGGAGAACTGGAGCCTAATGCACTTAAATGTATTGAGGAGGAGGTCTTAACATTGTGATGGGAGGAGGAGGAGGAGGAGGTGGAGGAGGACGAGAAGAGTCTGTCACACTGAATCCAACTCTTAAATCCAGTCTAGTTTTCAGAAAGAAAGACTTTGTGAGGAAGCAATATTTGTATGAAATCCTAAATATAGTTCCCCCCATTGTCCTGCTGAGCATTCCTAGCATACCAGATATGGCTGCATATACTGTACATACAGTCGATGACACAGTGAGCAAGAGCCACGAAACCACTGCAGTGACTCTGTGAAGGCTGAGTTTCTGCTGCAGATGCTGAATTCTGCTTCAGACTCCGGACGGGGGAGGATCTCATACCTGCATGTGTTTTGTCTCTGCAGTGAATGTGAGAGTGTCTGGTTCGGTGTTTCCGGATTTGTGACTGATGTCTTTTTGCTCTCCCTAGGGATACATCTGTTTTCTCTTTTTATCTGTTTTTCTTTCTTCACGAAGTTGTAACTGCTGTCAGTGTATTTGTTATCACAGCACTCCCACACGCTCCCTTCATCTTTGACATCTCCCCTTTGGAGGCACACTGACGCCTGAGCAGTTTCTTCTTTATTACCTTTTGAGTTAACATGCATGGAGACCTTCTTATTTCAGTGCCCCCTGCTGTCTGAAGCTGATTCATATCTCGTGCTATAGCCCCTCGTGTCCGTCCCCTGTCTGCCCTGCAGTAGGGAGGGACAGATGAGAGGACGGGACCCTGCTGTCTTTGTCTGCTCTGATTAGGAACCAGTCTCAGTCGTTATCAGTGGCCCAGATTCAGATTCAGGGTATGAACCCAAACGAGGCCCTCTCCCTTTTTACTCCTCTGCCCATTCACTCTCTTTCTGTCCCTCATCATAATGAGCCTCAGTTAATGGCTCCCAGATGGGAAGATCACAGCTCTTCAGTGGAAAGCAGTCCATCATTCCTGTTGATTTCTTTCCCTGAAAAAACATAACAGCAGCACACAGATTTAAAATCATCAGCTGTTGGTGACTCAGCACAATTTGTGTGACACACTGTGGTGCAGTGTTTCAGTTTTCCTAAAGCAGCTCAGCCGGCATTAGTTACTGTGTGAAGGTGATGCCCACCTCTGTGTCTGTGCCAGGAGATGTCTACAGGGGGGACATGCTGACCGTTGAAGGGCAGAACTCTGGCTCATGTAGAATCACTGAGGTGGTAAATGTCCCAAATGTCCTTGCCATATATTTTGTATTGGGTCTAAAATGTATGCTATAGTTTTTCAGCTTTGGGGAATTCCCTTTCCAATTAAGAGAATAAAACTACATTATTTAGGGGCATATATACACTAACCTTTTGTCCTTAGTTCCGGCAGCTGGTAATGCTGAGTGCAGCTTCCCCACCCTGGCCTCCCTGCTAAATCCACAGGCATAGGAGCTATTTACTCAACAGAGTCAGTGGGACATTGAATCCTAAATCTCTTCCCTTCCTCACGCTTCACTGGCCCAATTATGAACCCAATCACAGCAGCACCTTCCACCAGGACATGCCACTGTCTGCAAGTGAATAAACGAGTGAATAGACGAGGGAAGGAGTGAGTGAGCATGTCAAGTTATAAGAAGAGTCTTGATTTCATATGATTAAATATATTCTTATTTCAATGCAGATATTTTAGTGTATAAACTTTCTTCGTGCCATGACAGACAATGGTAATTTCCCTAGTTTGACAGTTGCAGCTACATTTTACTGTGTGTGAACTGCATCAATGCTAACCATGGTGTCTTTTCTTTCTCTGTCTTTTCTCTGGGTTTCTCCTGTTTATGATGGATTACCCCTCTCATCCAGCAGGAAACAATCTAAGGTATGTAAGCTTCACAGACACCAAACAAAAAAATCCTGTGTCAGGGGAATGCAGCACGGGCAGCACTATTCCCCCGAGGGGCTGAGAGGCGTCCCGCACAGGTCCCTCTGCTGTTGTGGCGTCGTCTCTAGGGACGTGATTGACGGTGTTTTAGAGGTTCGGCTGGTCAGCAGGAGCCGGATAGATGTCCGTGTGAATGTGTCAGTCCTCTAAGATCTCGTGAACACCCACAAAGGTTCTACAATGAGAGAGGGATGAGCGCAGACACTGGGGCAGTGTGTGTGTGCATTCAAAGCTGCATTGTTGGAGTGCACCCCCACCGCCCCCCTTGACAACACGCTGGTGACTAGCTCAGAGATGTTTCAAACACCAGGGACGGGCTTTGTGCTTCGTACACTCGGTGGCTGATGGGGCCAGAGAGTGATAGCATGGCCCACTGGCGTGCGTGGTCTCTGGGGCCCGTGAACCTGAGTTACCCTGTAATACCCCTCAGCTAGACGGGCATGTGGCTGTCTGCTAAGTTATAGTGGCACTCGAATTAGTCTCCCCCGCATTCTCAAAGGTAATGAGAGGCTGCAGTTCAATCACGTTCGACCAGCTTTCCCCAAGAACTGACAAAAAGGGCTTTGTGCTTTTCAGATTCATCATTATTTGCACTGCTGATTAAAAGTAATTGTCCAATCAAGAACAATTTGTTGCGCAGTCACACCCTCAGACTGGACAGAGGCAGACCAGAGGAGAGTGAAGCCCCAGTTACCAAACCAGCTCTAATTGAGAATGATGGCACTTTTGTTCTTTTGAATGGCATCCACTCACTTGTCTAAAGTCACTAGAGGAGGTCCGGCTTTCAAAGCATTCAGGGATCTCAGTGCTTCCCATGCTGACTGTGCAACCACTGATTTCCTGGCCAATAGCCCTTATTATGATAGAAGGGAGTTTAATTATTTTGGGGTATTTGTGCTGGGAGATGCACTGGTAAAGCAGAGTACGGACAGTGGCAGTAGTAATGCTGTTGGTGTGCCTGCACTGGATGACAGCGCAGATTGTTTCTAAATTAGGGCTGTAACAATACTCGAACCAAAACCTTAAAAATTGCGGCCAGCGAAACGTCTCCCTGCCCAACCTAGCAGCAGGTGCAGAATTGTGTGTATGTGCCAATAAGTCAATGTGGACCTTAGGAAGATACATATCCCTAAGATCTGCCTCAGAAAGTTTTGTTTTGTTCTGGATTAAATATTTTTAAATGAGCATGAGAAACCCCTGAATGAAGATTCCCTGGGGGGTTAAAGTGAATACATTAACATGAGCTGTTCTGTCTGTAAGGAGTCGGGGTCCTTGGTAAATGAGGCTACTGGTCGTTCCCACAGAGCATCCTCTCAGTGTGTTATCCGTCCAGAGCTGATGCAGGTGCCCGGGGGGACACAAAGACTCTCTGCTGCTGAAGTCTGTGTTGTGAGACCCAGTGCCGAGGGCTCAGAGCCAGCCTGCCTGCACCACCGGGGACAGCTACGGCCCTGTTTCCTTGGAGACGAGGGTCACCGGGTGCTGGAATTTCTTCTGGGGAGCGCTGACCCTGATTTATGAATTAATTTAACTCCAGCCACTATGACAAAACACGGCGGCAGCTAACAGTGGGTTTGTGCAGACAAACGCGGCGCGGCCTTAACGAGCGTTACCTCATAGACCAGTACTAAGATAGACTTCATCTTTTCACTCGAGACAAGCTCGGTCCTGCTGATTTACTGGAGGTTGGCAGCACAATAAGCCTGTTTCTTTTTTTACCTCATAGAGAGAAGTGGGACCACTGCTAACAATGTGTTGTATTGTACATGCTTGGGCATGTGTGAAAAGTGTGTGTTTACACTCCCTGTGCTGTCTCCTCTGCAGGTGTTTGCCTTTGACCACTGTTTCTGGTCCATCGACGAATCCAACGCACCCAAATATGCTGGTGAGTCTTACATTCTGGAACTGATCCTTCACTCATCACCAAAGAACTGAAAGACCTGCTGAGCTGTGTGCCGAAATAAAGCAAGGAAACTTTATGAGAAGTTGCTTTTGCATCATGCAAATCAAAACACAGTGTGGGCATATGCTGCAATTCGACCTTGGAGTGAATACATTCAAATATATAAACAAGGTTTTAGTCTTCTTTCTTTTTAAACAATTAAATGATCATGCAGTTTAGTGCCATATAATCTAAGAAATAAGACATTTGCATTTGTAAACCGTACAACAAACAGTTATATAAATAATGCAGGTTGATTTGCATTTCACATTGTGATTGCGTATGTAATAATGTACATATGTTATTTTCTTCAGCCTCCATCCATTTGTCTCATGTGTGCTTCACAGAAAAAGGTTACAGCTACTGTTTTTCATCATCTATAGAAAAGAGTTGATCACTGTCAGTCCGAGGCACATTTACATAATCATTGTTGATATCTTCCTTGTCATTATGTTCTCATTATGTGGCGGCAGAGTACTGCTCACATCTGCTTTGTGCTGAAGCGATGAAGCAAACATGCTCACTGAAGGGCTGCCTCGAGGGCCCGGACCGAGGCTTTATTTAGCTCATTAAACAGCTGTCCCATTCAGGAGGAGCACGACAGTGAGCGACATAAGAGATTTCTCAACACAGCTCGGTGTTTTCCACGGGACTCAACAGGAACCAGTCCGCTTTCATGAATCTTAAGCTGCTTTCAGACATGCACTGAGCTCTGGATAGTCTCCTGAAATGATCAGGAGGGGCTGAGAGTGAGAACGCAAATGTCTGAGTCAGTTGCTCCGGACATTCTCTGACGTGTTTACTGGGAGGCTGCCAGAAACCCTTTGGATAACGTCAGAGTGAGCCCATGAGAGAAAAGAGCAGGATAATGTCTGGATAATTCACCTTGTGCAAGTGCAGGTGCTGAGGTTGTGAATACAAATATCTCAGGATGAAAAAGAGGTGGCGAGCACATAGAAGATGTCAACTGAATTCAATAATAATTTCTGTGATAAGGGATGACGCACGATTCAGGTGTCAATGTGTTGTAAACAAAAACATGACTTCTGCAGTGAAATATTCTGTAGATGTTATGTCCTGCTTCCTGCCTGCTCTATCCAGACACCACCTTTCACTTGAATACACTCAATGTGTCTGACCCGGACAATCACTCAACTGTCTTAAAGTTAATATCTGAAAACGGCTTTAGTTTCTTGTTTGATGCAGGACTTTGCTCTGCGCTGATTATTAAGGAAGACAACCAGATAGGAGCAGATAATTGTGCTTATATAACTGAATGGTTCATATGTTTACCTTAATCTCCATGGTGACTGATTATTTTGTCCAAAAGGTCAAGAGGTGGTGTTCAAGTGCCTTGGAGAGGGAATACTTGAAAATGCATTCCAGGGATATAATGCCTGTATATTTGCCTATGGACAAACAGGTAACTGACAATCCACATGCAACCTACTCTAAGTCTCACATTTTGTAAAAGTGTTTTGCTAAATCCATTAGACAGTGCAGTTTTTTTTAATGATTTATAGACGATAAATTGCCTCTATAATACTCAAAAGGTAAATCTAAGTATATTTGCAGGCCGAGTTTTCTGCAGATGTGTCTGTAAGAGGTTTAAAGAAACAGGCAGATTTGTATTTCTGATCTGGAGAATCACTTAACTCATATCCTTCCTCACCCTGGAACAAATTAGCTCCTTTATGCTGCTTCCGGTCTTACAGGGAAACATTGAGGAGACGCACGCATTTCATAGTTTGATGAGAACGGAACAAACATTGTAGCTGCCTAGTGTGAGAAAACTGTTTTGTACATGGTACAAGTAACATTTAATTACGATGGGAACAACAGTGGCACATGATATTATAGGTATTTCTAAGCGTTCTAGTCTCTCCACTAGCAGCGTGGCTCTAGGGATGGAAAAGACTCCAATTAAGTTAAGCCTTTTCTCTGTTGGGGATACAATCCTGTGTGACTCTGCTATGTCCCTCCAGGTTCAGGCAAGTCCTTTTCCATGATGGGGAATGGGGAGCAGCCGGGTTTAATCCCTCGACTCTGCTGCTCACTGTTCGAGAGGGTCCACAGGGAGGGCAATGAGGCTCATAGTTTTAAGGTGGAGGTTTCTTACATGGAGATCTACAACGAGAAGGTCCGTGACCTGCTGGATCCCAAAGGGTGAGTCTCATTTGTGATCTTGTACCTTCTCCTCAGAATAAGCACATGTGACTAGTATCATCCCGCTGAATTTACTGAGTCAATACTGCTTTGGTAACACTTTTCCCCCCTGTGGTGACAGAAGCACAAACAAGTTACACAAACTGCTGCATCATTCCCTGATAACCTCGTTCACTCCGACCCCCACATGAGCAGGGTCCTCTCCGTCCGCTCCCACCCTGCGCTGCTTTGCATCTCTCTTTATAGCTCTGTTGTGTCTAGTAGCCCGACTGGAGGATGGCGACAGAATGACCTGAGTAGGAAGCTCAACCCATTCATTTCCTGCAGAGCAGCGGCCAGTGTGCGCTTTCTGACACTGCTCTGTTCTTTGCCTCCGTGGTCTGATGTGGGTTGGCAGACAGACTGCAGGGGAGGACGAGCTGTGAAAGAGCGTGTTCCAGGGACATCTGTTAGTGGAGCTGGGAGCAGGAGAGCATTCAGACAGGGACTATAGTGCAGCGCCCTGTGCAGATGTCAGAAGATTCAGCCAGAACTATTTTGTTGGCAACGTCCTCTCACTTTTATGACAGTCCTCTCACTCTGTGATTTTCAGGATTGAATTTGAGCTGTCGTAAAGACAAGAATGCAGATTCCAGTATAGAGTCTCCCATGATGAGTTGGCAGCTGGTCTTTGTTTGCCACAGTGGCTGGTAGATTACGAGAGTGGAAGTAGGGAACCTGTTTTCTGCCGACCTTGGTCGTTCTGTTGCCATGGAGAGTGATTCAGTGACTCTCTGATCTATAGGATTTCTCCTCAACAACTGGCAGACAGCCAGGTGAACTGAGCTTCAGTTTACCGACCTGCCCCATCCAGGGAGACTTACACAGCAGTGGATGTGCTCTGCAGTGTCAACAGTCTTTTATTTGGATGTATTGAACAGTTCACAGATCAGTTAGAAACAAAAGTGACATATAAGAGATACTTATGTTGCTGTATGTAAGTCTTTCTGTAAATTTGCTCACATAACAATAGGAGGCTGTTTCTAATTTCCCTGCATTGAAATTGAACTCATGTTTCTACAAGAGGGAAAACAAGTCATATGAGCCTCTTGAAACCCTGAAGCATTCATTTAGTTTTTCATTCATTTTAATCAAGCTCCCATGGTCAGAGGATATGTTTTCAGCTTCTCAAAAAAAGAGAACTCGTTGTTAAGCTGCCAAGAAGTGTTTCAGTGGAAAAGACTTCAGAGCGAGAGAGTCATGTAAATCAGAAACACAGATTTGTTTGCATTCTTTCTTTTTGCACAAATGTCCATAATTGGAAATAGTAAATATTCCATCTTTATTTTCTTCTATTTCTTTTACTAATTGTGTTTCTTTCTCTGTTTTTTTTAAAGGAACAGACAATCACTGAAAGTTCGAGAACACAAGGTCCTGGGTCCGTATGTGGACGGTCTGTCTCAGCTGGCTGTGAGCAACTTCGAGGTGTGTCTTTCACCCTTCTGTCATCGCACTGAGAACAGAGGTTGAATCTGAATCCACCCTCTATCACTGACCGCCGTTCCTCACTCGCACATAGACATGATTTACGGCAGCCAGTAGAAATGCCTTTATATCACATCCCTCGATGTGAAGTCACTGATCTAAAGCCAGAATAACCATTTAGTTTGAAATCCTCCCAAATGCAGCAACTGTAATGACACATAATTCTGATGCGGGATGTCGTAATGGGTTTCATGTTGTTCATATGCCAATCCTTGGCAGGGCCTTCCTTAATCAAGTTGAAACACTCCACCCTGTTCCTTTGTGCTCTGCTCGGCCTGATATTAGTCCACTGGATTTCCCATAGTCTGGGCTCAGTGCCTGCTGTGACCCAGCTAAATCACATGACGCCTCGCTGTATGGGAAGACCGCCTGACTTTCTAATGATATATTTGCCTGAATCCATTGGGGAAACAAACATAGTTGCCAATAGTGATGCTTTTCTATTTCCTTTCCATATCTTTTCAGGACATCGAGGTGTTGATGTCAGAGGGGAACAAATCGCGCACGGTTGCAGCAACAAACATGAACGAGGAGAGCAGTCGTTCACACGGTGTCTTCAGCATCATCGTCACACAAACACTTTATGATCTAAAGTCCGGGGTCAGTCTCTTCTCGTCTTTCATTTTACAATAAATTTGGCTGCACTTGTGATTATCCCATAAACACTGTATTTGTGTTGTTATGGTTCTGACTGATTGTGCACGATGTGATCGTAAACAGAACTCAGGGGAGAAAGTGAGCAAGATGAGTCTGGTCGACCTGGCAGGAAGTGAGCGAGTCTCTAAAACTGGAGCTGCTGGAGAGAGACTTAAAGAGGGCAGCAATATAAACAAGTAGGAATTATTTTTAATATGAAAGCCATACAAATGTATAAAGTGTATAAATGTATTACAGATTTACACTGATAGGACTTAAATTGATTATTCCCGTGTCATTTTAGATCTCTCACCACATTAGGCTGTGTGATCTCTGCTCTGGCTGATCAGTCTGCAGGAAAGGGGAAGGCCAAGTTTGTGCCTTACAGAGACTCAGTCCTCACCTGGCTGCTGAAGGTTTGACAAACATTTATCACTGGCCTTTTCTTTTGGTCATTATAATGATATGTAATTGTACCAGGTCTGCTGAAATGTGACTCAAAGTTCACCAAAATAATGAATCCTTTGTTGCACATTTGCTGTCTTTGCACCATAGACGTAGACTAAAGCTGGTTTCAGAAATGCTCTGAAGTCTGGACATTTCCCTGAAAAGTTCTGGGGAGGCTATAGATGACATTGAAAAGCTTTTGAGGATTAGACGCTGGTGTCGATAGTTTAAAATATTTTCTGTCTTCCTGCGTGCTCTACCGAGGTGCCACTCCTCGCTTCATTACTTAACCCAGACCTTTTCAGGATTTTGTAAATTCCAGGACATTTTAAAGCAGCTCTAAAGAAAACATTTTTATTTGCAATATGACCTCTGGTCCTCAGGACAACCTCGGCGGCAACAGCAAGACAGCCATGATAGCCACAGTGAGTCCTGCAGCTGACAACTACGAGGAGACTCTGTCCACACTGCGCTACGCTGACAGGGCCAAGAGGATCGTCAACCACGCCGTGGTGAACGAAGACCCCAACGCTCGCATCATCAGAGAGCTCAGGGAGGAAGTGGAGAAGCTCAAGGTTCAGCTCTCTCAGGCCGAGGTGAGAAGAGGCCACAGGCTCACAAATAATGAATTAATCACTTGATGCCTTGACAGACTGACACTGTTTTTTTTGTTTTTTTATTGTTCACATCAGTCCATGAAGGCTCCTGAACTGAAGGAGAAACTGCAGGAGTCTGAGAAGCTCATCCAGGACATGACTGTCACCTGGGAGCAAAAACTAAGAAAGACAGAGGAGATCGCCACTGTGCGTACAAGAGCTATAAAAAGACTACAACATCTCAAATTGAATTCAACGTGTTTATACACAGTGTGACTGTTATTATCTGTGTTTACAGGAGCGTCAGAAGCAGCTGGAGAGCATGGGCATCTCTTTGGAAACATCTGGGATTAAAGTTGGCGAAGACAAGTGTTTCCTTGTCAATCTAAATGCTGATCCCGCCCTTAATGAGCTACTGGTCTATTACCTGAAGGTAATAAAAGTGTGATATTGCATAACAAGTGTAGTGCATGCTGTTCGAGTTATAGCTCTGCCTCTTAAGCTTTACCTTCAGCACATCAGGAATTACACAGCAAATAAAACATAAACAGTCAACATTTGCGACGTACATTTCCCAGATGAGGTTAATATTTGATGCCTCTATTTGAATCCTGAACCTGTTCCACTGCTTCCCTCACATTTCAACTTAAGAAGCTCTAAAAATAGATAATTGCCCTGTCCACACACTGAACATCGCAATCTGAAGACTGCAAAGCCAGCTGTTCTCCACCTCACTGCTGTGACATATCATCAACTGAAGCACTGAACTATTAGCACACATGTTGCAGGGATCTATGTGACAGTGTGAGAGCAGATAAGAGTCCAGTCAGAGCAGGTCTGGACTTTGCAAAGCGCTGCACTGGAACAAACAATCAATGAGTCGGACCTGTAAGAGCAGAGGCATGTGAAAAAGCGGCCTGTGTGTGGTGCGCAGAACAACAGGCCTTTGTCTGGGCTCTGCAGACCGGCCTGGCATATCAGTGTGGAATGACTATGGTAATGTGAAATGGGTTAGTTCGCCGCAGGGTAGGACATCCTCTAGAAGCTGGGATGTTTGTTCAACAACGCCCTCTCTGCACTGAGAGAGAGAGAGACAAGTGTTTTCACTCAGGCCTGGTTTTGCTTTTGCATTGCTCTCGATTTCTCCCAAAGTTTGATTTTTTTCAGTTTGGCTCAATAAGTAACAGTTATAAAGACCAAAAAGTTGGAATGAGGCATTGGCTGTAATTACTTTCAGATCTATCATTATAGTTTCCTTAATTCTCCATCTGTGTGTAGGAGCACACACGTGTGGGCGCAGACACGTCTCAGGACATCCAGCTCTTTGGGATCGGCATCCAGCCGGAGCACTGCACCCTGGAAGTCTGCACAGACAGTGATGTCACCCTGACGCCCATCGGGAATGCCAGGTGAGCTAATACACAACCATCTCCAACACTCTCTCAATCTGTCTATCTCAGTCTGTGTCTCAGTCTGCTGTCTCTCTCCTTCATGGACGACTGGACCTCAGTGTTTCACATGACCTCACTGTACAGGAATCTCTGATCTGGGCTCCTCGCTTTGATGTCAGAGCCACATCTCCCTCCCACCACAAAGTCACTGTTCTGTCTCAATTTGCCCTCTCTGTTTGAAGCTTGACATTATAACGGCATCCAACATCTTCATTAATAAAACGTCTTCATTCATTTCTCTGTCTTCTTTTTTCAGGACCTGTGTGAACGGAACAATGATCGATTCCTTGGTGCACCTGTGGCACGGAGACCGGATCTTATGGGGCAACAACCACTTCTTCAGGTATGACATCTTTCATTCAAATGTGTTTCACAGTCATGATTAGAAAGTCACTGATTGGACATCATGTCCTGTCGCAGGATCAATCTGCCTAATCGAAAGCGGCGGGACCGTTTGAAGGAGCTGGAGCGAGCTTCTCCCAGAGAGAGCTTCATCGAGGCGGACCTGGAGACAGCCAGCGAGGCGTCTTCTGAGCAGGACTACAGCTATGAGTTTGCACAGATGGAGGTCACAATGAAGACTCTTGGGAACAATGGTACGATAAGAATAATGTGGCTCCTGCAATCTACATCATCCTTTAGGCTTTAAGGCTTCAGCTGTCGACAGGGTTCAGGACCTCCAGCTCATCCCAGCTACTATCACAAAAAATCATAATATCTTTTAGGGATAGCATTACTGTCAAGCTATCCTCTGTTTATCCAACTGGATTTACAAAAGCCCAAATCCAATTCTACTCTTTGCTGTTATTTTGTCAGTGGATTATTTCCATTTTTATTTTTTTTGGTCAGATTTCAGCCTTCACAGGCAGCGATGGTGATTTCCTGAGAAACCTTCAAGAACTAATAATTATTTTTAATATCACTTTTTTTTTATATTTATTTTTTATTAATCAAATAATGTCTTCAAATATCAATAAAATGACAGAAATAGCACAAAATGATATGATATCTCTCAGAGTTCAACTAGCTCACCTTGTGTGAGCAGCCGTCCAAACCCTAAACATTATATTCAGTGTATTAATATTATACAATATAGATATGATATGATATAAAATAGATAAAAGCAGTAAATCTTCATATTTGAGAAGGTGGAGGAGAAAAGTTGAAATTAAAGAGTAGTTGATAAAGAAATGTGTTTATTAATCCATGTCTCTCTCCAACTACAACTGTCTTAAGAGTACTATAACTATGATATTTATTTTACTGTACTTTCATTAACCAAAAAGATAGCAACAATGTTCAAACCCAGAGAAATCTATAATTTGATTTAACGTAACTTAAAGTTTAATTTTCCTCGCCTTTTAATTGCTTCATATCCACTTTACTTGTGCCTTTGTCCGTCTCTGACAAAGTGACAAAGGAAAAACACAGCTAGCCAGTTAGTCAGCTCCATTGTTTGAATTGATCAATCTTAAT
The DNA here is from genome assembly GCF_947347685.1 of Pleuronectes platessa. Classification (NCBI taxonomy): domain Eukaryota; kingdom Metazoa; phylum Chordata; class Actinopteri; order Pleuronectiformes; family Pleuronectidae; genus Pleuronectes; species Pleuronectes platessa. The sequence goes on along the minus strand of NC_070635.1, from coordinate 13,609,689 downwards.
GGGTCACGTTATTCATTGCTCTTTGCTGTGTAACATGAATAAAACTGAAATCCATGAACAATAGTTCCACCTGAATCACCTCAGATAGCTCTTCAGCAGCAATATTGATGAAACCCCCCAAATATTAACTTTATCTGTATTGTAGTGAAATTTAAATACAGGCTTGAATACCCAGGCTTCATTTGTCCTTTTCCTGTGAGCAGACCCCATGCAGAACGTGGTCCAGGTGCTGGAGAAGCAGTACCTGGAGGAGAAGCGGACGGCTCTGGAGGAGCAGAGGATGATGTACGAGCGAGAGCTGGAGTCGCTGAGGCAACAGCTGTCTCCTGAGAAAGCACCACAGCACCACCGCAGCAGCAGTGACCGCCTTGCGTTCCCGACCCACACGCCCCACAGCAAGCTGCGGCTGTGGACGGAGGAGCGGTGAGTGGAGCACGCAGACACACATGCAGTGATACACAAACTGGACAGTGCAGGGAGGCAACTGCAGGGAGGCCTCATGAACCGTTCTTGTTTATATAACCTGTTATCGTTTGTGAATATTCTGCTTTAACCAGAATTGGATGTAATATTTTCAATATTTGCCTTTTTAAAGAGTGAGATCAGTTGGTGAGCTGATGATTTACAGTGGATCTTGTTGCAATTTGTTAAAAAAACATCTGTCGCTATTATGCAGCATTTTTGCTTACTTTTTTGTTCACTTTACTGAGGGATTTTCCCATTCCTTTTCTGAGCAGTATCTGAGATGCAGGGATCAGTGTTTATACCTCAAAACACATTTTTCAAGTCGTAGTTTAGTCAGTCATTAAATGTAAAATGTCTGTTTATGTCAATCTAGAACGACCGTACATAAAAGATAATGACAGGTTTTCATGTTCATGAATCAACGTGTGTGCGTGTGCGTTTGACAGCGATGAGCTTTTTCGTCGGAGTCTCTCTCGGCTCAGGGAGCAGGTGATGAGAGCCAACACTTTGGTGCGAGAAGCCAACTTTCTGGCAGAGGAGATGAACAAACTGACGGACTATCAGGTCACCCTTCAGATTCCTGCGGCCAACCTCAGCGCCAACCGCAAGGTCAGACCCCTGAGCTGCAAAGAATGTGGCATCACATTGGTGCTGATACATATACACTTCTGTGTATATGTACTAAAATATCTGTCACCGTTTGTTTTTATGCAGCAGGGAGTGATAGTGAGCGAGCCGGCCATCCAGGTGCGGAGGAAAGGGAAGGGGACTCAGGTTTGGACCATTGAGAAGCTGGAGAACAAACTGGTTGACATGAGAGACCACTACAGTGACTGGAGGGAAGGCACAGAGGAGATGGTGAGAAACAGGAACCAGAGAGAGGAAAAGATAAGTAGGATAGAAAAAAAAGGATTATTTATTCTGCGCCTTTGTTTTTTTTTCTCAGTATAACAAAGCAAACAGTAAGCACTGTGATCCATTCTATGAGGCACAAGAGAACCACAACCTGATAGGAGTGGCCAACATTTTTCTCGAGTGCCTTTTCCATGATGTTAAACTGCAATACGCTGTTCCCATCATCAGCCAACAGGGGGAGGTAAGGGTGCACCAACATAAACAGATGAATGCAAATTATTGACATTTATAAAAATAAATGAGACGCCACTTGAAAGTCATTATAAAAAGATTAACACAGATTTAGAAGTTATCAGAAAGTTTTCATATGTACATTTTACTTTTAAAAACGATATAATATATCTTTGCATATCTAAAACATTTAGTGATAACACCCTCATTCTGCTTGTGTGTACAGGTTGCAGGCCGGTTGCACATTGAGCTGATGCGAGTCAGTGGTGCCATACCAGAGCGTCTGTGTGGGGGAGATGACTCATCAGAAAACTCCAGTGAGAGTAGCTGCTACGAGGTCATGGACACCAACGGGGAGATCGTCCACATGGCCAAGAGGCTCACCTGCAGGGTAAAAGGCACTTCCCAGTGGATTCTAACCAAACTACGCAGTTGTATCACCTCTGTTTTTGGAGGACATTTGTTTCTAAGATGCACCAACATGCAGAAACCCTCAGTAACTTCATTCTGTCTCTTATCCTGCTGCAGGTGCGGATCAGGGAGGCCACAGGTCTGCCGCTCAACCTGTCCAACTTTGTTTTCTGTCAGTACACCTTCTGGGAGCATGGCGAGCCCACTGTGGCTCCTCCCATGGTTAGCCCAGACCGACCCTCCCCTCGAAGCCCAGAAGCCCAGTTTACTGTCCAGTTTGATAACTGCAAGGTAAGAAAACGGAGCTGCTGGTTGTTTCAGATTGAGGTTGTCAAAGCAAATCGGCTTCACTGTATAAAATCTTGTCTTTGTGCAGGACTATGTTGTGTATGTGACGGACGAGTTTCTAGAATTTATATCTGATGGAGCTCTGGCGATAGAGGTGTGGGGTCACCGCTGTGCTGGGAATGGACGCTCACTCTGGGAATTGGATGCACTAGAGGCCCAGACCCAAACGCTCAGAGACAGGTACATGTTTCACTCAGACTTCAGACCGACGCGGTGACATTTCAGACCTTATTAATCCCGACCTTTGATTGTCCAAGGTGGAGCGAGGTGTCTCGCAAGGTTGAGCTGTTGGTCTCCATCCAGGAGCTGAACGAGCAGGGAGAGTATTCATCTGTGGAGCTGCAGTCTGGAAAAGACGGCAGCACCGGAGGAGTCTTCCAACTACGACAGGTCAGAGAAACACTGGTGCAGAAGTTTCCCTTTCGGTCTGACTGGCCAAAGATCAAACACACATTTAAGAGGATAATAACTAATTGTGTAAAATATGAACAGACATAAAATAGTTTTAGAGTGCAGTATTGGAAAGCAGCGCTCTGAGGTTTTAAATGAGGGGGTTTCGTCCAAACAGGGTCACTCCAGGAGGCTGCAGGTTTGCGTGAAACCAGTCCAAAACTCAGGCACTCTGCCTCTGCTGGTGGAGGCTCTGCTGTCCGTCTCTATTGGCTGTGTGTCGGCTCGCTCCACCAAGCTGCAGAGACCTCTTGACAGCTACCAGGTCTGTGGAACATCTATTTACATATTCTCACTGATGCTAAGTAGACAAAAATTGGATTATATGTGTAATTAACTAATTCTGCATTAAATCAGAACAATGTTTTGGGAACACTGTGCTCGTTTCATGCCAGTGATATCCAATATTATGCCAAATTACGTTAAGCCTATCTCTGGGTTCAGGCCATGACTGGTTCATCTGGAAAGCTGGCAGTATGTTTAAAGGAGAAAACTCATTAGTGCCCAGTTAGCTCTGTTAACATAAACTGATACACGGGAAGCGACTGTTGGATTAATTATAAATAGTCGCAGAATCATTTCCGTCAGATTTTCATACAATCGAAAAGTAAGTTACCTGAGCGATTCCTCTGAGGACTTTGTTGCTCCCCACATGTGACTGAGTGTGTTCTCTCCTGCCAGAGAGAGGCGGAAGACGATATGGATAGTTATCAGGTACCATCTCAGCCCCCTCCCTGTTGCTGCTCCCCCCATAGTTCACTCTGCAGCATGACGGAAACCAGCTGATCATGTGTTCACAGAGGACTGTGCCCCTCAACTAAAAGAGCGCTTTATTAAACAGCAGCTGCACATGTGGATGACTTATGATCAATCACTCCGACCATTCTTTGGCAGCCCTCTGTGCAAAATGCAGTCCCACCCATGGCTGAGCTCCCAGCCGGGGTCCGCCTGCCAACCATCCCGCTCCCGCTCGCCTTCCCGCTCAGGTTGCGCACACTAATGCCCCCATATGCTTGTCACTACTGACGAGTGGGAATAACAGGCCTCGCTTAATCACATGGGAAATGCATGGCTGCATGATTTACAGCACTCTGCATGGTGGATGCGTGTTGATGTCTGAAGTGTGATGGGCCTTGAGGTGTGTCGGTTACTTTGGACAGTACAGAGGGGGGTCTGCTCTCTGCTGTGTATCCAGGTAGGACATTGGTTGGCTGTGGCTGCATGTGAGGGCACGCATGTAGGTCTGTATGTGTGAATGCATGTACGTGAGTGTAAAAGGGGTGAAAGGGAGGTGTGTTTTTAAAAAGATTGAGCGTAATTGAGCCTGACCGATTTAGGGGCTAATGCCCATACTAATACCAGGAAGTAAAAAAGCTTTCCGAACTATTACTATTAATTATGAGTAAATAAAAGCACAAATACAGGACAGAAAGCTTTGGATTTCAACACCTTGGGTTTAGGGACTTAGCTTACTTGGCTTTTTTAAGATATTAGCAAGGTAAATATGATATTCCCTCGAACATGCCAGCCCAGTCCACCCATTCCATCCCCTGGTAACACTTTGCGGAGCCCTGCATCAGATCCTCTCTTCACTGAGCCATGTGTCACTGATTCTGGTCTCTGTCTGTCTCCAGGAGGAAGATCTCAACTGTGTGAGAGAGCGCTGGTCAGAAGCTCTGATCAAACGTCGGGAGTACCTGGACGATCAAATCAAGAAAATCATCAACAAACACGGTGCGTCTGAGGCTCTGTCTAATAGCTGAAGCTTCGATTCTCTTCTAGTTTTAATGATTTCTTAATGTGTTGTGATTTATCGCCTCTTTCCCTCACTTGATAATTCCAGAAAAGTCAGAGGAGGATATTGAGCGAGAGGCTCGGCTGGTGGAGCAGTGGGTTGGACTTACTGAAGAGAGAAATGCAGTGCTGGTACCTGCACCTGGCAGTGGCATCCCTGGAGCTCCTGCAGACTGGTAACAGAGCTATTAAGACTCGAACACATGTCAGAGATTCAGTTGATTTGAAGCTCCTATTTGACCTCATATTCAACTACTTGTAGGACCCCACCTGCAGGAATGGAAGCTCACATCCCTGTTCTCTTCCTGGACTTGAACGGTGAGGTGGACACCTCCTTTGTGTCAACTGATGTGTCACAAATTTTCTCAGACTTTATAAACACTTACCTTCCTCTGTTCTCTCCACCAGCGGATAACCTGACAGTGAACGAGCAGCTGAGAGGCCCACACGCTGCAGGCGTTAACTCCATCCTGCCTAAGGAGCACGGAAGCCAGTTCTTCTATCTGCCCATCATCAGAGATAGTGCTGAGGAGGTGAGCAATGGGATGGTGTTTTCTGACCCGCTGTGGCCAAAAAGTAAGCTGCACTCAAGAGACCTTTTTTTTTGCATTTCGGTATATTCTAGAGCTAGAGCGCATACCTCTACCAAGGCAATTAAACTGCACTAAATTGCTCACACTTATCGATATCAGTCTCCTAATGTAATCAGATTTTTTATTCAAGATCCATGAATTATTCTCTGAGAAATCTGTAAAAATGTCAAATGAGTTCCTCTTACGATATTAAAGAAAGTGATAAAACGAATTCCTTGATCTGCGCATTTATCCAGATCCACGCCTTAATGTATCGGTTTCCTGGGCCATGTCCCGTCCTTCCGTCTGGATTCATCGACATAGTTTGAGTAATTTTTGTGTAAATTTGCTCAAAAAACAAACAAACAAACAGGACAAAAACATATTTTGGTGTAGGTAATGAGCATGGCAGATCATTTGTCAATTTGCCAATAGACTATTACTTCCTCAGTTACAATTGAATGTGTTGTCGACTGTTTTAAAAATTGTATATGCTCAATAACTTAGATTTTTCTTCTGTAATTGCTATTGAAAGTTACTTTGTTATGTGAACAATTGAGCATTTTTAGAGTGATGTAATGCATGAAGCATTTATAGAAGCATTTAAAGGAAACGTGATCTTAATTTCTCTTTCCTTGATGCTGAGCAGCAGCACTTTCCAGACAGTACTCTGCAGTGTCATGTGATTAGTCATGAGCTATAAACCCGAAATCTCCAGCCCACCTTCCCGACTGTAATCCAGGTTTCTGTTCGTCACGTCACATGCTGTTGGCCCTGATTCTCTCTCTGCATTCGACTGTGGAGCTGCATAAATAAAACATAACTCTTCTGATTTGCCAGGTGTTGGCAGTGTGCTCCTGGGACTCGTCCATCCACGATTCTGTGCACCTCAACCGGGTAACGTCTCCCAACGAACGCATCTACCTGATCATCAAAGCCACGGTGCAGCTCAGCCACCCGGCCTCCATGGAGCTGGTGCTCCGCAAGCGGATCGCCGTCAACATCTACAACAAACAGGTAACTGGGAGGCAGATTGAGGTTGTCAGTGCAAATCAGTGGATATGGATGAAATGTTCTAATTATTTACATTTTTTTGTAGAGTTTTACTCAGAGTCTCAAGAGAAGAATGTCGCTAAAGAACACACTTTACTCCTGTGGTGTGATTTATGAAATCGTTTCCAACATACCAAAGGTAAAACTCTTTATAAAGTTATTCCACCTCTCTAATGAAAGCTGCTTCCCCTCTATGTTGCTAATAACCAGATTGGTGTGTATGTACCCTGCAGGCCTCAGAGGAGCCAGAGGAGAGGGAAACTTTGGCCCTCATGGCGGCTCGCGGCGATTGCGAGGAGACTCAGGACGGAGAAACCTACATAGAGAAATACACACGGGGAGTCCTGGAAGTGGAGAACATCCTCAGTCTAGAAAGGTTACGGCAGGTACTGTATACAATAGGATACTAGGTATGATTTGACAATAATTCATCCACAGGCTGAGATGTAAAGATGCACCTGTCTTGTTTCTGCAGGCTGTGACAGTGAAGGAAGCTCTCGCTGCTAAAGGGAGACACCTAAGAAGGAGTATCAGCACACCAAATGTACAGCATGTAATTAACACATCACCCACTGCTCCACTGAACCACATGGAAATAACTGTTATTAAATATGATGACACTGACGACGTGTTTCTTCTTGCTCTCCAGTCTTCATGTAGTAAAACAGACCTGACAGGATGTGAGGATGAAGACTGCAAGGTAAGAGTTCTGTTTCCTCTGATTTCTTCTGTGATGATGAAATACACACAGTTTATTATTTTTGGAAGAGGTGACTCTTCATCTTGTTGCTAAGGGGACTTAACATGGAGACTGCAAATAATACAAAATAAAGTAAACTATAGCAGAAGCTTAAACTGGGCTCAGAATAAAGGAATTTAAAAAAAGAAGTGATCCCTATAAACTTGTGGTGCATCACACACTAAAGGATATAATAATATAATATAATAGCCCAGCTTTACTTCAGCTTTACTTAACCTTTATGAAAGTGCCAAACATGACCCGTGTGTCCCTGTCTAGGATCACTGTGATCATGTGGACAGCTCCAGCTGCAATCCTCAGGATGGCTCCCTTTGCAGCACTCCCATTAAAAACAAGGAGAACCAAGGTAAAGTACAGGAAAGAAACAGTTTGTTGTGTGTTGCTACATGGCAACTGGGTTTTAACTGCATGTTCCCACACAGGTTTGGTTTCAGAGAGCCCGATCTTTTTCAACTCCAGCCCCTTCAAAGTCCTCACCCCTCAGCCGCCCAAGTTCCTCAAGTCCCTGCTGCCGGTCAAAGAGGAGAACAAGGTGAAGAAAGCCCTGGAGGCTCGGCCGCTGCTGGGACAAGAGGTAAGGAGGGAGGAGTTAAATGATCTCTCTCTTAAGAGCAAAGCATTCATGCTGTTCCCGTTTCCATTGAACATTTCTTCAATCCCACATACCTCTACTTTTTGTCGGCCCTCTCTCAAACACTATTCTGACATTTTACATTTCCACAACATCACAACTATATCACTAATTTTCCAGAGCTGCCTGATCATTCTTTTATGAGAATGGCTTTGCTTTTGTGTGACTGGATGAGAAATACACAATGTCTTCAATGTCACAACTCACAACTGTGGTCGAATAGTCTGAATGTTCTCTTTTCCTCACCACTTCCTCACACAAAACATCAGAAATTCAACTTCACCTTTTTATACCAACTTAATTTAAAACACACACAGTGACTCCACGCTGTTGTCCTACAGTTCAAATAAGGTTTCCTGTGACTATAACTGAATCACACTTCCTCATAAAAGAGGTTTTTGCAAGAAATAACTAAAAAGATTCTGTTGAAAATGAAAACAAAACAAACCATTCAAATAATCATAACAACTAGAAATAAGCAACTGAGCAAGGATCCATAATAGATTATTGCCAGACTTATGTGCTTTCATCTTACATATGACACAATTGCTTACTAGGAATTGAATATGTTTTCATTTTTCAACATCACTGTGGACTAGACAAATTTGAAAATGTACTAATCTACATCCACTTTCATGTCATTTTACTCTGTTCTGAAATTTCTAAGCCAGAAAATACTTGTTTAGACCACAGCCCATGATTTTAACTGGAGATAATCTCAATACTTAATTAGACATATTTGCTGTAAAGTCTCATGTCGGTTTTTTGTTTGTGATCGTTACATTTTCCAGAGAGTTTGTGGCTGTTTCAACAATTGAAACTAACATTGCAGATTTGTTTTCATCTGTGCTTGAAGTGGACTAAAAGAGGTGCAGGTACTTACAAATGTAGCTCATGTCAAGGACACTGTAGATGGAAGGAGCAGCATCAAAGTAGAAGAGAAGAGAAAACTTTCTGTGCATGTGACTGCACCTGTGTATAAGCAGCTACAGTCTTTAAAAAATCAGCACGTAGGATTCTGGTGCTGCAGATTGTAACCAAATGAAAACCCCTCGACTCACACTCTCCCTCCAAGCGTGAAAGAGAAGCTCCAGTGGTCCCAAGGTAGCCCAAAACATGAAAGAGCTTCTGTGGAGCCAGTGTTTCTATTTGTCCCTTCTGAGCTACTGTAGAAACATGCAACATGGTGTAAGAGGACTCACTCCCAGTGTAGATGTGAATGGATAATTCTAAGGTTACATAAGCACAATTAGATAGTTGATAATGCATCAAGGTTAACGCTCTATTTTGCCATGTTAAAGAAAATAAAATTGCAAATTTATACCAAGATCCGCTCCAAAATGTAACAGGTTCTCTATGGGTCAGGCCCCGCCCCTCCACAAAGTAACAAGGAAATCTGTGTTTTACCTTTTGAGTGATCTTACTGATAGTGAGACAAACAGCAATGAAAACAAATCCTCCTCGGCAAAGTTAACAATTCTTAGTTTTAGAATATTATACACTTGATTCTGATATTTAGTTTCTGCAGATAGATTCCCCTAAAGCCTTCACACTGGACCTTTAAAAGACAGAACGATTTTACAGTCGCCACAGACTAAAACAACGGTCAAGAAACTAAACAACATTTGTTCACAAACTCACAAGAAGTTAGGGTGCAATAAAAAGTGCTGTTACACGTACTTAGGACACTTCAAGCACTGCATGCCACTAACTGTTTAACTGGCCTGCCCAGCTCCATGCATGTTGTGTGTTTGTGTGTGAAGTGTGTGCTGTTGTTCTGACCCATCTGCAGAGCATGCGCTCATGCGTGGACAGCCCTGCACTGCTCCCCCCTCCCTGCCCTTGGCCCCGACCCAGGGCAGGCAGCGAGGGCCACTGCAAGCCTTCCACCTCCACCTCCACCCTCACCACCACTCCCACCAGCAGACAGCTCAGCCACACACTGCCATGCACTGCTGTAAGTGCGACACAATCCAGCGCACACTGCTTTGAAGGTCACTGTAAGAGTTTTACACACACACTGACATGTAACACGCTCACACGGCTGTTAGCATTGCATTCTACAACCCATCATTGGATTGGTACCAGTGCCAGTGGACAACAGAGGATTAGGGATTAGAGATTTCAAAAATAAAGTCACAATATTAATCTTAATTTTATAATTGTAGTCACGGTTCCTCATTGAGAGTCAGATTTCTACAACCACACGAAAAATGCACAAATTAATAGTTTTTGTATCAGGCATATATCCCTGAAAAGTACTTTTAGCTGAATATTAATTGGCATATGGCATAAATTACTGTGTTTCTGCAGGAACAGAAAACTTCCCTCACGTGAAGAGGAATTCCTCCAAATTCTGTTCATATTTGTAAAAATAAAATACAGACAAAACTAGGTTTAAGTTGCTCTTTATCGTAGTTATTGTGCAGAGAATACACTCAGAACTATTCAGGATTAATTCAAGTGGCTCTAACTATGTTAAAACAATGTTTGAAAAGCTGCAGTGTAATACTCATACCGCCATGTTCTTTCACACGTGATTGCAGTGATGCAACAACTAATTTGAAGGCGGAGCCACATTACAAACATAAATACATAATTTCCATGTTCCATTATCACAATCATTTAATCATTGTCTTCATTCATCTTTTAAACTGTGTAGGTTATGACTCTGTACAGGCTCTGTCTCACAACATGGCTGGTGGGCTGTGTCTTCTGTCCTGCTGTCAATGTTTTTATCAGCAGGACTCTGAGGATGAGGAGACGGACCTGCATGTGACTCTGAACCTGGATCAGGGCCCTCAGGATCACAGCGGCTTCCAGCCTTACATCCCAGAGGACTTTGCAAACTTTGAGATCTACAACGCCACCCTGGAGAGCCAGGAGGGGTTCCTCTCCTCCTGCTCTGACTTGAAGGGAAGCCGGTGTGGAGGCGGGAGCAGCGAGAGAGAGGTGTCCCGAAGCCCCACGGCCAGCAGTTGCACCAGTGGCTACTTCTCACACAGTGCCTCCAACGCCACGCTGTCCGACATGCCTTTCAGTGCCAGTGAGAGCTCCGACCAACTCAGCTGCAGCTCCAGAGACCAACAGGACCCCCTCGGCTGTTCCGCTGGACGAGGCTGCGTCCAAGACAAAGGTTTATCTGCAGGGACCGACACTCAGCAGCCTCCTCTCTCGGCAGACACGGTGCCGGATCTGCTCGCCCCCCCTCAGGGCTCCTCACTTGTCTGTATTACTAATTACACAGACAAGCAGCAAACGTTCCCTCTGCCTCGCAACTGTGTCCTCAGCACCAGCCAGGAGTTCACCGACTTCAAAGGGGCTGACGACAGCCCTGCAGAGAGCGATTTAGCACGTCTTACAGAGGGATGGCAGCCGGAGTATGTGGAGCAGAAGAAACCTGATCATGTAAAACCATCTGACACCAGCAATCAACCCCCCTCTGGTGTCACATCTAATCCTGAACATGCAATATGCAAATATCCCAAGAGCGAGGACTCTGTTTCTGTACCTGTGACCTGCCCTAACACAACTATAGTTTGCACTTCAGTCAGAGCCCCAGTAAGTGTTCCTGACAAAGTCCCAGCTCCCTCTCAAGCCCGAATAATTCCCTCTGCATCAGTCCCACCTCCAGCATCACCATCCCCGGCTGCCTCTTGTGCCCCAGTGACACGAGCAGGAGGAGAGCCACCGATCCAGGAGCCTGCACAGGGAGATCTGCCCCACGGGAGTCCCTGTCCCAGTCCTAACCCCAGCAGTGCCGAGCCCTCGGGGGACTCCAGCGGGGATGAGAGCACCCCTGTGGCTCAGCTCCCTGACTGGATGGCCCCGGGGGAGCAGGTGTGGGTGGGGAAGAGGAGAGGAACAGTACACTATGTTGGAGGGGTAGAGTTTGCGAAGGGAATATGGATTGGTGTGAAACTGGACATGGCAGTGGGTGAGTAATTTCGGAGGAGCAAGTTTAGTTTAACACATGATACAGATCATGTAGAAATAGTGGTGTTGTGACATAATTTGTCCACCAGAGGGCACTGACAAGTTCATTTGTCTAATGTTCTAATAACTCACGGTGCACTAATATTTATTTTTAATTTAAACTGAAGGAATCTCATTATAGATGTTTTTCCTTTTGGAGCAGATTTATTTAACCCTCAAATAAGGATGTAAATTAAAAAAAAAGATTATTATGTGTGATCAGAAATGTGTCGCGTTACGAAAGATAAACGCTTCAGTTCAAGTTATTTATTTGTAAAACAGCATTTAATTGGCTATGAATTTCAGAAAAACATACGATCCCTAATCCGATGACCTTCTCGACTCTCCCGTAGGTAAGCACAACGGGACTGTCCAGGGCCGGGTGTACTTCCGCTGCCCCCCAGGCCACGGTGTGTTCGTCAAACCGTCTCGTCTCACCAGAGGACACCCCTCCATGGACACAGAGCCCCAGACTCTAATCAGATAGGACCCAAAGAAGGAGCAGCTCTCTGAGGAGCAGCAGAGACCCGAGGGTGGCTTCTCACCCTCCATCGTATTTACCACTCAACTCTCTGAGCGGATGTATTCTGTTGACTCATCTGCTTCCCCGACCTGTGCATTTCATGGGGGTTCATCCTGATCCCCGAAACTTCTCTATGCACATAACTGAGTTTTCTACACGCTGATGTTTTTGATAGAGACCTTAACTTTTGACTGGGAGTCCATTCGGAAATATCACCCACGTTCTTTTTTCACAAACTGGTATCTGAACGGTATATTTACTATTTTTGTAAGACAATGCATCTTCCCCTTTGGCTCATAGTGGAGTAATCTTGGATATGAAGATTAAGAATGTACTACTGTTAATACACATTGATATTTACACAAATATGATATGTCAGGGGTAACCAAAGAACTACGGTTCCATATCTGCTGTTATGAGTAATATGCTATTTTTTTAAAGTACACGTGTGGAGGTATTCACTATATACTGTATCTATGTGTCCAAGTAACGCTTAGTGCCATAGGAGTAATGCCACATACCCTGAACAGAGGACGAAGCTGCAAAACCTGAGTTGCTCTCAGTGTTTGAGTGCAGTAATCACGTTAAATTATCCTGTTGAAGTACTGTAACACTGTGGAGGAGAATGTTCCCATCCAGCATGAGACTGTTGCTGTTCGAACGTTTGCACTGGAGAGGATTCTTGGAGATGTCGCCGACTGTCTTCCATATTGGACCGATCAAATATTTTCTAACTGAGGTGACTGAAGAAACACGTGTTTGTCACTTTAATTCATGGAGCGAAGCAGCTAGGCTTCGTGTAAAGGCCTGGGTACTGATGCCTTATCGCCCCGGCACATGAACCCCCATACTCCATCACACACTGTGTGGACCTGAGACCTGTGTGTGTATATCACGGCGCTCAGACACATTCAAAATGCCACCCAGCCTCGTCGACTGAATTATTGAAAAACCTTTTTAACTGCTCTTCCATCTGCATTTTATTTTGTTTACTAGACTACATGTTAAAAGGTACTCAGTAATGCAATTTCTCCCACGGGGGATTGGACGGCTGAGTGATGGACAGAATCCCCTGAGAGAGTAACGGCGCAAAAGTCGTTCTAATTATGGAGAGACGTTGTCCTACATGAACTTATATTTTTATGGAAGTGGTGAACTGTGGAACTGACTAGAAATAGTTTGTATTCAAGGTTTGATCACGTAAATGAAAGAAACCCAAGACCTTACATTAAAGAAGAGAACAAAGCTGCTCTCCCTTATAAGGAGTTGTAAATAGAAATGTATTTGAACATAGTATTTACACTATTATAATGTACAGAATTGTATTTATAATGTATCTCAAACTGTTTTAATTGGTACAAAATGTTCTAGAATAGAGCATTTACAATCAGCGCGCTGTGTTGTCTCTTTATTCATTCATCAGGTCTGTGTGTTTTAGTTGTGTAACACATATTTAAATATAGCAGATGATGGATTCTAAAAGAGATTCTGAGAAGTATTTTATTACATCCTTCCAGATTACATGGTTTGTTTATGTGGAAATACATTGGTAATTTAAGAACCATTTGCATGTTGAAGGTGGCCCCAAATTTCCTATCACAGTAATAATATTTGTAATGGTAATATTTTGTGGCACTATGGCCTTATTGATAGGACAAACTTGAAAGGGCGAGAGAGAGGTCTTACAATCTCAATGATTATTTGTCTCAAAATGTAGTCCTGTATTATTCCCTGAGAGATTTGGCCCTATCCCTGACTGATCTGATTCTGTTATTTAAAACATGTGCTCATGCATTGTGTCAGCAGGGATGTTTGTTCCACTTTCTGGTTACTTAATGTCAGGCATAGACGACCCCTGTCACAGGAGCAGATTTCATTCCCCTGGAACTTATCCTGCCTGCGGCTGATGGAGAGAAAAACAACACAAACATGTAAACATGTTGTCATCCAGAAATGTTTTAGGCAGGGACCATGGTGGACTGATCCCAATACACGAAGACAGATCACTAATTAGAATAATTTGTATTCTTAAACTTAACGAATATAGTTTAACGAATGCAGTCAAATGTTTTATCATTCCAGGTTTATTTATAAGAGTTTCAGTCTCATATGTGAGTCCACATCCATCCGGTGGCTTTGTTTTCAGACAAGCAAGTGTGGAAAATCCAACCTCACAGTTGAAGACATCAGCACAGTCAGCTCAGGATGCTCAGGTCGGTTTATAGTAGAGACCTTTGTTTTGGGATAAGAAGCTACAGTTTAATAAATTAATGAAATATTTAAGAAAAATCTAATGAATTGGAAAAAAAAGAGAAAATTTTCAATGGGTTTGCATTTCTCGGGTTGTTTGAGCCACATCCTGCTGACGTCGATGTGCAATCTCATGTTGTGTGCGAGTGGTAGCAAAACCACGTGGTCCTGAACATCCCTCTGTCTCCAACATGTCTTGACCATAGACTGTATATATAAACCTGACCCACATCTGTTGCTCACTTTATTAGAAACACGAGCCCACGAGGAGAGGGGGGAGGGAGAGAGAGAGAGGGACCCCTGTTTGAGCAGCTGTGTGACAGTGGCTTGGCTGCGTCTGGGTGGAGTCAAGTGTCTGAGTCTCATTCTGACAACAGGTGTCCTTCTCGTCCCCTTCCTCCTCCTCCTCCTCCTGCTCCTGCACCGTCACATTACCGGGGATCCGCCTGTCCGCTCCGCACACTCTCTCCCTGACCCGCCGCTGCAGCTCCTCTCACCTCCTTCTCTTCATCCCTTCATCTCACCTGCAAAGCTCCGGGAACTCCTCGCTCACACGATGCACTCCGCTCAGAAAGACACCACCTACACCAAGATCTTCGTGGGGGGTCTCCCGTACCACACCACGGACTCCAGCCTCAGGAAGTACTTCGAGGTGTTCGGGGACATCGAGGAGGCGGTGGTCATCACCGACCGGCAGACCGGCAAATCCAGGGGCTATGGCTTCGTAAGTGAACGAGCTGGACTCGAGTTGTGGAGTTTTTTTTTAAAGTTGCTTGAACGACAGATCCGCAGCCACCGACTGAAGTCTAGTCTGCTCCGTTAGGATCACGTGATGTTGTTAGTGTGGCAGACTCGGGAGCGCTGGTACATGACAGCACATGTTCTCTGTTTCATCCCTGTGGCCAAACTCGTGCTGTAAGAAGCCTCCAACCATGTTGAAACCCCCCATGTTGTTTCCTGTAGGTGACCATGGCAGACCGGACCTCCGCCGACCGAGCCTGCAAGGACCCCAACCCCATCATAGACGGGAGGAAAGCCAATGTGAACCTGGCCTACCTGGGGGCCAAGCCCCGGGTCATACAGCCAGGTGAGGTTCTCACACACACTGCTCAGATAAAAGTAGAACCTCTGCCAAGGCCCCACAGTCCCCTCACATTCACTGGAGCTGCAACAAATTTCACACACTCATAAGAGTCAGCCCCCTAAAAAAAAATTAGACAAGATCCATTAATTTTTCCTGTGGAAAACAGTGAAAAACAATGAAAAAGTTAAAAAAAATTCCTTGACTCTGACCTAAATTGAATGGATTCTTCCCTGACCCACACTGCATCCTTCAACCAAGTCTCTTCATAATTGCTTTAGCCCTTTTTGTGTAATCTTGGTTACAATCAAACCAACAAAAAAACAGACAGGTGGAAACATAACTAAAAGTACAACTTAGAGGTAAGAAGAAGATCTTGATATTTGGATTAGACAAGCTTGTTGTCGACGGACCTCTTTGGGGACGGTTTTTGTTTTCTCGGAGAGGACGTTTAGTTTTATAAAGGACAAGTCTCCTTTTTCTTGAAAGTCCTCTCCACTGCATTAAAAGAAATTTGACGATTTTAAATTTGTATTTCTCTTTCCAGGCTTCGCGTTTGGCATGCCCCAGATCCACCCAGCGTTCATCCAAAGACAGTATGGGTGAGTTCCCCTGCAGACCAGCCACCTCTCTCAAAATCTCCTGTTCAAAATGCTAGAAAACCGTTGCCATGCCTTTTCATGACCTTGTGTATATATATATATATATATATGTTTGTTACTGTTGTAAACATTTATTCATCACTGCCTCCACCTTCTTAATGCTGAATGAGGACATGTGAGTGTTGACGTGTGCTCCTCTGCTTGGCGTTGACTGTGAAGGAACTTTTTTTTGTTTTGTCCTCAGCCCACTCACAGGACTTGACTTCATGTTGTCCATCTCTCTCTGACCTGACAGGCTCGCTAACGGTTAAAATAGCTGATGAGGGGGCACAGGATGGTTTGAGGAATAGCTGAGTCTGCGTTGGGCAGAGCGCTAAAGTGTTACCTGTAAACATGCAGAAACGAACTGAAATGGTGACTAGATGCATGGAAGTCTTCTGCTGTTGTTGTTTTCAGTTTTTCCATAGTACATAGACTGGTGTGTGCCTTGTGTTCAGTATGATGTGGTGTTCAGCTTAACTGTGTGCTCATTCCTACTTGCAGTGGGGTGCAGGAGTTTTTTTTTTGTTTTTGTGCGGACTTTGTGAGTTTCGATAGGGAGTCGTGTAACTCTGCGATGTGGTGTTGATTCTTTTTCCCTTTTTTTCAAAGATTTGATTTGTGCTTTAGCCTGTTTTTTGTTTTCCTCCTCCCTATTTTATTTATTTTAGTTAACATCATTTGATTGTGTTTTGTTGTCACAAAGGGGCTGACGATCACTCGGCGTGTTTGTAATTTCCTCAACAAAAAAAACTTGATCCCTTTCAACAAAACAAACACTGGCCTGCATGTCGGAGTTGTTTTTCTGTTTTCTTACCCATGATGCTGTGTTTTTGTTTTCTTTTATTAACCCACCGCTCTCACTGGTAGCTTAAATTTACAGGGACATGAAACACGCACATTTCTAAATTTTTCTTATAACTCCAGCAAATAGTAGAATGTTCATTTCCCACTTCAAAGCCAGATCACACACAAAGTTGATGTGTTATTTAGCTTTACAAAAAAAAAGTCCGTACAGACTAGTTGTCTGCTGTGTCTCAGCCGGCCTCTCAGGCAGCAGCTGTCGGCCACAGCCATCTCCATGGCCTCTCAAATTCAGATGGAAAATAGGAGTCACTCGGCAGCGCTGTTAATAATGTATGGCACAGACGGGGCCGCTCGGCCGTGCACAACAGGTGGAGCGAGCCATGTGCCCGTGGAGCCTTTTGGTTATGTGCTGGGGATTACCCATGTGTCCTGGTGATTTACAAAGCATCTTTATTTAGCTGTGAACTCGCCCCTGCTCTTTCAATAGACCTCGGTCAGCTGCTCATGTGCCCTTTTTGCACTTGAAACTTTGATATTTAAACAAGGACAAATATCCAAGAACACCTAACGGCACGTTTCCCCCCCATAGTGACAAATTCCTAAGTATGTATGTGATTGTATTGATGAACAAAAAACTTTTCCTACTCTCACTAGGCAGCTTCAGTACAAAGACCTTTACCTTTTATTAACAGCCGTGGATCATACATCCCACTTCTTGAACAGCCTCCAATCTGACATTAAATACAACCGGGGGAGTCACTGAGACAGGAGAGCGCTGCGGGCGGCCATTACAGTCGACCAGTTCCCTGCCATGTGTTTGTGAAGGAAGAGATCAGCTTGTCCTTTGGACATGACAAGGGGAGCAAAAAATAGCATGCAACCAGCCTCCCTTGTCAGTCAAGCTGGTGTGTCTGTTTGTGTGGGGGTGTATGTCCGTAAGAGGGGGAGGGGGACGCTCGTGTGAGGGCAGATATAACAGTTTCACACCTGCTCCTCAGTATATTTAACTGGGGGGGGGGGGGAATTTAACAAGTTTAAAGTGGGACCAAAGTTACCCAGATACCAAGGCTTGTACATTTAGACCCTGCTCTATATTCAGAATATTGCTCTTCCAAGGGAGATCTCCTACTCTTACGGCACTATTTTCTCCTTTTAATACATTTAAATTAATTTCTTTTTAAATCGGCCACAACAGCAAGGCTTCTGCACAAACTAATAACCAAACACCCACTTGTTGGTATACTGTTTGGTTAACTCAGCAGCTACATCCACAGCGTTGCTCTAAATAATTAATTTAGACACGGATATCATATGTGTTTGTGTTAAAGGATCTATTAACATGTGTGGGCATGCCTGTATGTGTGGTGTTGGTGTGGCAGTGCGTGGACAGAATACTGTCCACTTCTTATCTTGATATGTTGTGGTGTTGTGCGATGAGCTCGCATTTTGTCACATCTAGTTTTCAGTGAACCATTGGGTGCAGAGCTGGGCTGTGCCTTCTCTTTAATGCCTCACTGTGTTTCAGATAGCGGTGCTTTATTGAAATTAAAAGCTGCGCTTGAGTTTCTGTTGTGGTTTTGCTGCTTCCTTAACTTTTCATTTCTAGCCAGGGTTTTTCAGTTGTTAATGAATGGATTTGCTGTGTTCTGAGGACTGGATTGACGTATTTGTGGCGCCTGCTTTTCAGTTTTCCAGAATTTAGTTTCAGCGTTGGACAGATGAGCGGCTTTGGTTCTGCTCTGACCCTGTGTGTCTTTGTGTCCTACAGGATCCCTGCTCACTACGTCTATCCTCAGGCCTTTGTCCAGCCCAGTATGATGATCCCTCATGTCCAATCCTCTGCTGCTTCAGCGACAGCTGCTGCTGCCGCCACTTCCCCGTACCTTGACTATACCGGAGCGACATACGCTCAGTACTCTGCGGCTGCTGCCACCGCTGCCGCCGCTGCAGCTGCCTATGAGCAGTATCCCTATGCGGCCTCACCAGCACCAACGAGCTACATGACCTCAGCAGGGTACGGATATGCGATGCAACAGCCGCTCGCCACTGCTGCCACCCCAGGAGCTGCTGCTGCGGCTGCGGCCTTCAGCCAGTACCAACCCCAGCAGCTGCAGACAGACCGCATGCAGTAAAAGCATAAAAACTACCTGACAGGAGGAAAGCAGGGGTGGTCCACTCCATATAAGGAGGTCAAAGGTCACAGAGGGAAGACAGTAGAAGCTGAATGATGGTTTTTCAGTCCCAGGTTTTATCTTATCAATCCTTCTACCAAAGAGCCTGAAGAAAATCACCAAAAACGTGGAGACAGATGAGAAATTACTGTATAATTTATTCAGGCAGCAACAGTATTTTGCCACTATTGAATATAGATATGAATATTTAATATTTATTCAGTAGCTAAATAACGTTTAATGTTAAGTGAAGCACACTCTCTGTACCTCATGTCAACCACTTGTGTATATTTATATATTTAAGTGTAATTTGCATAAAATTCACAATTACGTTTATGTCTTATAATCAGGTTTCCTCCCCAGTAAAAACCAACACACACTCACACATGAGAACATGTGTTACGTCATCATGCAGTTTTCAGTATTTCATAGTTTTGGACCAGTATTTTTGTTTGGTAAAGCTATGCAGACATTGATAGAGCTATTTTCTTAGGATTTTCTCTTTTGTAATAATTGTTTGGAGTGAGATAGATTAGACATCCTCGACTAGTTCCTTCTGAAATGTGTTTTCTTGATAGTACATAGGACAAAATGCTGCAGTAAAAAGCACTCACTTTTCTTCCCTTCAAATTGCACCTCAACTAAACTCAGCAGAAGGGAAGAAACATAGTTGAATGTGAATCTTTCATCTTGAAAAAGGAAAAAAAAAATACTATTTCATCACGTGCCTTTTAAATTATGCTATTTATGTATTTATTATGGAGCCTTACAGTAAAAATAAACCCTTTATTATTTGTGTATTAGTATAAAGCCTCCTGTAGAACATGTCACACACGTGCTGCTGCATTTCTCATGATCAAGCGCACATGTGAAGAAGACCGTTGGAACTTGGCTTCACTTTGTACTATACTGTGTATAAAGAACAAAATATGTGTGGAAACGTAGCAATAACTCCAAAGCTTTTTTCCTGATTCCTGTCGATTTAATGTTGTCTAAAATATATATCCTCAATTCTTTAATGTCGCTTTTTATACTTGACCAGTTTGATAAAGGGCAGTGTGATGGCTGTCAACTTTTTAAATTTCATGTTCTTCAGTTACATTTGATGTCTTTTGACATTGAATGTCTTCTCACACAAGGGCTTCACCTGTTGCACCTTGTAATTTGTAATGCATGAATCAAAACGAATGCAAACATTTAATTTGTGAAATAAAAGGTGATCTACCTTCAACTGTGTTTTTATTGTACGTTCCATGATGGTCACAGTTGTAGCAATGAATACAGAGCAGTAGCAGATGGTATATGTACACAAAGCATGTATTCTAGTTTTCATGCAGAGTTAACATCGTCTAATGTTCTGTTATGAGCTCTCTGTGTATAGTGAGGCAGCAGATGAGTCGTAGTATATAGTCCCACTACAATTTGAACTGTAGCTATGTGATAGTCAGATAAGCTGATTTTTATTTACCATTGTCAGCAAAAATAACGTGATTCATATATTTCAAAACAAAGATAGACACTCTACTGCTTGGACGTCAGAAACATGACGTCCAAGCGCACGTCCTGCGCAGACGCCCATTGCGCAGGAGCTGCGCGCGCAGTTTTTTTTAATTTTATTTTTTTAATTTGTATTCATTTTATTTCAAAATAATAGGATAATAAATCCCTGCCAATTTTAGGAGCTCAGTATAGTGGCGGCATGAACATGGAAATGTGGGGCTTGAACCCAAGTTCTTCTTTCAAAGTCCGTTCACTCTACCGACTAGACCACAACGCCTGCTGATATCCGTGGGGAACTGAGCGGTATAAAGCGACGGACAAATTACTGTGTGTGTGTGTATGCTGCTTTTGATAAACACTTTAGAGAAAATATTTTCTACTTTACTACATATATTTGACAGCCTTACTTTTATATTTTTGGGTTTTCGATACTGGATGATTTAACATGCTTTAAAAACCTATTGTTAGAGAATAACTGTTGCTTGTTTCCATGTGATGTCCTGAGGCTGCCCCCTGCTGGCTGCTGGGTTCCTCTGCTGCTCTTGTTTGGTTTGTGCAGCTTGTGATTAACTAAAGTTGTCCATTAAAGAAATCGTTATTATCCTTCAAGGGGAATACAACCAGCACGACAAAACTAAACCAATATATACAATGTAAATAAAAAACAATATAAAAACCCTATAGACTAAGTAGAAGGGAAAATTAGCTTTTAATAAATGAATTGATAAGTCGACCAACAGAAAATTACCGTCAACTATTTAGATATTCTAGAAACATTTCTTTCCACTTTTAATTTCCTGTTGTGTTTCTAATTATTATTAATGTTCGTCACATTTCCTTGATGAATGTGTGGAGGTTTTATTACCTCTGCTAAGGAGGTTATGTTTTCATCTCTGATTTGTCAGTCAACAGGTTTATGTAATAAACTACTGGACCAATAACCACAAAACTTGGTAGAAGGAAGCTGCATGGATCAGAGATGAACCTAGCTCTGTTGAGCTCTACTGAGTTCCAGTCTAGTAAATGAATCTGGAATCTTCTTGCAAAAAACATTTCCCCCCCACAGGGTTTGTAGTGTGAAGCTTATGAGGTGTTTTATAAAGGTGTGATGGAAAACTTCAGACCAAGTGAATACACTTTATTTCAGCATGAACAGAACAAAAAGAGGAGAGTTTCATTTCACCGTTAGCAGCAGGACAACCTACTGGATTTTCACTCTCATACCATGAAGGTTACTCTATCTCTTCAGTTACTAATAAAGCTCTTTTCAGTTAGACACACAAAGGGATATAAGAACTGGGGTTAATGAAAATTAGTACTCCCCACGTTACAGTAAGTTTTACTCAACCTGTGTCCCTGAAATACAAATATGTGTCCCTTCTGTATTTCCAAAAACACTTTAAGCATTTTGACACAAAACACTGGCATGAAAATTAATTAAACTTGGACACTACAGGGCCATATCAGGTAGTCCATGCCCAACATACTATATTGCCATCTTTCTGCAGCACGAACCTGAGAAACGAGAATACATAACACACTCAAGCTGTTGTCCTGAATGAGCTTTGCTAATGAAAGTATAATGCATAGTCACATACAGTACGCGTTGAGAGCACAGCATCCTGGTTTAAATGTTACTACCAACAAATCTCCTTTGGTACTCTATCTCTAACAAGCATATTGTGTCAGGGTGAAAATAAAAAATGAATTGCACAAACGTTTTTTTACTAACAGGAGAAAACTTCCATCAAAGTCATACACAACACAAACATACATATGCATAAACACAAAAATCACAAGTGAGACGATTCAAAAGTAAAATTCTATTAACAAAAATTATAGATAGAAGAGAAATGTGTAATTACTCTTTTGTCCGAGGACCAAATAAATGATAATACTACAAATATTCATATAATATCATTGCTTTTCCAGTTTTTATCAGTTTCAAAGGATCTAAATTCTTCCAAACATTTCGTGGGGTGGTTCTTAAAAAAAACATTTGTGCAGAGTAAGTACTATAAAGATACTGTAATTGTGAAAATCCCCCAAAACAAACTAGAGTCATTCAGACATTGTTCTGACGGTTCTCAAGATGAATGTGGTTCAATGTTGCTTTGACACACAGTCAGTTTGTGTTGTAATCTAAAATGTTACGAGTGTAAACTGTTGATCATTCCAATGAATACTAATACCACGACGATAGCGTTGTTGCACTTTATTTAATACGAAGCCTTTGTATGAACTCAATATTCTTCCTGGTCCGGTGGTTAGTGTTGGTGAATGTGAATTTCTGTCGCACATTTACGCCAATAGCTTTATGTTCAGCTAGTAAGACTGCTGCGTTCAAGTGCTGGCGGAGTCGGTGTACTTATGGGTTTCCAACCATCCCAAAAGATGTTTCCATGTCAATATCCCCGTCATAAACACGATGTGGGACCTTGACATTAATTAAGGCTCAAATATGTATAAAATAAGACTGTAAAACATATAATTATCTCATCTTAATCAAACACGAATGCCTCAAACAGTCAAACGTCCGTTTAATACTGTAGTCTAAGAAAAAATAAGTCGAAATAGAGCTGTTTTTGTTGTTATAGTAAAGTAAATATATTAAATCCTACACAACCACACTACTCCCACATAACCGTAAATAGTTGTCATTTGGGGTGAATTCTCTCGAGTCGTTCCTGTCTGACCGGTGCGACCTGAACGCGACATGACATTCCGCAGCCTTGGGGGCGGTAACGCGAGGGAGGGGGTCCGGCTATTTCCTGGCAGTCGGCTTGAACCGTCAAGTGAAAGAATAACACACATGTGCATCAAAGGGTGAGAGGAAAACACAGTCGCTATAAGACAGAGAGCCACCCGGGATCGAACCTGTGACCGTCAGGACCGTGAGTAGCATTCACAGACTCCAGCTGTTCTAACGTTGTTGGGTTTTTTTTGTCGCGTTTTCAGTGCGCTAACGTTGTTATTAGCATCTTGTGTTGTGGCGTTAAAATTAGCCTTGTTTCCTTGTCTTTGTCTGGTTATCCGTCGCTGCTTTTAATTAAGCACAGGAGACCCAGATTAATGTGGGTTATCTGGGCTAAACGGTCGCTTCTTTGGCTGAAAGTGAAATTTGTGGCCTAAATCCAGTCGGTGGTTCTCCTCAGGAAAATGAAGGCAGCTCATCGTTTGACTTTTAAACGACCAGTAGCATGAAGCTATCCCCGTTAAGCATGAAGCTAAAGATGGGATCAGGGGAAGCATCCTTCATCAAACAGTGGTGGTGGGGGATAAGAGCAGACTCAGTTAAAGGGAGGGGGAAATCTATGTCAACATGAAAACCCTCTGCACTTCCTCCCTGGTGGAATCAAACAGGCCCTTTCAACAGAGGACATGGCGTCACAGTATGATTAAATCCATTTGAATACAGTAATTGAATTGATTAGGAAAAATCTGGACCTTTCCGGCTGTGACGAGGCAAATTGTCTGCCGTGAAAACAATCATGACAAATGGAGTTGGTGGGTTTCAAACCTTCATTCCAGATCCAGCTTGGTGACTGGACAATATAAAGACATGTACACGCATCGGGAGGCCAGTCATGGTCGATTCCTTGGGATTGGGCTTTGTCCTCATGTGACCCCCATGACAGTAGAGCTTCTAACACCTTATTTCCCTCTGACAACCTCTCATGCAACTTGTACGTTTTACAGAGCTATACCAATCGTCCTGCTCCCGATCCACGCCAGAGATGTCGTCCGACAAGATCGAATACACCCCCCTGCAAATGGAACCCTGTCCACCCTACACCCCGGGGCAGCCTGCTCACCCTGCTGCGTTTGACATGAACATGGCCGGCCCAATCATGTTCGCGGGCCCTGCTCATGGCGGCCTACCTTTCCCTCCACCGACTGCCTTTGGACCAGGCATTGTCGGAGGTTTTGGAGCGGCCACAAACCCCCAAGGCGGCACAGGATATGGCTTCAATGATTCTTTTTCGCCATACTCTCCACCAGGCCAAGGCAATCCTTCATCTTTGCCGTATCCTCCACCAGGCCAAGGCAATCCTTCATCTTTGCCGTATCCTCCACCAGGCCAAGGCAATCCTTCATCTTTGCCGTATCCTCCACCAGGCCAAGGCAATCCTTCATCTTTTCCGTATTGTCCACCAGGCGAGGGCAAACCATCATCTTTGCCATATTCTCCACCAGTCCAGGGCTTCAATGCAAACTTTGACAGTTAGTATTTCTAACATTTATTTTTATTTTTTTTTACTCAGAATTAGGTTCTCAGAATTATTTAATCAAATTGATATTTCTGCCTTGTGCCTTTTCAGATGATGATTTTCCCAACCAGGACGACCCACCCCCATTCCACGAGAATAATGACTTTGATTTTGGATTAGACAACAAAACCATAAGACGAGCTTTCATTCGAAAGGTAAGGAGACCGACTGGTGAAATCATATATACAGTGACAGAGAAATTTATATATATGCTTAATCTGACTAATTTATATCCGGCCAATGCTGCAAAATCCTATAATTTAATATTTAACTAAATAGAAATTGTGATGTTTTTTTTGCATCCAGACATTGAATTAAATCACAAATGCATTCAGTGATGAACACAATCACAAGATCCTCTAACCTGTAATGTTTCAAATAAGGCATCCTAAGAACTCAACCTTCTTGGGGGAGTTGATGTTAATCTTTGATGCAACTTGAGATACACTTATGCACATTGATTGTAGGGAACGTGTATCTGCTGCCTATTGATTCACTTCTCCTTCCAGGTTTTCTTGGTGTTAACTGCTCAGCTGATGGTGACGTTTGCCTTTGTGGCAGTCTTCACCTTTGTGGATGAAGTCAAGATGTTCGTCCTGGTGAACACCTGGACCTACATGGTGTCCTACGCTGTGTTCTTTGTGTCTGTTTGTGTGATCAGCTGCTGTGGAAGCGTTCGCCGGAGACACCCTTGGAACCTGGTTGCATTGGTATGCCTGCTCAGACTCTGTTTATCCGAGAACAGGAAACGAAGAGGGGAGGAGTTAAAGCTCAGGAAATGCAGGGAGGGGGGGGGAGAGAATCAACGTTTTCATTTCTATAACACTTTGTTTTAATCATTGAATTGATTCAGGAACCGACTGCCTCCTTGCTAAAACCTTGATATATACAGCCTCACAAATCACTGTTGTAACCTGGAAATGATCAGTAATTCATGTCTTGAACTTGCACCTCATCAGACGTGTGTCTTCTTTTCAGTCCATCCTGACCCTCAGCATGTCCTACATGGTGGGAATGATCGCCAGCTTCCACGAGACCGAGTCCGTAATCATGGCAGTGGGCATCACAGCAGTTGTGTGCTTCACAGTGGTCCTCTTCTCTCTGCAGGTGTGTATCTGGCAGTCCCTGCCTCGTGTGTGTATATTGTGTACATCGCTCCCACTCTGACGTGGAAGTAACCTCAATGTCCCTGTTTGCTTCCTCCTGCAGACCAAGTACGACTTCACTTCCTGTCACGGCGTGCTCTTCGTCTGTTTAATTGTCCTGATCTTCTTCGGCATCCTCTGCATCTTCATCCGCAACAGGATTCTGCACATTGTGTATGCTGGACTGGGAGCTTTGCTTTTCACCTGTGTAAGTGCCAACTGTTTTCTCTGGTATTTTCTGTTAGTTAATAATGAGAGCAGAGAGCATTGTCCTTGTTAATCATGTTTCTGACGTCCAAGCAGTATAATACGTGGAAGTTGGCTGGGTACTGTAACTTTATTATAATAATTAATAATAAGATTGGGTTTCTGGAAAGACATTATCGCTGTTTACAAATTTTAAAGGGATAAAGTTCCCCTTCCAATGGTGACAACAGGACTTGAATAAGAGCAGATATTGACTTTTCTATATCTATTGTTTGGGACGATGTGAAAATGACCCACTGTGAAAACCTTCTGTGTTCCAGTTCTTGGCCGTTGACACGCAGCTGCTGCTTGGCAACAAGGAACTGGCCCTGAGTCCGGAGGAGTACATCTTTGCTGCTCTGACGCTGTACACAGACATCATCAACATCTTCCTCTACATTCTGGCTATCGTTGGACGAGCAAGAGGGGGCTGAGCAGGAGGAACTCGATAGCTTTGAGTTCATGTATAAAAGTGAATTCCCATAATCCTTTTATTTTTGGCTTTTAGTGTGCATTGATCACATAGTGGGATATTTCTTTGCTTCACCTTGTGCATATGTTTTTCTTTTATGATGATATAGGTTTTATATATGTTGTAATTATGGGGTTTTATGAGGTATATGTCCTGTGGTACAAAACTTCATCTTGGTTTGGTAAATCATTTCTTCTGCTGTACGAAAATTGACAAAATGGTCACAACTCAAAGTCCTGGTTCCTGCTTATTCCAGAGCTTTCGCCTCTTTCACACAGTCTTCATCCGCAGGAGATTACTCTTTCTAAATGCAATCTTAGTACCAGTTATGATGTCATCCATTGCAGCTTTACGAAAAAATCTAGTAAATGGTGTCCAGATTGTCCAGGGTCAAGAAGAAATGTTCATCCTTAACCTATAATCCAAAACCTATGAAAACTGCTGATGTTGTAGAGTATTGGATGAAGCAGAAGCTACTGAGCTCGATTCTTTCTCCGCTGCAACTTAAAAAAACCTCCATCTACTAACGGCTGTGTGATGTGATGTGGCTGAAATGCTAAATGCACTTTGAGTTGGGACTGCTATTTCCAATGTAAAGGTAAAAACTTTTCATGATTAAATATGAAGATGCTTTTCAAACCCTGACCACTGTCGTTTGTATTGAGTGAAAGAATCTTGTCAGAATCACATCTCTTTGAAATAAGATCCAGTCAGTGTGGAGGTGAGTGAGCCTGTAGTTGCTGCTCTTAGACTGGGAATCTCAAAATGGACCTGGAGCAAACTGTCGCTGTCAAAAAACAATCAACTGGGACAGGAGAACGAGCGGCTGAAGTGTAATGAAGGTAAGCGTTTTACCTCAGAGCTACGATGCACAGCCTCAACAAAGATAATCTGGAGGCGTCATCAGGTGGTGTTGTTTTTCTTCTTTGCCACTAGATGGCAGCTGGAGTTGTGTAGTGACAAAGAAATTGAGTAAAGTTCGAACGAAAATTAATTTAAAATACAAGTGTGAGTTAAATAAACAGTGGGATATCTGGTTGCCTTCATTTTAGTAAAGTAAAATTTGCATTTCTTTGGTCATGAGATCTCCTTCCTCTGAGACATTTAGTCATATAAGCATGTACATGTATAGACCAACTCATAAACATCTTCGTGGATTCAACTGCAGCATTTCAAAATCTCAGTAGACAGGGAAGGATCCTGGTCCAAACTCTTCCCCGAACACAATTCCAGAGAGTTTGGTTTTGAAAAATAAATCCCTTGACTTGATACTAGAAATAAGATGCTAAACAGGGGGATTTGATCAAATTAAGTAACAATTTGAATATGTTTAGCCTTGTTGTACTACATTTATCATAATCAGTAAACCTTTCAATCATACAGTTACAGGAATATACAACATTTTTAAAAAAAAATTTCAAATTTGGTGCATTGTATGGAATTGAAATAGTTTAAGCATTGATATGCAATATAATACAGTGTGAACACTAGTGTAGGGGAACCCTTTTTAAATGATCAACAAAACAAACATTTTTTACTATACTTTCTGTTGACCTCAGACGTGACAGGAAGACACGCCTCCACTCTACTGTAAAATAAATACATGTGCATGCCTTTAGAAGCCGGCATCTTTGGTAGTAATTTAATGCAGTCGATTTTATTTACAGTTCTTCTCTTTATTGCATTAGAGGATGAAAAGGAACCTGAGATGAATAGTTTTTTCCACTTTGTTTGATAAGCAGGGGTTTAAACAAACGGAGCTATTTCTAATAATGTTGAAAATATTGGCTGTGTCAGGGATTACATCTCTTTGCGAGGACTTCACTCTTATAATGACTGATATAACTCACAGTATGAGCAACAAAGTAAAGACTCAAGATCATCCAGTGCTGCTGTGTGCACACAGTTTGCCAAAATACAGTATAAATATGACATGGATTTTCAGGAAAGCATTTGGTCTGAGTTACCAGAGGAACAGAGAGGTGACGTGAGGTGCAGGACAGAGAGCACAATAATATTACAGCCCTGCCCTGTAAGACACGCTGAAGAAGAATCTGTCAAAACATCAGGTCAGAATTTGATCTCATAAAAAACGTCTCTTACATAATGAATGGTGTGTTATGTTGACAAAGAAATGAAGTACAAAAGGTTACTCCTACAGTTCTTGTTATCTTTGTACAATAATACAAAGCTCTAAAGAACATCTGCAGCAGACATTGGTTCTTTACTGTCGTTGATATGCCGTTCATATATTCCAAAAGCCTCTATAGCGGTCAAACCAGTTAGGCCTCATTGATAGACCATGTTAGCTGCAAATTTGTTACATTTTGCATTAATAGATCACTACAAACAGTACACGTCTTCTTAAATAGACCTAAAATCGACTTTAGACAGAAAGATGTTAAGGATCTCCAGTACTAAGAATCTAAAACAGTAAAAATTAACTCTGAGATGTTTTTGAAATCTGACCTTCAAAATCATACTCTCATGCCATGTGTAAGGTAGGGCAGTCGGTGAATGAACAGAATGTGTGTCCATTCATCGTTGAGGAAGATATCAGGAAGTCCTACTGACAAACATTGTTGTCAGGGGTGGACTGGGACAAAAATTCAGCCCTGGCATTGTCTGTCCAGACCAGCCCACTACATTTTCAGCGGACACCACATAGAAGTCCACAAATCTCGCGGCGTCTTCTCTCATGCATACTACTGTTACCACCTAGCTCAAAGATGGCAACAAGAAGGGAGGCCACACACAAACCTCTCAAGCCAAAAGTAAGTTTATTTAACCCCAAATCAAGATAGCTCTAACTACGTAGTGGGATGTGTAAAATATGTTACGCGTCAGTGGTGTTAACAGTGTTTGGATGTGTGAAAATAAGGTGTGATGTATGTTGTAAGGTGCAGAAGCAAAGAAAAACAAAGGCTGAGGGCCCCATGCCCCTGGAAGCAGCCTTTAGATCTGCAGCTGAAGCCCAGCCCAAAAGGGCAGGCCCAGGGTGACGCCCCTGCCAGCTCTACCTGTGTCTGGAAAACAACTCCTCAGGCTCTCACATGTCAAGTGGTCAACCTGAGAAGGACATGGATACATTATAATGTCTCTAATCATCACAAATTAAGTATGATTTCATAAAACATAAAAAATGATAAACTCACCAGACTAGAGGAGACTCAACAGACATGGTACCGTGAAGGCAGAGACTGGAGGCAGACAGAGAGCAAGGCCTCGAACATGGACAGAGGGCGAACAACTCCTCAGGCTCTCACATGTCAAGTGGTCAACCTGAGAAGGACATGGATACATTATAATGTCTGAAAAATAAAGAAAATGTTTTCCTCTGTCCTGCACCTAGAGTTGACAACTTTTTGGATGTGTGTTTCTTTTAAAACCTTTTGAAAATTATTATAATTATGAAGTATGAATTTATACATAAAAAAATACATGATAAACTTACCAAATTCTAACAGTGGTCCCAAATGTCCACATATAAAACAGAGGGAGAACGACTCCTCAAATATATCACAACAACCTGTAATGGAGAATAATTGATCATTTAGTGTACATGATCACACCATTAAGGATCAACACATAAGCACTCTCATCTCTATTTACAGCTCAGAAAGTTTACTGTTGCTATGGCAACAGTAAACGACGTTAGCAACTCTTAGCTAGCTTAGCTAAATCATCTGAACAATAATAACCCATAATATCACATTTCGGCATATTAAAACAAAATCAAAAACGTTTTCTACTTTGTTTTGGACATGTCTAAAAAATGTAGCCTAGCCAGCCCCAGGCCAACGTTACTTACCATGTCTGCCTCCACTCGCTCATCATTGTCGAGTCCTCCTCGCTCGTCTCCCGGCGCACCTGCTGCTGCTGGGCTGGTGAACCGGCTCCAAATAGGTCCGTCAGTTTGGCACATTTAGCAGCCTCCACCTCCAGAGACTTCAGCTTTTTTTCCCGATGCTTCTCAGCGCCACCCGGGCGCTTTTTACTCTTATTATCCATTTTAAGTTTCTGTCTCAGCAGCAGCCCGTCCCGCGACTCCCCCCGCCAATGCCGTGAGGTCCCGCCCCACCCTGGTTTGTGTTGTGATTGACAGCACTGTCAGGGCTCTCTGAGCCTGTCAGCCCATGATTGATTGACAATGACAAACAATAGACCAATAATATGTGTCGATGCTGGCAACACACTGCTAGCCCTCTGTAGCCAATTGGCCGGCCCAATTGGAGGGAGTTTAGAGAGGAAGAAGAGAAAAAAAAAAAAAAAATAAATAACATAGCGGACCAGACCGGCCCACATTGGGTCAACGGCCCACCGGGACGATGCCTGGTATGCCAGATGGCCAGTCCACCCCTGATTGTTGTGCATTTTAAAGAACAAAGTATTTTCATGTGAGAGAACAAGCATTTCAATGAAAACTAGGGCTGCGCAAAATGATCAAAATGTCATATCCTCTTGTAGAAGTCATTTCATATCCAGTTAGTCATATGTACTGTAATCGGTCATCCGTCTCCGTGATTCTTTAGGTTTTGTTTGAGCTCTGAGTTGTATTACTCTCATCCATAGACACCTATGAAGGTATTTTCTGCTGCAAAACACTTGTGCAATGGAATTTGTGGTTGTAGAAAATCGTCTTTTCTTAAATATTCTCCATACAGTGTGACATGAACCTCTTGGTAAAATAAATTTAAACTATTTAAGTCTGAATTTTGGTTGGAAATATCCTGGGTTGTATAATGTTCACATGTTCGTTTGTGATGAAATACTGCGGCTAAGAGTTACAAGACGAAATGAACAATAGAGAATGAAATGAAACAAAATACATTTTCTACCATCACACAATGTGTATGTGTATGTATGTATACATGCATATGTATATGTATATAAACATATATGTAAGTATATATTGTATATATATATATTTAATATATAACATATATATATATATATATATATATATATATATATATATATATATATATATATATATATTAATACTAAGACAAGAAGGTGATAAGACAGGAGCCATTAAAAAATTTAAGATCAGATGCTGCAAGAATGACGCAATTAAAAGTCCACCAAAATGAAACAAATTTATTTACAGAAATAAATGATCACAAAACTTCATCATCAGTAGGTGATTCTATCACCATAGCAACCAGATGCTAAGATTTGAAATAGAAGATTATTTTGATTGACAGGGACACTCTCTCAATACCTCCTTTGATGCTTTGATGAACAGCATCATAGTTGGTATTTTGATAGGAGACCTCTGATTGGCTGTTGATTGCTTTAAATACTGTTAAAGTTTAAGACAGTTGCTATTGCACTCTGACCTTGACTGAGGTAAGTCATGTCTCACCCTCTCTCTGTATTTACCCAGCATGCTAACCGATACAATTCAGGCTCATTATTCAAGTTTGAAATTAAACCACTGTATAATATGAAGCTTCTGTTGTTACATGTTGATAATGTGCTGTTTTCTGTTGCTTTTATGACAAATGTGAAAATATTGTTGCTGGCTTCTTTTGTGTTTTCTGCTGCTTATCTTAATGGGTGATATGTGTTAACGTGATGCTAAGTAGCGTTAAGTCGCCGAGGCCAGGCAGAGCGAGGCATTGTGGACAAAACACCTGTAGCACCAGGAAATGTTCCCATTTCACATCTTATTCTACCAAATGATGTGTTTTGTAACATTGGGAAGATTAAGCTTGGTGTTTAACTTTAGTATTTAAGATAAAGTAAAAAAACAAAATCTTCAATCACTGCCAATCAAATTCAGATTCAAATTCAAATCGAAGGGGCTTGGTGCCATGGTGATTGATGAGGGAAGTTTTATTTAAAAAAAAAACATTAACTGGTGATTTTTTGGTTAATGTGTAGTTTGAATGTGTTGAAGGACAAGTTGACGGAAGCTTAAGTTAATGCTAGGAGCACATGACATGAGGTGTGTAGCTCCTTTAAGGAAAAAAACAATCCCTCTCCATTGGGTCTAATGTTATTTCAGAGAAAACTTTTCTGGAAGGAGCATCAACTTGCATAACTTGCTCACACGGTCCCATTTTTTTACTCTCACAAATTTCAAATATATCTGTGTGTCCGGAGAAGTCTTGGAATTCTCCCGATGTCTTTATTTTACAGATAGGACTTATAGTTTCTGAATTATAGTTGTTTGAGTGGTGCACTCAGAGTTTAGATTTCTCTCTTCCCAGTGAGGAGAGAGCAGTTGCATTCAGTTGAGTTTCCATGGCAACCAGATACACACGTAGCAGGAGGGGAGTCTCTCTCTCTCTCTCTCTCTCTCTCTCTCTCTCTCTCTCTCTCTCTCTCTCTCTCTCTCTCTCTCTCTCTCTCTCTCTCTCTCTCTCTCTCTCTCTCTCTCTCTCTCTCTCTCTCTCTCTCGCTTAAACCAGCCAGTCTGTCTCTCTCTCTCTCTCTCTCTCTCATTCTCTCTGCGTGTGTCTCTCTATCTGTGTCAATTGTTTTATATTGAATGTTTGATTGATCAAATTCACCTAAATCTTACACACTATTTCATCCTGTCACCTGCAGACATAAAGCCTTTTGACTTCAAGTTCCAGACAAGAGCAGAAACTTCTTCGGAAAATAGTGCATCAACTCATCCAACAGCTTCTTCAAAAGATACATCTACTCTCTGTGGTGAACCATGGAGAAAACAGATATTCTGAAGATCCTCAATGACGAACTCCTCACAGCCTACAGGAAGATCAATGCTCTTAAGGAGGAGGTGTGGCAGCTGCAAGACCAGCTTCAAGACAGAGATGAGTTCATAAAGATGGCGGTGGAGAAGGAGAAGGAGAAGGAGAAGGAGAAGGAGAAAGAGAAAGAGAAGGAGAAGGAGAAGAGGAAGGAGATTGAGACCGAGACCGAGAAGGAGAATGAGATCCAGGCCCTGACGGAGAAGGTGGAGCAGCTGGAAAACCAGCTGAAAGAGAAAGATGTTGTCATAGCGAAGGAGGTGAAGAAACGGCGCGCTCGCCTCAGGGCCTATCTGGACTGCCTTGCTGAGCTAACTGACTGTCAGGCCAAGGTTAAGCTGATGGAAGCAAGGCTGCACCAGGAGCCACCCCAGCCTGATACAGGATGTAGCAGTGAGGTGGAGGTGGAGAAGGAGAAGGAGAAGGAGAAGGAGAAAGAGAAAGAGAAGGAGAAGGAGAAGGAGAAGGAGAAAGAGAAGGAGAAGGAGAAGGAGAAAGAGAAGGAGAAGGAGAAGGAGAAAGAGAAGGAGAAGTACAAGGACAAGGAGAAGGACAAGGAGAAGGAGAAACTTGTGACGATCTACAATGTCGAAATCCTCCGAGCCAACAGGAACATTTTGATTCTTAAGGAGGAGGTGTGGCGGCTGGAAAACCATCTTAAAGACAGAGATGATATCATAAAGATGGCGGTGGAGAAGGAGAAGGAGGAGGAGAAGGAGAAGGAGACGGAGAAGGAGAAGGAGAAGGAGAAGGAGATTAAGATTGAGACTGAGACCGAGAGGGAGATGGAGACGGAGAAGGAGAATGAGATCCAGGCCCTGACGGAGAAGGTGGAGCAGCTGGAAAACCAGCTGAAAGTAAAAAGATGTTGTCATAACGAAGGAGGTAGAGAAAGGGCATGCTCGCCTCAGGGCCTATGTTGACTGCTTGGCCGAGCTCACTGACTGTCAGGCCAAGGCTAAAATTCTGGAAGCAAGTCTGCACAAGTGAGCAGTGAGGTGGAGGTCAACATGGAGAAGGAGAACGAGAAGGTGCTTGCTTCAGGGCCGAAAGGAGACGAAACTGCAGCAGGAGAAAACTCCAACTATGGGACTGAGCTACAGAAAGGAGGAGGCCGAGATGAGCTGGAGGAGAGAGAAGAGGTGGAGAAGCCCCCGCCCTCACCATTTTTCTACTCCTCAAAACAAACCCCTCCCCTGTCCCCCTTTGTACATATTTGAAATGATCTAATGATGTGTTGTAAATATGTTAAACTTTTTGAATAAAAATAACTAGTACAGTAACATCTACCTCTGTCTTTCTGAATATACATACAGGATTCATTGATCAATTAACACAGTGTTGGAGTGAAACAAATCAGTGTGATTCATTTAGTTTGCTACTATTCATACGAACACAGCAGAGCATAGACAAACAATGTTTCTTAACTTTTTTACATTTGGTCAAATCTATATATTAATTATGACAACAATACAATAATAATACTATCATCTCATCTGAGGGCCCACCCATCACACTGACCACGCCCATCTGACACGCACACACACTCACGCACACACACACATGCACACACACACACACGCACGCACACAAACACACACACAAGTCATTATCATTTATATATTTACTGTATATATACACATTTATTTCAATTTATTCATGGTTGAGGTCAATATCAGATCAGAAAACATGTTCATGGCACTGAAGTCAATTTAAAATGACATGTAGCATGTTAGAGTTATAAATAACTTGTCCATGTGTAAAACAATAGTTTAATTAAAAAAAAAAAAAAAATCACAATAATTATTTTGGGGGGCTGAAGCACATTTTAGGGGTGCTTCAGCCCCCCTAACGACGCCCCTGCCTCTACTTTACTAACAGTAGTACTATTATTACAGATACTATTTCTACTATTACACAGCGGGTTCAGCTCTTCTATCAGGTCGCCTCAGGTAAGGTCACGTGACAGTCGGGACCCGGCTCCATGACAACCGCCATTAGGGCGTGGCTTAACGTTGTGATGATCGTCTGAGCTCACAAGAGGCATCACGTTCCTCTCATGTACTTTTCATCATTGTTATGATTTAAATGAACATATTTACAGTTTCACATGTAACATGTTAAATTTGGCATGATGAACACATGAGCTGCCCGTGCTCCACTCACCAACCCCCCCGGCTCTGAGGTAAGACCCGTACAATCTGCCACGTTAGCCGGGTATTTTCTAAGCTAGCTGCTGTGCGACACGGGACAGGTGTCAGCTTTCGTTTGAGTTAACTCGCATACGTGTGAAGTGAGATCGTCCAGTGGCCATGAGCCGCGGCCACTTGGCGACTTGTTGCGGCCACTCACCGACGTTAACGTGGGTCTGAACGAAGTGTGTGTGTGTCTGTGTGTGTGTTTTATCATTAAGTGAAACTGTTAGCTTAGCATACCTGCACCCGGGCTGCCACCGCTCCTCTAAACTACCTGTGCGAGTGCGTAGTGGACACAGTGACACACTCACTTCCATTCATTAATAATAGATGGGTCACATGGCGCTGGTGCTTGATAGTAGTCTGATGTGAATGGGGGTCTTTACATGGCGTCGCGGGATCGCAACTTCCTGGTTCCTGTCCTCCTCGCATCACTAACGTTGCAGGAGAAACACACACTGATCCGCACTTATCGTCACTGTCAAGTCTATTGTTAGTGTCAGACTGCACAACACAGACCCGACTGTCAAACACTCAAATCCAAATGTCAACAAAAAGCCACTGCACATTGTGGTTCATCGTATATTACAAATAATTGGACCTTGATCCCTATATTCATATCGCACATTTTATAAATGACCCAACCTTTTATACATAGTATTTCAATTTTTTATCGCATTACATAGTCCTCCTTTGGCCGCTGTGTGCTCTACAGAGGATCAGTAGAGGTTCATCTCATCGTTAATCGTTATCATGACAAGTTTAGAAAATGTTTGCACTAGGTTTTCCCTTTGATACGCCCAACGCCTCGATAGTATAATCAAGAAATGTCGAAACCCATTAGGGTGTGGTGTTGTTGTGGCGTTTCCTCGCTGACTTCATTTTGCCAGTGGTTGGCAGCAGCACTGTGCAGATGGTGACAGAGGGATTATACCCAGTTCACACACTGTTTTTCCTCTTTGTCTCCTTTAAATGTGATTATTACGTATTGCATAAGTGTGCGGTTAAGCCAGTCTTATCCTCCCTGTGTCTCTGTCTATCCTGCATTCATGTCAGTGGGTTTGTCAGTCGCCTCATGTTTCCCACGATTGCGTGTTCAGGCATGAAGTCAGTGTGAGAATAAGAGCCAGGTATTCCTGAGGATCCTCGCTGTACATGTTTTTGGTACGGAAGACAGAACAGAGCCATGTCGTAACATTTTGATTTCTCTCTTGTTTCTTTTCTGTGTTTAGTGTCCAGGACGCCCATGAAGAAGAATCTATCCACAGGAATGAGGCTAGTACGAGAAGTCTCCATATTGTTCAACCTCATTGCAGCTTAGAGAAGGTGCAGAGGCATGGCCCTGCAGGAGTCTCCCTTTCCCAACTGCCTTGTTGCAGGCCTCCATGCTGTGGGGTGGGCTTTCATCCTGCCTTGTTTCTGGTTTCTTGATCGCCTCGTCGCCGTGTGCAAGTCCACCACCTTGGAGCGGCAGCAGAGACTGGAGCAGGAATGCTACCTTCGACCACTGGAGGTCTTTTTTGGCTTCATCATCTACTTAACTCTTTTTCTCATAACAGCCCCCTTGGCCCTCCTGGGCTTTATGCTCTGGGCTCCTCTTCAGGCCTGCCGCAGACCCTTTCGCTACCACAGAGAGAAACCGTCCTCACCAGAGACTGAGACACACAGGGGCTTTGAGCTGGTAGGAAAGGCCTCATTTGGTTTCGCCACAGCCAACCTGTGTCTTTTGCCTGATAGCCTGGCTCGCTTTAACAACCTCGCACACACTCAGCACAGGGCGACAACCATTGGTCAGCGCATTGTGCACGGTGTGTGTCGACCTCACATCCGCATCTTTGTAGATTCCCCCAGCAGCTGTGGCACTCTCAGCCCCTCCGGCAGCATCCTCCCCATGGGGAACTCATCTACATACGGTGCTACAGATAGACAGGCCCAGCAAACCGTGAATCCCCATTCAGACTCAAATGAAGGACATGATCCAATCCCAAAGTCCAACAGCAACGTGGCTAGTGTGCCTTGTGATGATACAGAAGAGCCCTCGTCTGGGTCGCCCTCCCCCCTCCTCAATTCCAACCAGAACTCCAACCAGCAGGAGCGAACGGGTCACCGGAGCGCTCCACGAGCTTTGCTCTCCCAGGGTCTCCGTCAGGAGGACGATGTTCCTTGGGAAGTCTCGTCACTGTTTCCAGCCAACGTGGACATACTTTGCCTGGAGGAAGTGTTCGATAAGAGGGCTGCGAAGAAACTCACCCAAGCACTAAGTCCCATGTTTGGACACATATTGTACGACGTCGGTGTGTATGCCTGCCAGCCGCCATGCTTATGTTCCTCTTTCAAGTTCTTCAACAGTGGACTGTTTCTAGCCAGCCGATTCCCAGTGCTCGAGGCCCAGTATCACTGCTTTCCCAACAGTCGTGGGGAAGACGCACTGGCTGCTAAGGGCCTCCTTTCTACTAAGGTACCTCTATGAGTGGCGGATGTGTCCTTTTGCAAAATTCTTATTAATCTGTCAGGATTTTGTTAAACTCTTAAGACTGTGAAAATATAACGCAGTGACGTTGTTTGATATTTCAGCTGCTTATTGGTCAGAATAAGAATCAGAAGAAGGTGGTCGGCTATATGAACTGCACACACCTTCATGCACCAGAAGGCAAGTCACATTTCCCGATACAGTCTGTTCATGTAATACAGTGGTTCCCAAACTTTTTACAGTCTCGTACCCCTTCAGACATTCAATCTCCAGCTACGTACCCCCCCCCCCCCCCCCCCGACGCACGTATACAGCCTATAACACTTGAAACTTTGAAATTGTCAGGGATTTCAGGACTTATAATAATCGTAGATGACAAAATAATGTAATCTACGAAATTCTTAAGGATCAATTAATAGATTGTCGATTAATTATGCCCACCCCTAGTTTTGACTAACGGTCACTAACCTACCTGTAACTTTTTTGGCAGTGTAATTATTTTGCTGAATATGGGTATTTTTGGCAATGCGAGTTCGCTATTCAGACTATTTAATATTGCACGATTATTTATAGCTCAGTTTGAAAATGTAATGGGCTTTTTCACTTTGAAAACGCAGATAAAATGTTCTCCCCACGTACCCCCTGAACCACTTCGCGTACCCCTTGGGGTACATGTACCCCAGTTTGGGAACCGAGGATGTAATAGATTACTTTGCAGCTTCTCATGAGAACACACACTTGTGACAGCTTCTGTGTGATCTCTTATCAGGTGAAGGGGAAATTCGCTGCGAGCAGTTGAACATGGTGACCAAGTGGATCGGTGACTTTCAAGCTGCCAACAGAGACCCTGATGAGGAGGTGGTTTTTGATGTGCTCTGTGGTGATTTCAACTTTGACAACTGCTCACCTGGTGTGTCTGTGTCTCTGACCATTTTCGTTGTTTTGTCAATTATATTTCTTGAAAGCATCTTCACTAGATTTCTTTAGTATTCAAAAATGCTTTATTGTTTTTGCAGATGACACCCTAGAACAGAATCACTGTCTGTTTAAGGAATACAGAGATCCTTGCAGGGCAGGGCCGGGAAAAGAGAAGCCCTGGGTCATTGGTTAGTAGAATTTCAATCAATTAAACTACAGTAAATGCTCCAGATCTACACTCTATGCTGATGTTTAAAGGTAATATGATGATTTCCCTCCAAAGGTACTTTACTGGAGCAGCCCACGCTGTATGAGGACGACATAAATACCCCAGAGAATCTACAAAGGTTAACTCACTTTCTTTAGCGTGTCCCCATTACTGTGAAGTGAACAGGGCTCCTCACTAACTTTCTTAAGACAAAGCTCTGCTCTGACTTCGCTCTGTTTCTGTGCAGCACTTTGGAAAGTGAAGAGGCGAGAAAGCATTACATCTCCCCACCTGTCCCTGCGGAGGGCTTGCCACTGGTTTACCCTGAGCCCGGCGAGCCGTGGATCGGACGTCGGATCGACTACATCCTGTTTCGAGAAGTCTCCATTTCAAGACAGTGCCGAACAGTACGTGGCCCGTGTGTGTTTCTAGTGCTAATTCTACGCAGTCCTCTCTTTCTTCTCCATTGTTTGTCTCCTTTTAAAACATCAATTATCTCCAAGCATCATTAAAACCTTGCCCTCTCTTCGTCTCTCAGGAAATTGAAGAGGTGACCTTTATAACGCAGCTGGCTGGCCTCACAGACCATATTCCTGTGGGCTTGAGACTGAATGTAATGATGGACTCCGACTGTGCGGATGAATGAGGGCTAACATGATCGCCGCTTCAAGTTCACACAAAAGAGAACAAAAGGGAACAAAATGTACAAACCTGTACATTATTGTTTTGTTTACACTCTTGTATTTGACATTTCACTGACAATGTACTGACCAATGATAATATACCTCAGGTGAAATTAATATGGGTTTATCAAAATTTTGTAATGTAGATAATCTTATGCATTAAGGCTCTTTAGGGCCAGAGGTATTGATTTTGTAATGCTTTTTCCATTCGTTAATTTTCCTACAGAAATAAATACAACGAATAAATTTCCCACTGATTATCTTTTAATTTGTCATCAATTATGAGGTGAATGATTTGATTGAATTGAATTCAGTTTTATTTGTACGGCACCAAATCATAAGATATATCTGAAGGCACTTTACACTTAGGAACCGTATAGATCCCACAATGAGCAAACATGTTGGTAACAGTGGAGAGATCAGTGTGAGTCTGATCCAGTTACACAGCAGAAGATATTTAGCACAAGAAACTCTACAACCATAGTGATTGTTACTATCTCATAAGATCTCAAAAGGATGCACAAGCACAATATTTCTATATCCTGCTACTTTATACTTCAACCTCACTACAGATTCAGATTAATAATAAATAATATAAAAAACTAATAGCTTGAAATGCATTAATACAGTAGATTAAATTAAGACTGGTGATCCCAGAGAAGAAATTCACCAGTTACTATATTTAAACAAAGAGTCTCTTCTCTCAAAAATGTGTTTTGTTAATTTATAACTCCTTTTGGATGTTTGCCCTTCGCTGCACAGAATCATGCGTGTTCACAATTTGACACTAGAAGGCTTCATTTAAAATGTACCTCTTAAATTTTCCCTGTGCTCACCATTATTAACTTTTGTACAGTTTACTGTGTAATCCTGCCTTTTGAAATTCAGTATTTAGGATCCTGATTTACCAAATCAACAGTCTGAATTCTGAGGTCGTAACCTCTGTGGCCGATAGGGCGTGCTCTTCGTTTATTTCAAGCAAGCTCCAGAAACCGACAAAGAAGCCGCACGAACCAATCAAACGCCAAGGACGGAAAACACTTCCTGTTTTTAGCTTAGCCCTCGACAGACGCATTCATTGATTATAATCATGAGTGTTTTCAGTGGATGTAGGAAACTGGTGTCGTCTGTGTTTAAAAGAAGCGTTTTACTGGAACAAAGTGGTTTTCAGAGACACGTCTTCAGAGAACCACGTCACAGTCTGTGTCTGACCAGACGTTTCACACCGAGTTCAGCTTCACGTCAGCTGCGACCTCATGTGTTCACCTGTCAACTGAACGCGAGATGTTATTCAGAGGTGAAGAGTCAGAGCAGGGATTCAGAGAAGGACGCCGAGGTTTCTACAGAGGAATCACACGAGAGTCCCGGTGACAGCAGCGCCCCGGGTAGGTGCTTGGTGATGAGTGGATCAATAAATATAAATAATGTTTATATAATTGAATGCTATTTTTAGTCATTTTAAAGGTAAAACCTATGTTAAATGTAAGAATAACTTTCCGTGTAGAGATTTTAGAGTTGACATTTTCAAATATCTAAAAAGTTATTTAATAAGACTATAATAACCATAATATTGAACAAACAAGTGCAACAAACCCTCAAATATTGAGAGGTTGTTCCAGCTTTTTGCTTATGCAGAAAAAAAAACGAAAATAAATGCTGATGAATTAGTGTCAATTGATCCGATTGGATTAATCATTTTACATTTAGGAATCGTTGCTTTGTATTTCAGTTTGAAATTAACAAGTTATTAATCAAGGAGATAATGATATTGAGAACATGCCTGTGGCAGCCTTTATAACTTTTAATGGATGAGGTAAAGCAGTCAAGCTTTACCTCATTCATTGCTTTCATTAGTGAATAATGGCACAAAAGATCTGTTGTTGTGGATCAGCCACATTCACTGCTGGAAGATTGTGAGACAAACTGTGTGATCTTTGTTTTCTCCAGGACCCTCAGAGTCGTTCACTCTTGATGTGCTGGTGTCGCTGCTGCGTCAGGAAAATGCAGCGGACATCTGCGTGATTAAAGTTCCAGACCAGATCAAATATGCAGAGTACTTCATTGTCGTCACTGGAACATCCCACAGGCACCTCCGGGCAATGGCACTTTATGCCATCAAAGTGGTAACGTTCTTTTTCTCTTTGTTGATGCTCATAGGTGCAATTTGGAATTGTTTCTAAAACTCAACCCGTTGTTTTACTCTAGTACAAGTTCCTGAAGAAAGATGGGGATCCGAATGTGAAGACAGAAGGGAAGGATGCAGAGGACTGGATGTGTATTGACTTTGGTATATAAAACTCAAAGATCCCATTCAGACTGGTTATGTTAACTGGTGTTTGTTGTTGTAGTTTCTAATGTCCATGTCTCTTCGCCTCAGGTAATATGGTTGTTCACTTCATGCTGCCAGAGGCCAGAGACGTGTACGAACTAGAGAAACTCTGGACACTCCGCAACTACGATGAACAGCTGATGAAGATCCCTGTTGAGAAGCTTCCAGAAGACTTCATCTATGATGTTGACATAAAGTGACAATGCAAGAAATCATCAATTCATAGACTTTCATTCTAATGTTGGGATCATTGTTTCCCATCTCTGTGGTATTTATTGACATGTTGATTAACTTTGGACAATGAAACACAATTTGCATTAATTCATTTCTAATGCATCGGCTTTTCTGTTGAGTCACTACCCCAGCATATTGATGAAATGGTTTCTATTCTTCATATTAGTCCATCCAAAGGAATTTGTTTTATGTGGTTTCAAAGGTTTCATATTTGAGGAGTCTGCTGAAGAGAAAAATGGTTTAACATGTTGATGGTAAAAATGAATTATTTTTATACTATTCTAGGTCTCTTTAAATTATTCTCAGTATTTCCTTGTATACAGTGGATATAAAAAGTCTACACACCCCTGTTCAATTTCAAGGTTTTTGTGATGTAAACAAATGAGACAAAGATAAATCCTGTCCAAACTTTTTCCACCTTTAATGTGACCTTTAACGTGAACAATTCAATTGAAAAACAAACTGAAATATTTTAGGTGGAAAAATAAGAAATAAAAAACTTACAATAACCTGGTTGCATAAGTGTGCACACCCTTAACCTAATACTTTGTTGAAGCACCTTTTGATTTTATTACAGCACTCAGTCTTTTGGGGTAGGACCATCTTGACTTGGCAATATTTTCCCACTCTTCTTTGCAAAAGGGCTCCAAATCTGTCAAATAACGAGGGAATCTCCTCTGTACAGCCCTCTTCCAATCACCCCACAGTTGTTCAATTGGATTCAGGTCTTGGGTCTGGCTGAGTCATTCCAAAACATGAATCTTCTTATAGTGAAGCCATGCTTTTGTTGATTTGGATGTGTGCTTTGGGTCGTTGTCATGCTGATAGGTGAAATTCCTCTTCATCTTCAGCTTTCTAACGGAAGCCTGAAGGTTTTGTGCCAAAACTGACTGGTATTTTTTAACTGTTCATAATTCCCTCCACCTTGACTAAGGTCCCTGTTCCAGCAAGTAAAACAGCCCGAAAGCATGATGCTGCCACCACCATGCTTCACTGTGGGTATGGTGATCTTTGGGTGAATGTGCAGTGTTGTTTTTGCACCAAACATACCTTTTGGAATTATGGCCAAAAAGTTCCACCTCGGTCTCTTCAGACCATAGCACATTTTCCCACATGCTTTTGGAGACTTTATGTATGTTTTTGCAAAATTTAGCCGGACTTGGGTGTTTTTCTTGGTAAGAAAAGCTTCTGTCTTGCCACCCTACCCCATAGCCCAAACATATGAAGAATACGGAAGATTGTTGTCACATGTAGTACACAGCCAGTCCTTGCCAGAAATTCCTGCAGCTCCTTTAATGTGGCTGCCGGCCTCTTGGAAGCCTCCCTGACCAGTTTTCTTCTTGTCTTTTCACCGATTTTGGAGGGATGTCCACTTCTTGGCAATGTCACCGTTGTGCCATATTTTCTCCACTTCATGATGGCTGTCTTCACTGTGTTCCGTGGTTTATCTAATAACTTATTTTGTACCCTTCTCCTGACCGAAACCTTTCAATAATGAGATCCCTCTGATGATTTAGAAGCTCTCTGCGAACCTTGGCTATCGCTGTTAGATCCAACTAATAGAATGTCAGGAAAATCCTACTAGAACAGCTGAACTTTATTTGAGATTAGTCAGA
This sequence comes from Pleuronectes platessa, assembly GCF_947347685.1. Taxonomy (NCBI): domain Eukaryota; kingdom Metazoa; phylum Chordata; class Actinopteri; order Pleuronectiformes; family Pleuronectidae; genus Pleuronectes; species Pleuronectes platessa. The sequence goes on along the minus strand of NC_070635.1, from coordinate 13,565,659 downwards.
GTCACTGTAAATGATGGTAGGTGTGTACTGACTACTATTTAACATGAGTTTGAATGTGATTGGTTAACTTTAAATACAGCCACATCCCCAGTTATAAGAGGGTGTGCACACTTATGCAACCACATTATTTTTGTTTTTTTGTTTTTATTTTTCCCTCTAAAAGATTTCAGTTTGTTTTTTCAATTGAATTGTTCACGTTAAAGGTCACATTAAAAGTGGAAAAAGTTCAGACAGGATTTATCTTTGTCTCATTTGTTTATATCACAAAAACCTTGCATTTTAACAGGGGTGTGTAGAATTTTTTATATCCACTGTATATACATACTCGCTTTGTCGCTGCAAATAACCTTTAGCTGCAGACTATTGAAGCCGTAAAAACATTTGAACCAACTTGAGCTGAAAAAGTGTTAAAACCATTGAGTATCGTTGAAAAAAAAAATCTTTTAGACGTAATATTCTTGCACTACAAATTATTGCAGTAATTCTAAACACATCAAACTTTAATGCACAAGCATAAAGCTCATGAATGGTAATATTCAAGAAAACCACCAGAGCTTCAAAGTGCTTACTGAAGCATATTAATTTCAATGCACTCGGTCACCTTCCACTTGTGAGCTCAATCCACTGAGCAGTTTGTTGTCTGCAAAACTGTAAAACACTTTTCCAAAGAGGAGA